>NC_090382.1:73320240-73644500 GCF_036365525.1 Heterodontus francisci | reverse complement strand
TTCCTCTCCCCCCCACAGCCCTTCCTCTCTCCCCCCCAGACCCCATCCTCTCTCCCCCCCAACACCCCACCTCTCTCCCCCCAACACCCCATCCTCTCTCCCCCCCACACCCCATCCTCTCTCCCCCCCCCAACACCCCATCCTCTCCCCCCCCACACCCATCCTCTCTCCCCCCCAACACCCCACCTCTCTCCCCCCAACACCCCCACCCCTCCTCCCCCCACACCCCCTCCTCTCCCCCCCCAACACCCCATCCTCTCCCCCCCACACCCCCATCCTCTCTCCCCCCCACACCCCATCCTCTCTCCCCCCAACACCCCATCCTCTCCCCCCCAACACCCCATCCCTCTCCCCCCCAACCCCCACACCCCTCCTCTCCCCCCCCCACACCCCTTCCTCTCCCCCCCCCCACACCCCTTCCTCTCCCCCCCCACACCCCTCCTCTCCCCCCCCCACACCCCTTCCTCTCCCCCCCCACACCCCTTCCTCTCCCCCCCCACACCCCTTCCTCTCCCCCCCCCACACCCCTTCCTCTCCCCCCCACACCCCTCCTCTCCCCCCCCACACCCCTCCTCCCCCCCCACACCCCTCCTCTCCCCCCCCACACCCCTTCCTCTCCCCCCCCACCCCTTCCTCTCCCCTCCCACACCCCTTCCTCTCCCCCCCACACCCCTTCCTCTCCCCCCCCCACACCCCTTCCTCTCCCCCCCACACCCTTCCTCTACCCCCCCCACACCCCTTCCTCTACCCCCCCCACACCCCTTCCTCTTACCCCCCCACACCCCTCCTCTACCCCCCCACACCCCTTCCTCTTACCCCCCCACACCCCTTCCTCTTCCCCCCCCACACCCCTTCCTCTTACCCCCCCACACCCCTTCCTCTTACCCCCCCCACACCCCTTCCTCTTCCCCCCCCACACCCCCTCCTCTTCCCCCCCCCCACACCCCTCCTCTTACCCCCCCACACCCCTTCCTCTTCCCCCCCCCACACCCCTTCCTCTTACCCCCCACACCCCTTCCTCTTACCCCCCCACACCCCTTCCTCTTACCCCCCCACACCCCTTCCTCTTACCCCCCCACACCCCTTCCTCTTACCCCCCCACACCCCTCCTCTTACCCCCCCACACCCCTTCCTCTTACCCCCCCACACCCCTTCCTCTTACCCCCCCACACCCCTTCCTCTTACCCCCCCACACCCCTTCCTCTTACCCCCCCACACCCCTTCCTCTTACCCCCCACACCCCTTCCTCTTACCCCCCACACCCCTTCCTCTCCCCACCCCCCCACACCCCACACCCTTCCTCTCCCACCCCCCCACACCCCTCCCTCCCTCTTCCCCCCCACACCCCTCCCTCCCTCTTCCCCCCCCCACCACACCCCTCCCTCTTCCCCCCCCACCACACCCCTCCCTCTTCCCCCCCACCACACCCTCCCTCTTCCCCCCACCACACCACACCCCTCCCTCTTCCCCCCCACCACACCACACCACACCCCTCTCTCTTCCCCCCACCACACCACACCCCTCCCTCTTCCCCCCCCACCACACCACACCCCTCCCTCTTCCCCCCCCCACCACACCACACCCATCCCTCTTCCCCCCCCACCACACCACACCCATCCCTCTTCCCCCCCCACCACACCACACCCATCCCTCTTCCCCCCCACCACACCACACCCCTCCCTCTTCCCCCCACCACACCACACCCCTCCCTCTTCCCCCCCATCACACCACACCCCTCCCTCTTCCCCCCCCACCACACCACACCCCTCCCTCTTCCCCCCCCACCACACCACACCCCTCCCTCTTCCCCCCCCACCACACCACACCCCTCCCTCTCCCCCCCCACCACACCACACCCCTCCCTCTTCCCCCCCCACCACACCACACCCCTCCCTCTTCCCCCCCACCACACCACACCCCTCCCCTCCCTCATCCCCCACCACCACACCCCTCCCCTCCCACTTCCCCCCCACCACCACACCCCTCCCTCCCTCTTCCCCCCCCACACCCCTTCCTCTCTCCCCCCCCACACCCCTTCCTCTCTCCCCCCCACCCCCTCCCCACACCCCTTCCTCTCTCCCCCCCACCCCCCCCCCACACCCCTTCCTCCCTCCCTCCCCCCCCCACCCCTTCCTCTCCCCCCCCCCCACACCCCTTCCTCTCCCCCCCCCCCCACACCCCTTCCTCTCCCCCCCCCACACCCCTTCCTCTCTCCCCCCCACACCCCTTCCTCTCTCCCCCCCACACCCCTTCCTCTCTCCCCCCCCACCCCTTCCTCTCTCCCCCCCCCCCAACACACTCTCTCCCCCCCCCCCAACACACTCTCTCTCCCCCCCCCAACACACTCTCTCCCCCCCCCCCACACCCCTTCCTCTCTCCCCCCCCCCCACACCCCTTCCTCTCTCCCCCCCCCACACCCCTTCCTCTCTCCCCCCCCCCCCCCACACCCCTTCCTCTCTCCCCCCCCCACACCCCTTCCTCTCTCCCCCCCCCCCCCACACCCCTTCCTCTCTCCCCCCCCCACACCCCTTCCTCTCTCCCCCCCCCACACCCCTTCCTCTCTCCCCCCCCCACACCCCTTCCTCTCTCCCCCCCCCCACACCCTTCCTCTCTCCCCCCCCCACACCCCTTCCTCTCTCCCCCCCCCACACCCCTTCCTCTCTCCCCCCCCCACACCCCTTCCTCTCTCCCCCCCCACACCCCTTCCTCTCTCCCCCCCCACACCCCTTCCTCTCTCCCCCCCCACACCCCTTCCTCTCTCCCCCCCCACACCCCTTCCTCTCTCCCCCCCCACACTCCTTCCTCTCTCCCCCCCCCCCACACCCCTTCCCCTCTCCCCCCCCCACACCCTTCCCCTCTCCCCCCCCCACACCCCTTCCCCTCTCCCCCCCCCACACCCCTTCCCCTCTCCCCCCCCCACACCCCTTCCCCTCTCCCCCCCCCACACCCCTTCCTCTCTCCCCCCCCCACACCCCTTCCTCTCTCCCCCCCCACACCCCTTCCTCTCTCCCCCCCCCACACCCCTTCCTCTCTCCCCCCCCCCCACACCCCTTCCTCTCTCCCCCCCCCACACCCCTTCCTCTCTCCCCCCCCCACACCCCTTCCTCTCTCCTCCCCCCAACACCCCTCCCTCTCTCCCCCACCCCCAACACCCCTCCCTCTCCCCCACCCCCAACACCCCTCCCTCTCCCCCCACCCCCAACACCCCTCCCTCTCCCCCACCCCCAACACCCCTCCCTCTCCCCCACCCCCAACACCCCTCCCTCTCCCCCCTCCCTCTCCCCCACCCCCCTCCCTCTCCCCCACCCCCCTCCCTCTCCCCCACCCCCAACACACTCTCTCTCTCCCCCCCACCCAACACACTCTCTCCCCCCCACCCAACACACTCTCTCCCCCCCACCCAACACACTCTCTCCCCCCCCCCCAACACACTCTCTCCCCCCCCCCCAACACACTCTCCCCCCCCCCCAACACACTCTCCCCCCCCCCCAACACACTCTCTCCCCCCCCCAACACACTCTCTCCCCCCCCCCCCCAACACACTCTCTCTCCCCCCCCAACACACTCTCTCCCCCCCCCCCCAACACACTCTCTCTTCCCCCCCCCAACACACTCTCTCTTCCCCCCCCCAACACACTCTCTCTTCCCCCCCCCAACACACTCTCTCTTCCCCCCCCCAACACACTCTCTCTTCCCCCCCCCCAACACACTCTCTCTTCCCCCCCCAACACACTCTCTCTTCCCCCCCCAACACACTCTTCCCCCCCAACACACTCTCTCTTCCCCCCCAACACACTCTCTCTTCCCCCCCCCCAACGCCCCTCCCTCTTCCCCCCCCCAACACACTCTCTCTTCCCCCCCCCAACACACTCTCTCTTCCCCCCCCCCAACACACTCTCTCTTCCCCCCCCAACACACTCTCTCTTCCCCCCCCAACACACTCTCTCTTCCCCCCCCAACACACTCTTCCCCCCCAACACACTCTCTTCCCCCCCCAACACGCTCTCTCTTCTCCCCCCCTCTTTCCCCCCCAACACGCTCTCTCTTCCCCCCCCTCTTTCCCCCCCCAACACGCTCTCTCTTCCCCCCCCTCTTTCCCCCCCCAACACGCTCTCTCTTCCCCCCCCTCTTTCCCCCCCCAACACGCTCTCTCTTCCCCCCCCCAACACGCTCTCTCTTCCCCCCCCTCTTTCCCCCCCCAACACGCTCTCTCTTCTCCCCCCCTCTTTCCCCCCCCAACACGCTCTCTCTTCTCCCCCCCTCTTTCCCCCCCCAACACGCTCTCTCTTTCCCCCCCCTCTTTCCCCTCCAACACGCTCTCTCTTCCCCCCCCTCTTTCCCCCCCCAACACGCTCTCTCTTCCCCCCCCTCTTTCCCCCCCCAACACGCTCTCTCTTCTCCCCCCCTCTTTCCCCCCCCAACACGCTCTCTCTTCTCCCCCCCTCTTTCCCCCCCTCTTCCCCCCCTCTTTCCCCCCCAACACGCTCTCTCTTCCCCCCCCTCTTTCCCCCCAACACGCTCTCTCTTCTCCCCCCCTCTTTCCCCCCCCCAACACGCTCTCTCTTCCCCCCCCTCTTCTCCCCCCCAACACGCTCTCTCTTCCCCCCCTCTCCCCCCCCTCTTTCCCCCCCCTCTTTCCCCCCCCTCTTTCCCCCCCCCCAACACGCTCTCTCTTCCCCCCCCTCTTCTCCCCCCCAACACGCTCTCTCTTCCCCCCCCTCTCCCCCCCCTCTTTCCCCCCCCAACACGCTCTCTCTTCCCCCCCCTCTCCCCCCCCAACACGCTCTCTCTTCCCCCCCTCTCCCCCCCCTCTTTCCCCCCCCAACACGCTCTCTCTTCCCCCCCCTCTTTCCCCCCCCAACACGCTCTCTCTTCTCCCCCCCTCTTTCCCCCCACAACACGCTCTCTCTTCCCCCCCCTTCCCCCCCCTCTTTTCCCCCCCCTTTTCCCCCCCCTTTCCCCCCCCTCTTTCCCCCCCAACACGCTCTCTCTTCCCCCCCCCTCTTTCCCCCCCAACACGCTCTCTCTTCCCCCCCCCTCTTTCCCCCCCCTCTTTCCCCCCCAACACGCTCTCTCTTCCCCCCCCTCTTCTCCCCCCCCCTTTCCCCCCCAACACGCTCTCTCTTCCCCCCCCCTCTTTCCCCCCCCCTCTTTCCCCCCCCAACACGCTCTCTCTTCCCCCCCCAACACGCTCTCTCTCCCCCCCCCCTTTCCCTCCCCAACACGCTCTCTCTTCTCCCCCCCTCTTTCCCCCCCCAACACGCTCCCTCTTTCTCCCCCCCCCCCTCTTTCTCCCCCCCCCCCTCTTTCTCCCCCCCCCCCTCTTTCTCCCCCCCCCCCCTCTTTCTCCCCCCCCCCCCTCTTTCTCCCCCCCCCCCCTCTTTCTCCCCCCCCCCTCTTTCTCCCCCCCCCTCTTCTCCCCCCCCCTCTTCTCCCCCCCCCTCTTTCCCCCCCCTCTTCTCCCCCCCCTCTTCTCCCCCCCCCTCTTCTCCCCCCCCTCTTCTCCCCCCCCTCTTCTCCCCCCCCTCTTCTCCCCCCCTCTTCTCCCCCCCCTCTTTCCCCCCCAACACGCTCTCTCTTCTCCCCCCCTCTTTCCCCCCCAACACGCTCTCTCTTCTCCCCCCCTCTTTCCCCCCCCAACACGCTCTCTCTTCTCCCCCCCTCTTTCCCCCCCCCTCTTTCCCCCCCCCACACGCTCTCTCTTCTCCCCCCCTCTTTCCCCCCCCTCTTTCCCCCCCCCAACACACTCTCTCTTCCCCCCCCCCTCTTTCCCCCCCCAACACGCTCTCTCTTCTCCCCCCCTCTTTCCCCCCCCAACACGCTCTCTCTTCTCCCCCCCTCTTTCCCCCCCCAACACGCTCTCTCTTCTCCCCCCCTCTTTCCCCCCCCAACACGCTCTCTCTTCTCCCCCCCTCTTCCCCCCCCCTCTTTCCCCCCCCCAACACGCTCTCTCTTCCCCCCCCTCTTCCCCCCCCCAACACGCTCTCTCTTCCCCCCCCTCTTTCCCCCCCCAACACGCTCTCTCTTCCCCCCCTCTTTCCCCCCCCAACACGCTCTCTCTTCTCCCCCCCTCTTTCCCCCCCAACACGCTCTCTCTTCTCCCCCCCTCTTTCCCCCCCCAACACGCTCTCTCTTCTCCCCCCCTCTTTCCCCCCCCAACACGCTCTCTCTTCTCCCCCCCTCTTTCCCCCCCCCTCTTCCCCCCCCTCTTCTCCCCCCCCCTCTTTCCCCCCCCCTCTTTCCCCCCCCCAACACGCTCTCTCTTCCCCCCCCCCTTTCCCCCAACACGCTCTCTCTTCTCCCCCCCTCTCCCCCAACACGCTCTCTCTTCTCCCCCCCTCTTTCCCCCCCCAACACGCTCTCTCTTCCCCCCCTTTTCCCCCCCCAACACGCTCTCTCTTCCCCCCCCTCTTTCCCCCCCAACACGCTCTCTCTTCCCCCCCCCTCTTTCCCCCCCCAACACGCTCTCTCTTCTCCCCCCCTCTTTCCCCCCCAACACGCTCTCTCTTCCCCCCCCCCTCTTTCCCCCCCAACACGCTCTCTCTTCCCCCCCCCTCTTCCCCCCCCAACACGCTCTCTCTTCCCCCCCCTCTTTCCCCCCCCAACACGCTCTCTCTTCTCCCCCCCTCTTTCCCCCCCCAACACGCTCTCTCTTCCCCCCCAACACGCTCTCTCTTCCCCCCCCCAACTTCTCCCCCCCTCTTTCCCCCCCCAACACGCTCTCTCTTCCCCCCCAACACGCTCTCTCTTCCCCCCCCCCCAACTTCCCCCCCCCAACTTCCCCCCCCCCACACGCTCTCTCTTACCCCCCCCCACACGCTCTCTCTTACCCCCCCCCCACACGCTCTCTCTTACCCCCCCCACACGCTCTCTCTTACCCCCCCCACACGCTCTCTCTTACCCCCCCCCACACGCTCTCTCTTACCCCCCCCCACACGCTCTCTCTTACCCCCCCCACACGCTCTCTCTTCCCCCCCCCCACACGCTCTCTCTTCCCCCCCCACACGCTCTCTCTTCCCCCCCCAACCCGCTCTCTCTCCCCCCCCCAACCCGCTCTCTCTCCCCCCCCCCAACCCGCTCTCTCTCCCCCCCCCCCAACCCGCTCTCTCTCCCCCCCCCCAACCCGCTCTCTCTCCCCCCCCCCCAACCCGCTCTCTCTCCCCCCCCCAACCCGCTCTCTCTCCCCCCCCCAACCCGCTGTCTCCCCACCCCCCCAACCCACTCTCTCTCCCCACCCCCCCAACCCACTCTCTCTCCCCACCCCCCCAACCCGCTCTCTCTCCCCACCCCCCCAACCCGCTCTCTCTCCCCACCCCCCCCAACACGCTCTCTCTCCCCACCCCCCCAACACACTCTCTCTCCCCACCCCCCAACACACTCTCTCTCCCCACCCCCCCAACACACTCTCTCTCCCCACCCCCCCAACACACTCTCTCTCCCCACCCCCCCAACACACTCTCTCTCCCCACCCCCCCAACACACTCTCTCTCTCTCTCTCTCTCTTCCCCACCCCCACCCGGCGGAGCGATACACTCTGCGGTGCTTCGCCTGCAGTCTGAGTGTCGCCAGCGCTTCACTGGAGTCCACTTTAAAGTTTACTTCCCTCACCGCCGGCAAAAAAAGAAAGGAGGAAAAAAGGCGGAATAAAAGGTAAAGGAGGGGGAAAAGTGGAGGCGGGTTTCGGGGAGCGGGCCTGGACGGACGGGTGGATTGTATGGGGGCGGCCGCAGGCGCTTTGTGAAGCGAGAAGTTTTCCAGTTTCCGACATGGCGTCAGATCCCAGCTCGGGAGCCGCACATTGGTGACCGCTTCTCCGGCGGCTTTCACTGTGGCCTCGGGAGCGGGGCGGATGTTTAAAACTCGGGGCAATCCCGAGCTTGATTTATTCCGCCCGGTTTTGATCTTTCACAGCTCGCTTTTGGAAGCCGCTGTGATTTTAGTGAGAGCGGCTCCCGGCGCTGGAACTCCAGCGGGAGAGTCATGTTTGCGGAATGGCTGCGGAGGAGACTCCGGCTGGGAGGGAAGTTGAGGCAAATAGGCCGCAAAACTCACGGTTTTTCTGGAGGAGGTGGTGGCGGCGGGTGGGGAGAAATAAATTTGAACTAACATTTCAGAAGCGCCTATAAAGAAAATTTTACAATTGGGAATCGTGTCCCACACACAGTTGTATTTGCGGGTGTTGCGCACTTGGTGAAGACGGGGGCGGATTAATAATTTTTTGCTGGGGTGGGGGAGAGAGAACAAAAGATAAAATTCTACCTCCTAAACCCCGTCTGTTCAATCTTACAACAAACTGGAAGAGGTGGGTGCGAGTAATCCCGGGAAGAGAGCGGAATCAGAATGGTGTTGTTCGTGATCAGATGATGGGAAGGTGGGGGTGGGGCAGATCAATGTTGGATTCTGCCCTCGGCCGGAGAAAGGCAGCTGCTGGAGGGTTGAGCGATACCCAGATTCTCCCAAACTCAGGACAGTACACTTCACAGATGTTAAAGCAGTTTCAGATTTAATCACAAGTTATAGTGCTTTGATTTACACACTTTGGTATAATAAAGCGGATGTACGCCGACCTTTTCAGGACATTTATAATTTAAAAGCAGTTTTGTAATGGGATATGTCATTGGAATACATGTTGCATCCAAGTTTATTTTTCAACGGCAATATAGCCTGAGATTCTTGTAATTAGTAACAGTCGAGTGTGTATGCACTGTAAAATGTTTGTGTATGGGATTATGGAAAAGTACAGAAATCGATCATTTTTGGTTAATTTCTTTGATACTTTTGCCTCTGGCAAAATATGAGATCATCGGTGTTTGGAAGAGCTGATTCCAAATAAGTAAATCACAGTACAACCTAATGTTTAGTCACTGAACTTCAGTCTCTCAAATAAAATAAAAAGCTACAACAAATTTAAGATATGCATGTTGCCACGTAGTTGTCTCTTGTAACAATAGTATCTTAAAGCTATTAGAAATGATATGAGACCAGCAAGGTCCAGAATTTAAAATATCAGTAATGAAATTTAATTTAATTGTTTTGGAGGGAGATGGTAGTGATTATAATTTAATAGGATAAGTGACGTCAAAATGTATAAAGCATTAATTTGACTTAATTGTGCTTTATTTATGCTTTCTAGTTATCTTTTTTTACCAACACAATGAATATTAAATAGTTATCTTTGGCTGTTTTCCTTTGTGCACTGTTATAAGACAGAGTGGGTGCATTTGAATTCTGGGTGGTTTTTGATGCCTGACATTTTGCTTCTTTAAAGATGCAGACTGTAATTGTACATAATTTGTTTGAGATTTTCAGAAGTAATCAAAATGTCCATGTCACAAGCCATGCAATCCCCATCATGTATGAGCATTTACCCCTCGCCCTTGATTTATTTTCTCCGTTTCCATACCCTAGTAGGCTCATTTACTCTCTTACCCCGCGGACCAGTGCGCAGTCTCCCTCTTTGCGTTTGTTCTGTGGTGTGATCATTTGCATGTGTTATTTTGTGCTTATTAGTGTGTGATCTACCTATCCCTTATACTCCTGTGGTTATCATCCTCCTGTGCACTTTCCTCGCCATCGGCCACTTCCCTTTTTCTCTTTGGCCACCACCTCCTTCCTCCTCCCCCATTTTCTTATCTGTTGACTTGGTGTTCCATGTGTACTGTACATGCTCTTTGTGCATGTTTTCTCTCTGTATACTGGGTTTCTCTGATTCTCTCTGCCAGTTTGCTAACACCATTTTGTTGCAAGTAAGCTAAATTTGTGGTGTGAGTTGTTTCAAAAATATATCGGGCGGACTGGGCTTCATTGGTGCCGACACACCTCATCACTGAAGTCTCCATGGTTTGTGTCTGGATAAATAGATGTAGTAGTGTGGTTTGGTGAAAGAGTGAGCCTTATTATGCAGAATTTAAGTATATTTTTAAAAGTGTAATAGTGACCGAGCCCTTAACACAATAGTTTAATGGTATAAATATTTCAACTTTTGATTTCATTTTTTACATTGCAAACAGCTGTGTTCATGAACTTCATTGCAGAATAGTAATTGCGCATTTTTAACCACAAATCTGCCAGACTAAAAAGAGAATTTTATGCCTATGTACTATGCAGCAAGTTAACGATTAAGTGGTAATTTGTTAGTGCTTTGATGAATGGACAGTATGATACTACAGGTACAGGTCACACTATAGTGTGACAAAGGGCAGTTTATACTGTTTTTACAGTATTTATACTGTTGGCTCTGCATTGGCTCGTGGGCAGGGAAAACTGAGGTCTGCACTTACAGTGAAGCATGTGCTGAGGTTCGCTCACTTAAAATTTAGCCAGAATTTAAATGCCAAAGTGTCAGTAGGTCAGTTATCTATTCTTAAATTAAATGGATTAGAATGAAGCTTTAAAAGCTCCCAAGTGATTCAACAAGCTGTCTGGGAGATCTTTTAAAATATAAATTTCAGTTGGTGCAAAGTTGCAATGTTTTTGCCTAAGCTCTGTTCAGATGACTTCGTACCAGAGTTAGACTACACAATTTGTGTTGTAACAAAGCTAAAGCTGCTTTGTGTTAATGCAAATTATGTACGGTGTGACCTGTAATTAGCAATATTTAAAACACTTTTCAGAATACTTCATTTAAATTTTCATTATCTGTGCATGCATAGCAAGGTTAAATGAAGTTGCATAGGGATGAAGAGGAGCTGAAAGTATGAACAAGGAAAAATAGTTATGATTCTCTTGTGTGAAATTAATCATTTAGGATAACTTTGAATTTTGTAAAGCTTAAAAGCAAGGAACTGTGTGTAGACTGATTAATTTCAGTAAGTAATTTCAACATCTTTCTGTGAAAGTCGAAAATGCATCTTGATGTTTGACAAACAAGTGTGTGAGTATACAAGTTTTAAAATAAACTTAACTTTCATATAGTATAAATATTTACTTGTTTAAATTCTGTATTTGAAGAAATTATACTTGCTTGATATTTTTATTATTGTCAGAACCTACTAAACACTACAGTTTTGATATTTTTAGCTAAATCTACAATACATACATATAAAGACATCCAAAGAAGTTACTACATGGAAACAGGCCACTTGGACCAACCAGTCCGTGTCGGGCATTTGCCCTTTACACAAGCAGATAGTTGTTATTTATTTACCCATCCTGTTGCTGTATCCCTTCATCCCCTTTTCCTTCAACTATTCAATCTGAGCTTGAATGTTGCCCTAGTTTCTGCCTCAGCCTCTAACCGTGGAAGTGAATTCCAAGGCCTTGCAATTCTGTGTCAATAAGTTTCTTCTGCTCTCTGTTCTAAATTTGATTTGTTCTTTAATGCTATTAAATTACTTTATTTTTAGTGATCTGTTAAATTGAGCTCATACTTTAGTATTCACACAATATATCATGTCTTAACTATATTTCGAAGAATTACTGCATGTTACAGCGCAGAAACAGGTGATTCAGTCTATCAAGGCCACACTGCTGTTTTTCTTTACAAAATTTGTGGCAAAGAATTTCACATTGTACTCGCCCTCGCTGCAAAGCCTTTAATCCTTTTCTCAATTTAATTTAATCCTCTTCATTACTGTTTCATCAACCACCTGAAACAATCTGTTGCAGTTAATTCTTTTATGCGGATTTATCTACCTGCATTGCCACCTTTTAATGTGTGCATCTGCAGACCAAGGTCATCCTGCTCCTCTACTCCATTTAAAATCTGACAATTGGATGTGCATTTATTTCTTTATTACTTCCAAACTGTGTTTCTTTGCAATTTTTCCACTTTAAAGTGAATCTGCAGCCCCAAACCATCTTGTCTGCCGATCCTCCTGTGTCCTCCTGCAAACTCTTCATTCTTCAGCACAATTTGACATCCCTCAATTTGGTATGATCAGCAACTTTTCTTAAGTCCAGATTTTTGTTATGCATGTATATAGTAGAATGGCCCCAATAGGGGCTGCTGTGATGATTCACTCATTTACCTTTACTTGCTGCTTTTTGCCCTCCAACAATCTCTCCAAGTGGTTCTGCGCCTCTTAAATCCATGTGCCATATCTTTGTTGTACCTTATCAAATTAGTTTTTAAATTTATATAAATCGCATTCACTGCACTTTTTATAATGGTCTTTAATTTTTTACATAATTCTTTGGTTGGTCAAACATGATCTGCCTTTTGGAAATGTATGCTGGCCAGTTCTAATTAGCTGCTGTTTATCCAAATGCTTATTAACTTCTTTTGGTGGTATAGGTTGTAGTAATTTAACAACAATTAATTGTCTTGTCGCTATATTCGTTTTGAATAGGGATTTGTTGCATTTGCCACCACCCTCCAATCCTCTGTACAATTGCATTTGGAGCAGCTCTTTCTTCCCTAGTTTCCCCAAGGATTTCTGGATGTTAGCCATCATGTCACAATGGTTTATCTCTTTTCAGTTTGGGTTTATTCTTTAAATTATAAATTATTCTTTAAATAATCTGCACTCATCAGTGGTGGTACTTTTCTGTGGAAACTGAGGCAAAGCACATATTTATTTCTGCCATTCAGCTAAAAGCTTTACCTTCTTATTCTTAGTCCTCCTATTAGACTATTCTTTCTTTTGATGTAAAGCCATTCTTTAAAAAAAAAAAAATTTTTGTGCGTTTTCTTTCCCTTCTGGCCTTTTTACGTGTCAGCCTTGGCTTGATGGTAGCATTCTCAACTCTGAGGCCGAAGGTCATGAATTCAAGTTAGGCCAGCACTTCAATGTGATCTCCTGGTTTCCTGGCCGATATTTATCCCTCAACCAACGCTGTTAAAACAGATTATCTCATTCTTTATCTCATTGTTCTTTGTGGGATCTTACTGCAAGTTGGCTGCTGCATTTGCCCACAGTACAGCAAGAATGTCACTTCAAAAGTACTTAATCGGCTGTAAAGCTCTTTGGAATGTCTTGAGGTTGTGAAAGGTGCTATATGTTTAGTTTAGTTTAGAGATACAGCACTGATATAAATGTAAGTTCTCTCAGGAGGCGGTGGTGTAGTGGTATTGTCACTGGACTAGTAACCCAGAGAGCCAGGGTATTGCGCTGGGGACATGGGTTCGAATCCCATCACAGCAGAAGGTGGAATTTGAATTCAATTAATAAATGTGGGATTGTTGTAAAAACCGATCTGGTTCACTAATGTCCTTTAGGGAAGGAAATCTGTTGCCCTTACCTGGTCTAGCCTACAGGTGACTCCAGACCCACAACAATGTGGTTCACTCTTACATTCCCTCTGAAATAGCCTAGCAAGCCACTCAGTTGTATCTAAATGCTACAAAGTCAATAAAAAAGAATGAAACCAGACAGACCACCCGGCATCAACCTAGGCCCCGGAAGCAACAACGGCAAACCCAGCCCTGTCGACCCTGCAAAGTCCTCATCACTAACATCTGGGGATTAGTGCCAAAGTTGGAAGAGCTGTCCCACAGACCAGTTAAGCAACAGCCTGACATAGTCATGCTCTCGGAATCATACCTTACAGACAATGTCCTAGACATTGCCATCACCATTCCCAGGTATGTCCTGTCCCACCGGCAGGACAGACCCAGCAGAGGTGGCGGCACAGTGGTATATAGTTGGGAGGGAGTTGCCCTGAGAGTCCTCAACAGCGACTCTGGACTCCATGAAGTCTCATGGTATCAGGTCAAACGTGGGCAAGGAAACCTCCTGCTGAATACCACCTACCACCCTCCCTGTTGAACAGCACTTGGAGGAAGCACTGAGGTTGCAAGGGTGCAGAATGTACTCTGGGTGGGGGACTTCACTGTCTATCACCAAGAGTGGCTCTGTAGCACCACTACTGGCCGAGTCCTAAAGGACAGATCTGTTAGACTGGGTGTGCGGCAGGTGGTGAGGGAACCAACTAGAGGGAAAAACATACTTGACCTCATCCTCACCAATCTGTCTGCTGCAGGTGCATCTGTCAATGACTGTATTGGTAGGAGTGACCACTGCACAGTCCTTGTGGAGACAAAGTCCTGCCTTCACATTGAGGATACCCTCCATCATGTTGTGTGGCACTACCACCGTGCTAAATGGGATAGATTTCGAACAGATCTAGCATTGCAAAACTGGGCATCCATGAGGCGCTGCGGGCCATCAACAGCAGCAGAATTGTACTCAATCATAATCTGTAACATGGCCCAGCATATCCCCCATTCAACCCATTACCGTCAGGCCAGGAGACCAACCCTGGTTCAATGAAGAGTGCAGGAGGGCGTGCCAGGAGCAGCCCCAGACATACCTCAAAATGAGGTGTCAACTTGGTGAAGTTACAACACAGGACTACTTGCATGCCAAACTGTGTAAGCAGCATGCGATAGACAGAGCTAAGCGATCCCATAATCAACGGATCAGATTCATGCTCTGCGGTCCTGCCACATCCAGCCGTGAATGGTGGTGGACAATTAAAAAAACTAACTGGAGGAGGTGGCTCCACAAATATCCCCATCCTCAATGATGGGGGAGCCCAGCACATCATTGCGAAAGATAAGGCTGAAGCATTTGCAACAATCTTCAGCCAGAAGTGCTGAGTTGATGATCCATCTCTGCCTCCTCCTGAAGTCCCCAGCATCATAGATGCCAGACTTCAGCCAATTCGCTTCACTCCGCGTGATATCAAAAAATGACTGAAGGCACTGGATGCTGCAGAGGCTATAGACCCTGACAATGTTCCGGCAATAGAACTGAAGACCTGTGCTCCAAAACTTGTCACGCCCCTAGCCAAGCTGTTCTAGTACAGCTACAACAATGGCATCTAGCCAGCAATGTGGAAAATTGCCCAGTTTTGTCCTGTACACAAAAAGCAGGACAAGTCCAACCCTGCCAATTACCGCCCCATCAGCCAACTCTCAATCATCAGTAAAGTGATGGAAGGTGTCACAACAGTGCCATCAAGCGGCACTTGCTTAGTAATAACCTGCGCAGTGACGCTCAGTTTGGGTTCCGCCAAGGCCACTCAGCTGCTGACCTCATTACAGCCTTGGTTCAAACATAGACAAAAGAGCTGAACTCAAGAGGTTAGGTGAGAGTGACTGCCCTTGACATCAAGGTAGCATTTGACTGAGTATGGCATCAAGGAGCCCTAGCAAAACTGAAGTCAATGGGAATCGGGGAAAACTCTCTGCTGGTTGGAGTCATACCTAGTGCAAAGGAAGATGGTTGTGGTTGTTGGAGGTCAATCATCTGAGCTCCAGGACATCACTGCAGGAGTTCCTCAGGGTAGTGTCCTAGGCCCAACCATCTTCAGCTGCTTCATCAATGACCTTCCTTCAGTCATAAGGTCGGAAGTGAGGATGTTCGCTGATGATTGCACAATGGTCAACACCATTTGCAATGACTGAGATACTGAAGCAGTCTGTATAGAAATGCAGCAAGACCTGGACAATATTCAGGCTTGGGCTGATAAGTGGCAAGTAACATTCGTGCCACACAAGTGCCAGGCAATGACCATCTCCAACAAGAAAGAATCTAACCATCTCTCCTTGACATTCAATGGCATTACCATCGCTGAATCCCCACTATCAACTTCCTCGGGACTACCATTGACCAGAAACTGAACTGGAGTAGCCATATAAATACCGTGGCAACAAGAGTGTGTACCATCTACAAGATGCACTGCAGCAACGCACCAAGGCTCCTTAGACAGCACCTTCCAAACCCACGACCTCTGCCAACTAGAAAGACAAAGGCAGCAAATGGATGGGAACGCCACCACCTGCAAGTTCCCCTCCAAGTTACACACCATCCTGACTTGGAATTATATTGCCGTTCCCTCGCTGTTGCTGGGCCAAAATCCTGGAACTCCCTTCCTAACAGCACTGTGGGTGTACCTACCTCACATGGACTGCAGCAATTCAAGAAGGCAGCTCACCACCACCTTCTCAAGGGCAATTAAGGGTGGGCAATAAATGCTGGCCTAGCCAGTGACGCCCACATCCCATGAATGAATAAAAAAAATTACTTCCCTCTTGCTTTCCTATCTTCTATTTGTATAGTTTTCCTACATACTTTCTGCATTTGTTATTATCGCAACATTCAATACTTTTTTATTCCATTCTTCCATGGATCCCAGCCAGCAATTTACTTTTTCTCGTATATTTTATTTTTTATCCTTTCCATCTCCTATTTGTTCCAATTTCTGATTGCGCTCTATTTGCCAGTTTTTTCTTTCCATATAATTTTGGGCAAGGTGGCTTTATCTCCCAATAATTTTCTTTTTGTTCCATCCTTTTCCTTTCTATTATAATTATATTGTGGTTACTGTTTCCCTATTTTTAGGTTGCCTACTTGTTCGCTGAATGCTTCCTTCCTTGTTGGAGTAGCAACATATTGGTTGAGAAACAATCTTGGACACACTGCAAAAAAAGCCTTTAGTAGCACAAACATTTTCCCTATCCCAGTCTATTTTTGGATAATCAAAATCTCCGACATATAACTCTATTGTTAAAACAAACCCCTCTAATTTATTTTTAGATTTTGCATTTGACTTTCTGCTGTTTGGTCTACGACATTTTTTCTCTGGTGTCCCTGATCCCTGCTGCTTCTCATCAGAGTGTCTGTTTGGATCACTTCACAATTTAAATCCTTATACTCTATTTCCTAGGAAGATGACTGTCAACAGGGCATTTAATTCTTGTGTATATATATATTGCTCACAGGTGCTGGGAAATTATGATCTCCCAAGGCCAAACAGTTTTGGAAGTTTTCAACTCTCACAATGAAATAAACAGAGTATTAAATGATAAAGTTACTCAAATGTGAAGGTAGTTCTATTGGTGACATTCTATTCATTCCATCTTACCTATCTTCTCTGCTACTTTTTAATTTGACATTTTAATTTCTTTTTTTGTTTGCTTCTGCTTCTCTGCACCCTTCCGAGCCCCATTCTCCCATGTTCCAAAGTTTCTTTCCTATCTGCCCCAAATCTGAGGCTTATTTCCTTCATGAAACCCATTACCCGATCCTTTAAGCCCTTCCCAACCCAGTTCCCAATCATCCAGTTTTCCTTTCTTGGCCTCCACATTTACGTCAAAGCTCCATGCTTGGTCCCTTCTTATTCTTCTACATACAGTCCCTCAGAAAGAATGTCTGCTGCCGTGACATTAACTTCGTGAAAAGTTGGCTTGGTATGTAATAGTCTTATCTTGAGTCAGACAATGAATTCAAACCCCACTGTGTACTTGAGCACATAATCTGGGCTGACATTTCATTGGAGTGCTGAGAAGGTGTTGCATTGTCAGAAGTTCCATCTCTTCGATGAGAAATTCAACTGCGGGGACGTTTGCAAGCTCTGATAAATGTAAAATATCCCTTGGTACTATTCAAAGAGGGGCAGGGAGTTTGCTTGGATGACAAGTAGTTCAAAAGTACACCGTTGGCTGTAAAATACTTTGGGTCAGCCTGAGGATTTGATAAGATAATGCAGAAATGCAAGTTCATTTTGTTCTTTCACAATTTAAATCCTTATACTCTATTTCCTAGGAAGATGACTGTGATGTCCAACTCATAGCTTTCCTCCATCACTGATAATCCAGAGCTGCTGCTCTACAATTCAACTGTCTTATCTGACATCAAGTCCTGGATGTGCATTAACTTTCTACAATTCAGTGTAAGCAAGTCTGAAGCCTGTCGGATGGTTCCCCGAGCAGGCTGCCAAAGTCATTTGGCAGAATGCCTCATCACCAGAACTTTCAAACAAGCACCAAGATGTAGCTTGGCTGGTGGTGAGAAGAGCCCTCCCCATCAGATCCTTCCTGCACGCCCGGAGTCTCAGCCCCTCCGCACAATGCCCTCGAGGTGGCTGTGGTGGGGAAGAGACTGTTGCCCACCTCCTCCTGGAATGTGTCTTTGCAAAGCGGGTGTGGAAAGAGATGCAGTGGTTTTTGTCGAGGTTCATCCCAAGCAGCTCTGTAACGCACGAGTCTGTGCTCTACGGGCTGTTCCCAGGGACACACACCGAGATAAACCTCAACTGCTGCTAGATGACCATCAATTCTGTGAAAGAAGCTCTTTGGTCTGCCCGAAACTTTCTGGTCTTCCAACGCAAAGCGTTGACAACGACCGAATGTTGCAGACTGGCACATTCCAAGGTCAAGGACTACGTGCTGAGGGAAACACTAAAGCTTGGGGCAGCCGTGGCAAAGGCTCAATGAGGAAAGACCACAAGTAAGGTTCCCCCACTAAAGTGAACTGAGGGGCTGAATCCATGGAAAACCCCTCGGGCTGTATCCAGAAAATAGGGGTTTGCTGCAAAATGTACATGGCATGTAAAATGAAATGGAAGGGTTGTGAGGCAACTCACTCCTGTATTGAAGGAAACTGATCTCCTTTGCACTCTTTGTATTGTCAACTTGGTGCTGTTTTGAACAGTTTTGTAATGTATTTTTTACAGATTTTTATGAATAAAGTATATTTTGGAAAAAAAAAGTCTTGTGGCAGATTTCACTATGGATTTCTTGTTGTAATTGGTAGATGTCATTGCTGTTTTAGATTGAAGTTTTGTGTTTTACAGTTGGCTGTTCAAGTTTACCTCTTCACTGATGACTTGCTCTCTTTTTCTAACCATTCCGCCCCAACATTTTTTTTTAAAAGAAGTGGGTTGACTGGTTTCTCTCTCTTTAGATCTCCTGATGCGCACCATTACTTGGGCTTTTGCATACAGCATTCAAATTCAGCTTGTTAATACCGATACAAAATTTGCATGTTGGTCTTCAATCCTTTATTTTTTGTGGGAAGCTAGAAACTTGCTGTGTCAGAAATTGCGGAGACAAATCTGTTGCACTATTCACTGACAATGCATGAAGGGCAAAGTACAGCCTTTTTCAGTTTAGCGAAATATGTAGGAAGGCTTGTTGGCAAGAATTAAATAATTCAAACTGGAAATGTACAGTTGAGTAGAATATAAAAAGTGGTAATTATTATAATGCTTTTGAACGTTTTGTGCTAACTGACCTTTTAAATATGTACAGAGAATAAGTAAACCATAAGTACTGATACATTTTGTTTCTTTTAACCTTCAATAGAACTTGAAACAAAATAAAAAAAATTTTGGTGATCTAAAGATGTTGCACATGATAAAAACCCAAATGGAGACACAATTTTTAACCTTTATAAATAATGCATACATTCTCTAAATATGATCTCCCTGGAGGTGTCATAGTAAAAGCAAAAATTCTGGCATTTTCTGACCTATGGAAATCTTGTATTGATTTTGCAGCAAAGAAAGGACCTGGCTATTGGAAAATGAAACTTCGTTTCCCGTTAGTATGATTCAGGAAGTCTGATCATATTGTTGTAGGATGGCTGAATAATTCATATGCTTGAAAGACATGGCAGAGGAACAGAGCTGCTGTGTTATTGTAAAAGTGAAGATTGTGAAGTAACTAATACAAATATTTAAAAATTTTCTTGTACATGAAAATCTTTGTGTTCTTTTCCGAGAGCATTTTTCGCTGCCTGTTTTGGTTAAACTGCCTTGTATTGTATTACCGCTTGACTATCTTTTCAGATAGTTCTTGCATTTGAATACATTCACAAGTAGATTGAGACAAATACATCTACATCGACTTCAAATGTCATGTTTAAAATGGCTAGCCCAGATATAATGACAGTTTAATAATAATGGCAGTGTCAGGACTTGAATGCATTTCTTCTGATGGTAACTGGCATAATTGTTTGTAGGTAGAATGTCTTGGTATTTTGTTTGAGGTTGTCAACTTTTAAAATGCATAGTGTATGTATGCATGCTCTATTTGCAACATTGATTGCTGTGTATATTTTATTGAGCAGTATATTTTGTCATTTACAGTTGTGACCATACTTTTAAAGCATGTATCTGAATTGTACTCAATATATTGAGAAATTGTTGCTATGTCATTGTACAAAATATAAAATTGAATGTATATAGGACATTTATATATTTTATGCATGTGCATATTGCATATTTTGGTCGCTGTGTGAGTATTGTGAAGTATAAAGCTTTGAGGAGTAACAATTTAGTTCAAGGGCAAGCAGAGAATATTTAACTGTGGCTCACTTAGTTTTTGTGGTAATTATATTTTTTATATTTATACGTGCTCTTGTTCCCTGTCTTTTATGTTGAAGTGGTGATTAATATTGAAGTCACTAACTTGTGTTTTATTTACACAACATTTAACAGAGACCTAACCTAGTAAAGAAATGAAATAGTGTTAAACTGCAGTAAAAAAGTGAACTGCTGATCAGTTCACCTAAGATATTGCAATTGACCAAGCAAGTTGTTGTAGGCTAAAGTAGATTCTCATTCTTATTGCATTTTAGTGTGCTGATTTAATGACCCAGTAAGCTTTGTGATCTTCATAAAATTGGTGAAAGAACTTGTGGTAAGCCTACCCTTTAATTTCAATCTATACATAAGATAAAGTCATGCGTATACAGTTTAAAGCATTAAATCGGTGGAGAGTGCATTAATTCTGTCCATTGTCGATATATCAACACTTTACTCCTATCTAAAATAAGCAACTTACGTATGTTGATTTGCTAAAATATAGATTAATATCGATTCTACAAAAAACAACCTCTTCAGTGGTTTGAAGTGGAGCTGCAACCCGCTGTTTATATATTTTTACTGCCACCATTTTTCTTTTTTAACTAACGGATATATAAATAACAATTTATAACCTGTGACTTTTCTAATATTTGTTAGTTCCGAAGAAGGGTCACTGACCCGAAACGTTAACTCTGCTTCTCATTCCACAGATGCTGCCAGACCTGCTGAGTGGTTCCAGCATTTCTTGTTTTTATTTCAGATTTCCAGCATTCGCAGTATTTTGCTTTTAATTTATTATAAATAACAATTGTAAGGTTAAATTCCCTCCCTAAACCCCTCTGACTCTACCTCCCTTTCCTCCTTTTAAGATGCTCCTTCAAACCTTCCTCTCTGACCGAGCTTTTGACCATCTGCTCTAATGTTGACTTATGTGGCTCGGTGTCTTACTTTGCTGTATAACGCTCCTGTGAAGTGCCTCGTGCATTTTATTACATTTAAAGGTGCTATATACATATAAGTTGTTGTAAAAACCTATTGTGGGGTGTACACTAAGTTTACCTATAAAATTAGCCACTACATGTTGGCCATGCTTGCAACCAGATTCTATCATGTAAGCTTGTTACTTTGTCTGAAGCTGGACTTGATTTCTGGATTCCTGAGACTCTACTGTGTATTTGGGTCTTCCCTGAGTGAAAAGGCTTAATCGAGTAACAGGCTTCTCGAATGCACCTTCAGCATCACCTCTGTGTGTTGTAGTGCTGGGCTACAACTCTGGGAATACATTTTAAGCTGGTCAGTTTTCCTTATACTTGCTAGGTAGGGACTTGCAAGCAAAGTTGTGGAATGCTCTGTCAATATCTATTCTTGCTGTCAAGAATCTGTCAAATCTGTTTAAAAAGCTTCTGTCTGTGCACTTCCTGTCTATTTCACTTCCTATTGCTGTGTTTTTGTCATGTTTTTTGTGTCAGTTTTATCCTGTTATTTACCTATGTCCTTGTTTTTAGTGGGTTTTGCCTATATACACTAATCACTGGGCAGTCTGGCCATAAATCAATTTCGGAATTTATTTTTATTTTTCTCAGTATCTGAAATTTCTAATGCCTAAAATAAGGGTTTAAACTTTTTTTTTCAAAAAAACTTGTCAAGTTTCTCCATTGTCTTTTAAGACTTTATGAAAGTTTGAATTAGAAGGCCTCAGTCTCTCCGAACCTGAGTATTGTACTTTTGCTTAGAGGTGTAACTCTTGTGAGCTGAATTTGGATTTTATGGTCTGAGCACATGTAGTGAACCTAATTTCTCAGCATGCATCTGTACTGTTCTGTCAGCTGTGGGATATTTTCTTGATTCCAAGTACTTTTTACCATGTAGTCTTTCTCAAATTATTTTATCGAAGAGGACCACGACGGGCCTGTTTCTGTGCTGTATAAATCTATGACGATGACACTGACCGCTTTAGTGAGGTAAAATTTATATAATTTTTGAAAGACTGTGGGAAAGAAAGAGATGAATGTTGCAGTTATACACATTGTAGCTTTTGTTTGCATTCTGTGAACTTTAAAAGTGTATTTAAACTGGGGGTGGAACCTAGACTGGGATGGAGGTCAGACAATCTTCATTTAATTTTTCTTCAGTCTTTTAAAAAAAAAAAGACCAGTTGAATTTTGAAGCTAATTATTGTTACCTGTTGACAAAAGTCAATGCTGCTTGTGGAAACCTGAGAGTCTAATTTTGAACAGCTGAGGCTCTTTTAGCCACAACGTTGTTATGGCTAATCCAGTTAAGCTATTGGTCACTAGACCCCCAAGATGTTGATGGCTGCACTTTTTCTGTGGTTATTATCTGGCACCTGCGTGATACAAATATTATCTGTCTCTTGTCGCCCCAAGTCTGGATATTGTCCAAGACCTGCTGTAGGCTATTATGGGTTGATGAGGTTAACTTATTTAATCTCTTGATGGAGTTGAATTATAGATCTTCCATGATCTAATTGAAAGATGGAACATGCTTGAGGGGCAGAGTTGCCTACTCTTGTCTTTGTGTTACTATGCAGCAGAGGTGACTAATGTGCCCTTGAGCACATGTTCAGCTTCAATTTTCTGACTCAGTGCAAATGTATTCTCTGTGGATATACTGACCATCCATTATGGCCCACGTCACACTGCATGCATTTCATGAGGGTTCCCTGTGTTTCCATCCTTTTGTGTCAGCACAAACATAGGTAGCATGAGCCTGAACACCCAACACCAAACTCTTGCAAGAATCAAGCACCACTTAATTATATTACACAAGCATTATTTATAGGGAAAAAGCTCCTGGCCAGCTAAATTGCTTTGGCTAAAGTGTGCTCTCCTCTGCTGCTCCTCACTCCCTTTGATCTCTGGCCTGTCCTAACTTAGCTGACCTCAGCTCAGGTGATAATGCTGCAATTGTCTGTAGCTTACTGGGGGAGAGGTGCATACGCTGGTAGAACTGTGTATGATATCTTCAGGAAAATAAATGAACTCAATTGCACTGGACCATCCCATTAACCATGTCTTCAAAAATGGCTCAGGCCACATGCCTGAAACCATAATAAATATGACTACTGTTACAACCAGGTGAGAAAGGTGTCTAGGGGTCTTTTGCTGTCGTGACCTGGTCTTACTGTAATAGGGTTTAATTTTAAACAGTGTTTTGAGCTCCCCCTTAGTGAATCCTTGTTCACCACTTTCCAATTATAAGGCAAAGAAATGAGCATAAACAGGCTTTCTTCGGTTTAAAGGAGAAAAATGAAATTTATTAAACCTTAAAATTAAACAGTAATATAGTTAATGCCCACGGATATACGACGCGCCCACGCTAGCATGCACACTTGGTTACACACATGCATATAGGGACAGAAAAGAGCAGAAGAAAAATAAAATGGAGGGGTTTGAGGCAATATTAGAAGAGTTTCATTTCGTGTCTGGTTTACATTCCCAAGTTTAGCATTGTTGTAGAACTGAAATTGCTTTGTACTAATGTTAAACTTACAGTATAAATATGTTGTAATTGTACAGATACACTTCTTTTGAGTACAAGGGCCAGCCTTGGCTCCAGTAGCACTCGCCTCAGAGTTAGAAAGCCCATTTCCAAATTGAGCATATAGTCTATGTTGATACTTGATGCTGTCCTATCAGAGATGTTAAACTGAGGCCCTGTTGTCTTCTCGCATGGATATGTTCCCACAGTACTATTTAAAATAGAGACTTTTCTGGCGTCTTGGCCAACATATCCCCCAACCAACATCACCAAAAACAGATTAGTTAGTAGGATTACATGATAGTTACAGTACCAAAACAGTTCATTTGGTCCAGGAGCTCCATGCCAGTGTTTATGCTCCACAAGAGCCTCCTTCCACCCTTCTTCATCCAACCCTAACAGCATATCTTTTTATTCCTTTCTCCCTCACATTTATCTATCTTCCCCTTAAATGCATCCATGCTAGTCGCCTCAAATACCTGTGGTAATGAGTTCTACATTCTACACAGACTTTGGGTAAAGAAGTTTCTCCTGAATTTCCTATTAAATTTATCAGTGACTCTTGCATTTATGACCCCTAGTTCTGGTCTCCCCTGTAAGTGGAAACATCTCTGTATTTATCCTTGCAGGTCACCCCTCAGTCATTTTGCTAGAGAAATGAGCAACAGCCTGTTCAATCTTAACAGAACTGAGAGGTTATACCCATCAGGAATCCTTCTAACAAATCTTTTTTGCACCTTCTCCTTTGCCTTTATATCTTTTTTCATTATATGGAGACCAGAACTCTGCACAGTACTCCGAGTGTGGTCTAACCAAGGTTCTGTGCAAGTTCAACATAACTACTTTTCAGTTATATCCCTCCAGTTCTATTTTTGTTTTATTGGCTTATTAACCTGTGTCACTGTTTTATGATTTGTGTACATAAAAAAAACAATAGACGCACTGGAAACTTTGCAAAAAAGGATTTACTAGGATGATACCAGAACTGAGAGGTTATACCCATTAGGATAGATTGAACAGGTTGCTGCTGTTTTCTCCAGAAAAGGGGAGAGTGAGGAGTGACCTGATGGATGTATTTAAGATTATGAAAAGATTTGATAGGGTAGACAGAGAGAAGATGTTTTCATCTACAGGGGAGACTAGAATTTGCAGCTATAAATAGAAGATAGTCACTAATATATCCAATAGGGAATTCAGGCAAAACTTCTTGAACCAAAGAGTGGCTAGAATGTGGCATAGGTGTGTTTAAGGGAATTCCGGAGTCCACTGTTTACATAAATGATTTGAACAACAGTGTATTAACACCGATTCTTGTGGAAAACCACTTCCCAGCTTGCCAATCTGAGTAACTACCTTGCCCCCACCACTTCATTTTCTCTTTTGTATACAGCTTGTTATCCATTTACTACTTGTCTCCTGGTAACTGTGTAACAGCCCCGACAAACAAATTTTTCTGCAGCACCTGTGGAAGAGCCTGTCACTCTAGAATTGGCTTTTATAACCACTCCAGGCGCTGCTCCACACACCACTGACCACCTCCAGGCGCTTACCCATTGTCTCTCGAGATAAGGAGGCCAAAGAAGAAGAAGACTTGTCTCCTGACCTTAGCCATGAATCTACCGCACGATGCCTTATTGAAGGCCTTTTGAAAATCCAAGTATATTGCATCTACTACATTGTCTTTGTTTGCCCTTGCTGTTGCTACTTCAAGGAGTTCAATAAGGTTGGTCAAGCATAAACGTCTATTTAGAGATTTGTGCTGACGATTACATTTTCAGTTTCTAGATGTTTTTGTCTTACATCTTTGGGTAAGGATTCCCATTATCCATCTTGCTACTGGTCATTTATCTCATTGCCATTTGTGGAGCTTTGCTATTTGTAAATTGCCTACATAACAGTGACCACAAATCAAAGTAGTTCATTGGCTGTCATGTGCTTTGGAACAACCCAAGGCCGTGAAAGGCTTGTTCCCTTTTGTGCCTCTTTCTGATGAACTCTAGGTGGAGGGGGTTTAGGAAGGAAATGATGTTGAACTGAATTCCACCATGGTCTAAACTCCAGGTTTACTTAAGTATTGCTAAATATCTTTGTGTGGCTTCTGATCTGAAGGACTATGTTTATAAGATGGCATTAAATCTTTTATATAAAAAAAATGTAGTGAGCTTGTGATATTCATAGCCATGTTTGTAGATCAAATAACACAGCTGAATGTGGGAACATTATCAGCCTTTTTTCCAGCTGTTCAGTAGTTCTGAAAAAGGTAAAGACATTAATTGTGGAAACAATGTTGTTTGTCAGCCCAGGCAACAACAAAGGAAACATCTTTACAGCAGACATCCTCTTGCCAAGTTCCATATGTGCCTTCTGCCAGTTTTTAATTGTTCGTACTTGCTTTTGCAACCATTCACAAGGGATTCTGAATCAGATTTTACCATTGCTTATCAACGCAGTGGCATGGTACAATACTTCCGTCTTATCATAACACCCTCCCTTAAATTAGTGACCTGTAGATATACTGGATTGTTGTTTCTTGAGAATCTGTTGGTCAGAGCACAAAACATTTGGGACTAAAACTGTAATGTCAGTTAAAACCCAAACTAATAAAAAGGAAGTCCTGTGAGTTCAGAATTTATATTGCTCATGTATGTTGTTGTATTTGATAGGGACTTGCAATAAGACAAGAGGAACATAAGTTATTTAAGGAATAGTTAAAATAGTTGTAAAGCTGTATAACTCCCAACAAGTCCTGCAGTAAATTTTCATTTGGTTGGTGGTTTCATTGAATGACAGTGGAAGATGTCATTCTGTTTCAAAACAAACTTTCCTTAACAAAAATTCTCAAGTCGAAGGAACTGTACGTGTTTTTTTATTTAAAAAGTAATGTTGCTCCATACAGTGACAATCCTACAATTGTACAAGTATTTTTCTGAAGTTATGTTTTTAGAATTTGTTGGCTTCACCGTTTTTCCAATGTTATTTCTGAAATTGGTTTAAAAAGGAAACTAAAGTTGTTTTATTAGAAATGGTGCATCCTGCTCCTAACTTGTTTTTGATATGTATTTATTCATTTGCTATTTACCGAGGCAGTTCGGTTTTAATAATCTACTCGCTTGCACATGAAGGATAGCTACTTGACTAGATAAGGGAGGACTGTTTGTTATTTGTGGAACTGTGAAACCAGTAATCACCTCAAGCAATGGAGAGGGGAAAAAGGAGGAAGATTGGTGGGTGGCATGGGGTAATTAAAAATAGAGAAATAAAATGCACACCTCCATCTTCTTGCATTTCCCCCCTCCCTGATATTAGTTTGAGATTTTGCTTGGTTTCCAACTGCATCTAATTTATAATAGGCAGGTTGGGCTGCTATTATGTTAATAGTTTGCATTTGAAAAAGAAAAATGCTCGGTGAATGATTTACTAGCTTCATCTAAGATCAGAACTTTCTAGTTATCTCAGTTGTCTTGCTTTCATTGACTAAAATCACAATAAACAGCCAAATAACAGGCATAAAAAAATCCATTTTTAGAATTCATTTTGTAAAAGGCTATTTATTAGTCTGGTTCATTATTTGTGTTTTTCAACATGTGAATCGTGCATTAAAAGGTTATTTCTGAGCAATGAATGACAATCGTATCACTATTTCTAAACCAACTTTACTTAAAAGCAGTAGTTGAGAAGTCTGAGAAATTGCTGGTAGCTATTGTATTTCAGAATTAAAGTTGCTTATATTGTGGAATTATGAAGTGAGATTAAAAAAATGTTTCATTTAGCTATGAGGTTGCTTTTTCCCCAGAATGAAGATGCACGTCAGCATAAAAGATTAGAATTTTAGGTCCTTTTTAACTTGTCATTTATTTTGTAATGGATGGTTATAATTTTGGGTATATCTTTAAGTATGTATTTCATAGTTCATTTTTTGTATGTTCTCGCCTCGTGGCTGCATGATGTCTGCAGAAGGAATACATGGTAATATAAAATGCACCTCTTGAATGTGTTTCCAAATCCTGTTCTCTGAAGTTTTGGAGGGAGGAATTTCCCCTCAGCTCAGTCGAGAGAGAGTATTAGGGCAGGTGTGTTGGTGTTTTAGTGGTGCACCCTTTTGAACAGCCACCTAATGGTCTCCCTTTAGACATGGTCTCTAATGCCTGTTTCATCAGTGTGGATGAGCCCAGGGATGACTGTATCTAGTCTGGAAGCTATGATGGCCCATGTTTTAGTCATAATTGAGCAATGCAGAGGGTGTATGACGTGCTGGATCAGGTTCTTGCGCCTCTCGTGTATTAAGATTATTGTGCTTGGTCCAGTCTCTGGGAAGATAGTCTGTTTCCGTTATGTAATAGGAGTTTCAGTGGGAAAGGCATGAGCTCTGACTGTAGGGCCTTAGAGGACTTAGGATAGCCATCAGGCTATGAGGCTTCCTCCTCGAAGAATTTTTACAACCAATTGTAGTTCACTGAGAATGGGCAATTGAGTATGGAATCCCTCCACTGGTGTTATAATGTCTCTACCCATGATCAACTAGCCTTGCATACATGTACTCATTCAGTACACACTGCTACAGATTCTCTCGCGTTTTGACTACTTGATAGAATGGAGTGGTGGTCTTCTCCAGGTAGGACTGTGTCTCGAGGAATGGTAAGGCTTTTGTTGATTAGCATGGCCACTACTGTGCTTAACCAAATAGGCAGCAACTGTTTATATCACCCAGTCTCTACAAAGCTTGAGCTACCACAATTCTTTTTCCTTTATTGAGGCAGCATTGTTTTTAAAGATAATTACAGTTTCACACTATCTCTTTTGCAGATCACCACCACCTCCCCATCACCATTATTTTTCTGTTTCATTTAGTTTTTTGGGGGTTTTTTTTGCTTCTGCTTACTACTTCTCCAACCTCCAAGATGGTTCTTGGCTTCTTTCTTTTTTTTCTTTCTTTTGGGCCTCCTTGTCTCGAGAGACAATGGATACGCGCCTGGAGGTGGTCAGTGGTTTGTGAAGCAGCGCCTGGAGTGGCTATAAAGGCCAATTCTGGAGTGACAGGCTCTTCCACAGGTGCTGCAGAGAAATTTGTTTGTCGGGGCTGTTGCACAGTTGGCTCTCCCCTTGCGCCTCTCTTTTTTCCTGCCAACTACTAAGTCTCTTCGACTCGCCACAATTTATCCCTGTCTTTATGGCGAATGCTGGCAACTGACTCCCACGACTTGTGATCAATGTCACACGATTTCATGTCGCGTTTGCAGACGTCTTTATAGCGGAGACATGGACAGCCGGTGGGTCTGATACCAGTGGCGAGCTCGCTGTACAATGTGTCTTTGGGGATCCTGCCATCTTCCATGCGGCTTACATGGCCAAGCCATCTCAAGCGCCGCTGACTCAGTAGTGTGTATAAGCTGGGGGTGTTGGCTGCTTCAAGGACTTTTGTGTTGGAGATATAGTCCTGCCACCTGATGCCAAGTATTCTCCGAAGGCAGCGAAGATGGAATGAATTGAGACGTCGCTCTTGGCTGGCATACGTTGTCCAGGCCTCGCTGCCATAGAGCAAGGTACTGAGGACACAGGCCTGATACACTCGGACTTTTGTGTTCCGTGTCAGTGCGCCATTTTCCCACACTCTCTTGGCCAGTCTGGACATAGCAGTGGAAGCCTTACCCATGCGCTTGTTGATTTCTGCATCTAGAGACAGGTTACTGGTGATAGTTGAGCCTAGGTAGGTGAACTCTTGAACCACTTCCAGAGCGTGGTCGCCAATATTGATGGATGGAGCATTTCTGACGTCCTGCCCCATGATGTTCGTTTTCTTGAGGCTGATGGTTAGGCCAAATTCATTGCGGGCAGCCGCAAACCTGTCGATGAGACTCTGCAGGCACTCTTCAGTGTGAGATGTTAAAGCAGCATCGTCAGCAAAGAGGAGTTCTCTGATGAGGACTTTCCGTACTTTGGACTTCGCTCTTAGACGGGCAAGGTTGAACAACCTGCCCCCTGATCTTGTGTGGAGGAAAATTCCTTCTTCAGAGGATTTGAACGCATGTGAAAGCAGCAGGGAGAAGAAAATCCCAAAAAGTGTGGGTGCGAGAACACAGCCCTGTTTCACACCGCTCAGGATAGGAAAGGGCTCTGATGAGGAGCCACCATGTTGAATTGTGCCTTTCATATTGTAATGGAATGAGGTGATGATACTTAGTAGCTTTGGTAGACATCCGATCTTTTCTAGTAGTCTGAAGAGACCACGTCTGCTGACAAGGTCAAAGGCTTTGGTGAGATCAATGAAAGCAATGTAGAGGGGCATCTGTTGTTCACGGCATTTCTCCTGTATCTGACGAAGGGAGAACAGCATGTCAATGGTCGATCTCTCTGCACGAAAGCCACACTGTGCCTCAGGGTTCTTGGCTACTTGAAGGAAAATCAGTGACAAACCAGTGGGAGGCATTCAAAAGCGAGATTCTACAGGCACAGTGTAGACATGTCCCCACAAAGATAACAAGTGGAATGGCCAAATCTAGAGTCCCCTGGTTATCTAGAAGCATACAGGGTAAGATTAAGTAGGAAAAGAAAGCTTATGACGGTCACAAAAAACTTAATACTTTAGAAAGCCGAGAGGAGCATAGAAAGTGCAGTAAAATGGAAATTAGGAAAGCAAAGAGAGGACATGAAAAATTATTGGCAGGTAAAATCAAGGAAAACCTAAATATGTTTGATCAATACGTTAAGAGCAAGAGGATAACTAAGGAAAGGGTAGGGCCTATCAGAGATGTACAAGGGAACTTGTGCTTGGATGCAGAAGATGGGGGCAGGGTTCTTAATGTTTTTTTTGTCTCTGTATTCACAAAGATGGCAGGATCCCCAAAGACACATTGTACAGCGAGCTCGCCACTGGTATCAGACCCACCGGCCGTCCATGTCTCCGTTATAAAGACGTCTGCAAACGTGACATGAAATCGTGTGACATTGATCACAAGTCGTGGGAGTCAGTTGCCAGCATTCGCCAGAGCTGGCGGGCAGCCATAAAGACAGGGCTAAATTGTGGCGAGTCGAAGAGACTTAGTAGTTGGCAGGAAAAAAGACAGAGGCGCAAGGGGAGAGCCAACTGTGCAACAGCCCCAACAAACAAATTTCTCTGCAGCACCTGTGGAAGAGCCTGTCACTCCAGAATTGGCCTTTATAGCCACTCCAGGCGCTGCTTCACAAACCACTGACCACCTCCAGGCGCGTATCCATTGTCTCTCGAGATAAGGAGGCCCAAAAGAATTCACAAAGGAGAGGGATGATGCAGATATTGTAGTAAAAGAGGAGGAGTGTGAAATATTAGATACAATAAGCATAATGAGAGAGAATGTACTAGAGGGTCTGATCTCCTTGAGAGTGGATAAATCGCCCAGGCCGGATGGATTGTATCCCAGGTGGTTAAAGGAAGCCAGGGAGGAAATCTTAGATGCTCTGAGGATCTTCTCTAAATCCTCACCAGATACAGGCGAGGTACCAGAGGATTGGAGGTCTATGAAGGTTGTACCATTGTTTAAAAAGGGTACGAGGGATAGGCCAAATTATTACAGGCTGGTCAGTCTGACCTCGGTGGCAGGTAAATTCTTAGAATCAATTCCGAGAGACAGGGTAAACTGGCACTTAGAAAGGCACGGATTATTCAGGGATAGCATGGATTTGTTAAGGGAAGGTCGTGTCTTACTAACTTGATTGAGTTTTCGAGGAAGTAACAAGGAGGATTGATGAGGGTAGTGCAGTGGATGTGGTCTACATGGATTTTAGTAAGACATTTGACAAGGTCTCACATGGCAGACTGGTCAGAAAATGAAAGCCCATGGGATACAAGGAATGTGGCAAGTTGGATCCAAAATTGACTCAGTGACAAGGAAACAAAGGGTAGTGGTCGACGGATGTTTTTACAAATGGAAAGCAGTTTCCAGTGGCGTTGCACAGGCTCAGTGTTGAGTCTCTTGCTGTTTGTGGTATATATTAATGGTGGGAGACATGATTGGGAAATTTGCAGATGACACAAAAATTGGACGTGTAGTTGATAGTGAAGAAGATAGCTTTAGATTCCAGAATGATATCAGTGGTTTGGTTGAGTGGCAAATGGAATTCAATCCGGAGAAGTGTGAGGTAATGCATTTGGGGAGGGCAAACAAAGCAAGGGAATGCACCTATTGAGAGGGGTAGAAGAAGTGAGAGACCTTGGAGTGCATGTCCACAGGTCCCTGAAGATGGCAGAACAGGTAGATAGAGTGGTGAAGAAGCATATGCTTTCCTTTATTGAACGAGGTATAGAATACAAAAGCAGGGATGTAATGCTGGAACTGTATAAAACACTGGTTAGGCCACAGCTGTAACATTGCATACAGTTCTGGTCACCACCACATTACAGGAAGGAGATAATTGCTCTGGAGAGAGTACAGAGGAGATTTACAAGAATGTTGCCAGGGCTTGAAAGTTGCAGCTATGAGGAAAGATTGGATTGGCTAGGGTTGTTTTCCTTAGAACATAGGAGGCTGAGGGGTGACTTAATTGAGGTGTACAAAATTATGAGGGGCCTAGATAGAGTAGACAGGAAGGACATGTTTCCCCTAGCGGAGAAGTCAATTACTAGGGGGCACAGATTTAAAGTGATTGGAAGAAGGATTATAGGGGACATGCTGAAAAACCTTTTCAACCAGAGGGTGGTGGGTGTCTGGAATTCACTTCCCGGATCGGTGATGGAGGCAGAAGCCCAACCTGGACAAGCACCGTGGGTTTCCGCCGGGTGCTCCGGTTTCCTCCCACAGCCAAAGACTTGCAGGTTGATAGATAAATTGGCCATTGTAAATTTCCCCTAGTTGTAGGTAGGTGGTAGGAGAATTGAGGGAAGGTGGGAATGTGGTAGGGACATGGGATTAATGTAGGATTAGTATAAATGGGTGGTTGATGGTCGGCACAGACTCAGTGGGCCGAAGGGTCTGTTTCAGTGCTGTATCTCTCTATGACTCTATGATACCTGAAAGTGCTGTAACCTGCAAGGCTACGGACCAGGTGCTGGATGGTGGGACTAGATTGGGCGGCTAGTGTTTTTAGCCGGCGCAGACACAGTGGGCTGAATGGCCTCCTTCTGTGCTGTAACTTTTCTATGATTCTGATTCTATGGTTCTTGTTCTGAGTCAGGTGTTATGGTTTGAAAGATTACGGCTGGCTTTGGGATTCCAACCACTCAAATAAAATCGCCCTGGAATCACATTGCAGCTACTGCAGGTTGTGTGGCTGCAGAGTTTGTTACAACAGGTTGGGGTTACTGGAGTCTGGACAGATCAGTGTCAGTGTTATTTTTAAAGAAATAATTTCAAAGCATTCTCTGCAAATAGCAAGGAAGGCTGCGTGCTTGCTGACATAGTGTTTGGATGGTAGTGGAATTTTCTTTTTCTTAAAAAGTTAATTTGGGATTTGTCTGTAAATTGTCAACATGAGTGATGATGTCACTGAAGAAATTTGTATTTATTTTAGGGGGTCCTGAATCATTTTGCTTTGTAAAGTGCATGTAGACCATATATTTTCCGTATCTGTTTGTTGACATTTTAAGGTAGTCTCATGCCTTTTTATGGTATCTTTCTGAATTTTTCTGTAGCACAGAATTGAGTTGTTATGGGACCTACAACATAATAGTGTGTAATAACTTGGGAAAGAACCCAAACTTGAGGAAGACCTAACATTTTAGTTAAAGAACAAGTGAAGGCCTTGCATCCATAGTTATGGAATATTAAGGCATAGATTATAAAAATAAATCTCTAACTCGGATCTTACACCACTTAGATGATTGTCTTGGGTCAGTGAGTACAATTCAACATTTTATACCCTACATTAATAAAACTTTTTAAGCCCTTTAATAGTTTGAGTTTTTGGTCAAAATAAATTGGTTTTTCAACATTGGACCTCAAAACAAACCAAAAGGCAAATTTCCGCCCTGACTTTTCTGCTGTATTTTTTTGCCTCTTAAAAATAAAACATGAAAATTCCCTGAAAAATTCCATAAAATGTGCAATCAAAAAAAATCTTAAGCATGAGATAGATTTGTGTTTTTTTTTTCTCCTTTTGATCTGCCAAACAATATGTTTTAGCAGACTAAATTTGGGCAAAAAACCAGACTTGCAAGACAGTCTTCACTTTGAACATGAGGCAATCAAAGCTGCAAAGTGGATAGCTTTCCACATGGCCGTCTGCTTCTCTGAAGTCTTATTTTGTGAAATGTTGCAGAATTTTGGAATATTCGGCTGCTTGCGTGCAGGTGGTTGGCTGAAAGTATTGCTTGGTATCTGAAATAAAGTGCAACTGATCTTTTGTTTTTTTTTTGGACTAATTCAACATTTTTTTTGCCATTTGACATTCTTCCATTTTTATTTCCAGGTGCTGTAGTCTGAGGAAGCCGTCAGGAAGCCAAGACTGGGATGTCCTGATTTTAATTTGTAAGCTGGTAAAAATACAATTGTGACAGCTGAAAAAGGAATACTTTCTCATGCAACTTCATAGGTTTGATGTTTCGTTTTGCTAAAACAAAAGCGGCCATCTTTTGAATCAGTTCTTTGCTGCTTGCAGCTGTTGACCTTGCTTTGGAAACAAACTCCTGCATGCTTGTGTTTGTACCATTAATTTTTTCATAATGACGATGGCAAGCTTGTTCTCATTTACCAGCCCAGCTGTAAAACGCCTGTTGGGCTGGAAGCAAGGGGACGAAGAAGAGAAATGGGCAGAGAAAGCAGTTGATGCTCTAGTAAAAAAGTTGAAGAAGAAAAAGGGGGCCATGGAGGATTTGGAAAAGGCATTGAGCAGCCCAGGTCAGCCCAGCAGATGTGTTACCATCCCACGATCTTTAGATGGGCGACTTCAGGTATCGCACAGGAAAGGCCTGCCTCATGTTATTTACTGCCGTGTGTGGCGCTGGCCAGATCTTCAAAGTCACCATGAGCTGAAGCCATTAGACATTTGTGAATTTCCATTTGGATCGAAACAGAAGGAAGTTTGCATCAATCCTTATCATTACAAGCGAGTGGAAAGTCCCGGTATGTATTTAAAATATACCACATAATTTCTGATGCTTTTGGTTAATTAAGTTTGAATTTGTAGTATTGTTGGGCTGGAAGTAAAACAACATTGCTGTTAATTTACAGTGGAATGAAATGGCTTAGATGGGCATTTTAGATCTGTTTATTTAGATTTTTTTTTAAAGTACTCAAAAACCAAAGAAAAATGTAAGATGTACTGTTGTTATGGTGCTTTTTCCCTCTATTCTGTTTATCCCAAGTCTTCATACTGCACATTGAGTAGACATCTTAAAATTATAGAAATCTCAATAAGTATCAAGTCTGATTCACTTTTGAAAATCCTTGGCAAAATAAGCAAATACATGTAATTGGGATTTGATTCTGCATAAATATTTAATTTTCCATATTGCTGTTTTATTTGTAAAATTGATTTATACATTCAAGGGTATATTTTCCAGTGTGTCTATATCGCACATACACTTGGTAACTGCAGAACACGTGTTTGCTGTTACGCATCAACAGTAGTGAAAATAATTCAGTTCAGTATACATTAATATTTTTTGACATTTTGCAAATAAATGGAAAACCTTTTAAGCATTCATGAAGCTCCAGTAGGGAAGTGCATAACATGATGTGGCTCTGCATCAGTACAGTCTTGTGTTTGATCCTGGTCTGTGCAAAAATGAGCTGATTTCAGCTAGCAGCACACTGTTGCTGTTCTTGGGGAATGTATATATTGGGCTGCAGAATATTGACCATGGCTATTGCTTTTAAGCATTATCTAGTGACCCCTGGAGGAAAGTGCATGTTTCTGAACATTAGCTGAGGATATGATTGGGCTTGGCTGTGATGCTTCTCAAAGTCTGAAAACCAGAGGCACAGCCAGTTCTCAGTCATAGATGAAGACTAGCCATTTAAGGGTGATACTAGGGTTGCTAGTGTCTGGAGCTTTACTAAGGTGTAAGACACTACCTTTAAGATTGTGGAAAAGTAGCTTTAGTTTATTATTGATTTTCTTCTGTGTATTCTGTATTGCAACAACATATGTTTGCAACAGATTTTCATTGCAGTTGTGAAATTGTGCCACTTGTATGAGTGATACAGCACTACTCTTAAGGGAAGTGCTAGCATTGTAAAAAGTAAGTTTTTAACCAAATTTTTAAATACTGTTTGTTAACTCATGGTGTAAATGCCCCACGTGATAAAGCATCAAGCAATATACAAAGGTTTCATTTTCAATCTCTGGTTTGTATTGATAGCTGATTGCTTCTGGAGCAGTAATATGGCACTGCAGTTGACATCATTTGACCTCGGATGGGGCAAGAATATGTACCTATTTCAGTCTGAGTTTATGCTCTTGATTGCTGTCCGTTGAACTCTTTTACAGTAATATGTATTTTTGCATCTCTCTGAATAGATTTTGTTACCTATAATGATGTGTGCCTAACTAGTCACAAGGCACAGATGTGACGTAGGCCACTAGGTCAGTGAGCTACTGGCAATATGAAACTGTAGTCCAGTGTGAATTGCCACCACCTGTGTTTGAAGGGACAGTACTGTTCCACCTGTCTTGTTTGGATAGTCTTTACCTTACCTGCTAAACAACAGCCAACTAACCTGACTAAATTGTAGATCTAAAATGAAACACAATGGGACTGAACGAAATTGGCGAATTAACCGCGCAAATAGATGTAAATGGATACGATATCATTGTGATTACGGAGACATGGCTGCAGGGTGACCAAGGATGAGAACGGAACATCCAGTGGTATTCAATATTTAGGAAGGACAGGCAAAAAAGGAAAGGAGGTGGAGTAGCGTTGTTAGTAAGAGAGGAATTCAATATAATAGTGAGGAAGGATATTAGCTCAGAGAATCCTGATGCGGAATCTGTATGGGTGGAGCTAAGAAACGCCAAGGGGCAGAAAACATTGGTGGAGGTTGTATGTAGACCCCCAAACAGCAGTGCTGATGTAGAGGAAGGCATTAAACAAGAAATTAGAGATGCATGCAATAAGGGTGCAACTGTAATTATGGGTGAATTTAATCTACATATAGATTGGGCAAACCAAATTAGCAATAATATTGTAGAGGAGGAATTCCTGGAGTGCATACATGATGGTTTTTTGGACCAATAAGTTGAGGAACCAACTAGAGAACAGGCCATCCTAGACTGGGTATTATGTAATGAGAAAGGAGTAGTTAACAATCTTGTGCAGGGTCCCTTGGGGAAGAGCGACCATAACAATAGAATTCTTCATTAAGATGGAGAGTGAGAGAGTTGATTCTGACACTAGGGTCCTGAATCTAAATAAAGGAAACTATGAAGGTATGAGGCGCAAGTTGGCTATGATAGAGTGGGGAACGTTACTTAAAGGGTTGACAGTGGATAAGCAATTGCTAGCATTTAAAGAGCACATGGATGAATTACAACAATTGTTCATTCCTGTCTGGCACAAAAATAAAACAGGAAGGGTGGCACAACCGTGGCTTACAAAAGAAATTGGGGATAGTATTAGATCCAAGGAGAAGAAATATAAAATGGCCAGAACAAGCAGCAAACCTGAGGATTGGGTGCAGTTTAAAATTCAGCAAAAGAGGACAAAGGGATTGATTTAAGAGGAAAATAGAGTATGAGAGTAAGCTTGCAGAGAATGTAAAAGCTTCTATAGATATGTGAAGAGAAAAAGATTAGTGAAGACAAATGTGGGTCCCTGACAGTCAGAAACCGGGGAATTTATAATGGGAAACAAAGAAACGGCAGAACAATTAAATACATACTTTGGTTCTGTCTTCAAAAAGGAGGACACAAATTACCTCCCAGAAATGTTGGGGAACATAGGGTCTAGTGAGAAGGAGGAACTGTATAAAATCAGTATTAGTAGGGAAATAGTGTTAGGGAAATTGATGGGATTGAAGGCCGATAAATCCCCAGGGCCTGATAATCTACATCCCAGAGTACTTAAGGAAGTGGCTCTAGAAATAGTAGATGCATTGCTGGTCATTTTTCAAAATTCTATAGACTCTGGAACAGTTCCAATGGATTGGAGGGTAGCTAATGTAACCCCCTCCATACATTCGCCCAGGCATGCGCCATGGAGAGGTCACTCCATAGTTGCCTCACAGCGACTGACACCACTGACCACCTCTAGGCGCTTACCCATTGTCTCTCGAGACAAGGAGGCCAAAGAAGAAGAAATAGCCTGACATCATTAGTGGGGAAAATGCTAGAGTCCATTATAAAAGATGTAATAGCAGAGCACTTGGAAAACAATGACATGATCGGACAAAGTCAACATGGATTTATGAAAGGGAAATCATGCTTGACAAATCTTCTAGACTGTTTGGAGGATGTAACTAGTAGAATAGATAAGGGAGAACCAGTGGATGTGGTGTATTTGGACTTTCAGAAGGCTTTCGATAAGTTCCCACATAAGAAAATAACGTGCAAAATTAAAGCACATGGAATTGGGGGTAAGGTACTGACATGGATAGAGAACTGGTTGGCAGACAGGAAACAAAGAGTAGGAATAAACGGGTCTTTTTCCGAGCGGCAGGCAGTGACTAGTGGGGTACCGCAGGGATCAGTGCTAGGACCCCAGCTATTCACAATATATATTAATGATATAGATGAGGGGATTAAATGTAATATATCCAAGTTTGCAGATGACACAAAGCTGGGTGGGAGTGTGAGCTGTGAGAAGCTCCATGTGATTTGGACAGGTTGAGTGAGTGGGAAAATATATGGCAGATGCAGTATAATGTGGATAAATGTCAGGTTATCCACTTTGGTGGCAAAAACAGAAAGGCAGATTATTATCTGAACAGCGATAGATTGGGAAAGGGAGAAGTGCAGCGAGACCTGGGTGTTCTTGTGCACCAATCGCTGAAAGTAAGCATGCAGGTGCAGCAGGCAGTTAAGAAGGCAAATGGTATGTTGGCCTTAATAGCGAGAGGATTCGAGGACAGGAGCAAGGATGTCTTGTTGCAATTATACAGCGGCCTTGGTGAGACCACATCTGGAGTGTTGTGTGCAGTTTTGGTCTCCTTATCTGAGGAAGGATGTTCTTGCTATGGAGGGAGTGCAGCGAAGATTCACTAGACTGATTCCTGGGATGGCAGGACTGATGTATGAAGAGAGATTGGGTCGATTAGGCTTGTATTTGCTAGAGTTTAGAAGAATGAGAGGGGATCTCATAGAAACCTACAAAATTCTAACAGGACTGGACAGGCTAGATGCAGGAAGGATGTTCCCAATGGCGGGGGAGTCCAGGATGAGGGGTCACAATCTAAGGATAAGGGGTAAGCCATTTAGGACTGAGATGAGGAGGGATTTCTTCACCCAGAGAGTTGTGAACCTGTGGAATGCCCTACCACAGAAAGCAGTTGAGGCCAAATCATTAAATATATTTAAGAAAGAGTTAGATATAGTTCTTAGGGCTAAAGGAATCAAGGGATACGGGGAGAAAGCGGGAACAGGGTACTGAGTTTGGACGATCAGCCATGATCGTATTGAATGGTGATGTAGTCTCGAAGGGCTGAATGGCCTATTTCTGCTCCTATTTTCTATGTTTCTATGAACCTCCATCCAGCACCATTCATGTGATTAGACTTTGGGGAATTGTTGGAAAATACCTTTCTCCATTGGATCATTTAGAACCATAACCTCGACTTGGCATCTGCTGGACGGCAGTTTATAACAATTGGCATCACAGTCAAAGAACTTTGAAATTACAGCAGGTTTTGATCATAACACATCTTTTACTTTGTGGGGAAGATACAGCCACTTCAAAAAAAAAAGTGATAGGTCTTCCATATACAGAAGATCTCTGCAAAGCAAATTACCACTTCCTTTTTTGAAAGAGCCAAGTGGTTTGGATAACTGGGGAAAAGATTGTACTCTGACGACACTTGTCCCTCATTCTTTTACTGGAGAAGTAGTTTTTACCTAACGCCCTAAAATGGTGATTGCTAAGCACAATGTATTCAAATTCCAGGCATAGAAGCTGTCTTATCTCTGACACCAGTGACTATTATTTCCCTTGCACCTCTTGTGAACCCAACTATTACCTGCCTTGCCACATAGTTTGACCTCACTATGGGTGCTGTCAGCAAGGATATAGTCTTAACTCATGAAAATCTCATCTACTAAGAAATTACTGGGTCACCTTTGACTGGTACTACTACCCAGAGATGTACCTGGTGGCAGCCGCCTGAAACTTGAAGTTCTGTGTTGGTAGTCTTTATTGGTTGCAATCCCAACTTGTTTCTTGGACCTCAAATTCATTCTCTCTCTGTCTCACTCTGCTCTGTTCTCCCTCTCCCCCCCCCCCCCCCTCTCTCTCTCTATCTGTGCTCTCTCCCCCACGTCTCTCTCCCCTTCCCCCTCTCTCTCCCCCTCATACTCGGTGCTCTGTTCTCCCTCCATCTCTCTCTCGATCTCTCTCTGCTCTATCCCCCCCCACCCCCCGTCTCTCTCCCCCCCCCCCCCCCCCCCCCCCGTCTCTCTCTCCCCCCCACCCCCCGTCTCTCTCCCCCCCCCCCCCCCCCCCCCCCGTCTCTCTCTCCCCCCCCCCCCCGTCTCTCTCTCCCCCCCCCCCCGTCTCTCTCTTCCCCCCCCCCCCCCCGTCTCTCTCTTCCCCCCCCCCCCCCGTCTCTCTCTTCCCCCCCCCCCCCCCGTCTCTCTCTTCCCCCCCCCCCCCGTCTCTCTCTTCCCCCCCCCCCCCCCGTCTCTCTCTTTCCCCCCCCCCCCCCCGTCTCTCTCTTTCCCCCCCCCCCCGTCTCTCTCTTTCCCCCCCCCCCGTCTCTCTCTTTCCCCCCCCCCCGTCTCTCTCTCCCCCCCCCCCGTCTCTCTCTCCCCCCCCCCGTCTCTCTCCCCCCCCCCCGTCTCTCTCTCCCCCCCCCCGTCTCTCTCTTTCCCCCCCCCCCGTCTCTCTCTTCCCCCCCCCCCCGTCTCTCTCTCCCCCCCCCCCGTCTCTCTCTCCCCCCCCCCCCCCCCGTCTCTCTCTCCCCCCCCCCCCCCCCCCGTCTCTCTCTTCCCCCCCCCCCCCCCCCCGTCACTCTCTCCCCCCCCCCCCCGTCACTCTCTCCCCCCCCCCCCGTCACTCTCTCCCCCCCCCCCCGTCACTCTCTCCCCCCCCCCCCGTCACTCTCTCCCCCCCCCCCGTCACTCTCTCCCCCCCCCCCCGTCACTCTCTCCCCCCCCCCCCCCCGTCACTCTCTCCCCCCCCCCGTCACTCTCTTTCCCCCCCCCCCCGTCTCTCTCTCCCCCCCCCCCCCCGTCTCTCTCTCCCCCCCCCCCCCCCGTCTCTCCCCCCCCCCCCCCCCGTCTCTCTCCCCCCCCCCCCGTCTCTCTCCCCCCCCCCCCGTCTCTCTCCCCCCCCCCCCCCCCGTCTCTCTCCCCCCCCCCCCCGTCTCTCTCCCCCCCCCCCGTCTCTCTCCCCCCCCCCCCGTCTCTCTCCCCCCCCCCCCGTCTCTCTCTCCTCCCCCCCCCCCGTCTCTCTCTCCTCCCCCCCCCCCGTCTCTCTCTCCTCCCCCCCCCCCCGTCTCTCTCTCCTCCCCCCCCCCGTCTCTCTCTCCTCCCCCCCCCCCGTCTCTCTCTCCTCCCCCCCCCCCCGTCTCTCTCTCCTCCCCCCCCCCCGTCTCTCTCTCCTCCCCCCCCCGTCTCTCTCTCCTCCCCCCCCCCGTCTCTCTCTCCTCCCCCCCCCCGTCTCTCTCTCCCCCCCCCCCCCCGTCTCTCTCTCCCCCCCCCCCCCCGTCTCTCTCTCCCCCCCCCCCCGTCTCTCTCTCCCCTCCCCCCCCCGTCTCTCTCTCCCCCCCCCCCCCCGTCTCTCTCCCCCCCCCCCCGTCTCTCTCCCCCCCCCCCCCGTCTCTCTCCCCCCCCCCCCCGTCTCTCTCCCCCTCCCCCCCCCCGTCTCTCTCTCCCCCCCCCCCCCGTCTCTCTCTCCCCCCCCCCCCGTCTCTCTCTCCCCCCCCCCCCCCCCCCGGCTCTCTCTCTCCCCCCCCCCCCCCGTCTCTCTCTTCCCCCCCCCCCCCCCCCGTCTCTCTCCCCCCCCCCCCCGTCTCTCTCCCCCCCCCCCCGTCTCTCTCTCCCCCCCCCCCCCGTCTCTCTCCCCCCCCCCCCCCCGTCTCTCTCTCCCCCCCCCCCGTCTCTCTCTCCCCCCCCCCCGTCTCTCTCCCCCCCCCTCGTCTCTCTCCCCCCCCTCGTCTCTCTCCCCCCCCCTCGTCTCTCTCCCCCCCCTCGTCTCTCTCCCCCCCCCTCGTCTCTCTCCCCCCCCGCGTCTCTCTCCCCCCCGCGTCTCTCTCCCCCCCGCGTCTCTCTCCCCCCCCTCGTCTCTCTCTCTCCCCCCCCTCGTCTCTCTCTCTCCCCCCCCTCGTCTCTCTCTCTCCCCCCCCTCGTCTCTCTCTCTCCCCCCCCTCGTCTCTCTCTCTCCCCCCCCTCGTCTCTCTCTCTCCCCCCCCTCGTCTCTCTCCCCGCCCCTCGTCTCTCTCCCCCTCGCTCTCTCGTGCATCCCCCACCCTCGTCTCTCGGTCCCCCCCTCGTCTCTCTCCCCCCCCTCGTCTCTCTCCCCCCCCTCGTCTCTCCTCCCCCCCCCTCGTCTCTCTCCCCCCCCTCGTCTCTCTCGTCTCTCCCCCCCTCGTCTCTCTCTCCCCCCCCTCGTCTCTCTCCCCCCCCGCCCTCTCTCTCTCCCCCCCTCGTCTCTCTCTCTCCCCCCCCTCGTCTCTCTCTCTCCCCCCCCTCGTCTTCTCTCCTCCCCCCTCGTCTCTCTCTCTCCCCCCCCTCGTCTCTCTCTTCTCCCCCCCTCGTCTCTCTCTCTCCCCCCCCGTCTCTCTCTCTCCCCCCCCTCGTCTCTCTCTCTCCCCTCGTCTCTCTCTCTCCCCCCTCGTCTCTCTCCCCCCCCCTCGTCTCTCTCTCTCCCCCCCCTCGTCTCTCTCTCTCCCCCCCCTCGTCTCTCTCCCCCCTCGCTCTCCCCCCCCTCGTCTCTCTCTCTCCCCCCCCTCGTCTCTCTCTCTCCCCCCCCTCGTCTCTCTCTCTCCCCCCCCTCGTCTCTCTCTCTCCCCCCCCTCGTCTCTCTCTCTCCCCCCCCTCGTCTCTCTCTCTCCCCCCCCCTCGTCTCTCTCTCTCCCCCCCCTCGTCTCTCTCTCTCCCCCCCCTCGTCTCTCTCTCTCCCCCCCTCGTCTCTCTCTCTCCCCCCCCTCGTCTCTCTCTCTCCCCCCCCTCGTCTCTCTCTCTCCCCCCCTCGTCTCTCTCTCTCCCCCCCCTCGTCTCTCTCTCTCCCCCCCCTCGTCTCTCTCTCCCCCCCCTCGTCTCTCTCTCTCCCCCCCTCGTCTCTCTCTCCCCCCCCTCGTCTCTCTCTCTCCCCCCCGCTCTCTCCCCCCGCTCTCTCTCCCCCCCCTCGTCTCTCTCTCTCCCCCCCGCGTCTCTCTCCCCCCCCGCGTCTCTCTCCCCCCCCGCGTCTCTCTCCTCCCCCCCGCGTCTCTCTCCCCCCCCGCGTCTCTCTCCCCCCCCGCGTCTCTCTCTCCCCCCCCGCGTCTCTCTCTCCCCCCCGCGTCTCTCTCCCCCCCCTCTCCGTCTCTCTCTCCCCCCCCGCGTCTCTCTCCCCCCCCGCGTCTCTCTCCCCCCGCCGCGTCTCTCTCCCCCCCCGCGTCTCTCTCCCCCCCCGCGTCTCTCTCCCCCCCCCGCGTCTCTCTCCCCCCCCCGCGTCTCTCTCCCCCCCCGCGTCTCTCTCCCCCCCCGCGTCTCTCTCCCCCCCCCGCGTCTCTCTCCCCCCCCGCGTCTCTCTCCCCCCCCGCGTCTCTCTCCCCCCCCGCGTCTCTCTCCCCCCCCGCGTCTCTCTCCCCCCCCGCGTCTCTCTCCCCCCCCGCGTCTCTCTCCCCCCCCGCGTCTCTCTCCCCCCCCGCGTCTCTCTCCCCCCCCCGCGTCTCTCTCCCCCCCGCGTCTCTCTCCCCCCCCGCGTCTCTCTCCCCCCCCGCGTCTCTCTCCCCCCCCCGCGTCTCTCTCCCCCCCCCGCGTCTCTCTCCCCCCCCCGCGTCTCTCTCCCCCCCCCGCGTCTCTCTCCCCCCCGCGTCTCTCTCCCCCCCGCGTCTCTCTCCTCCCCCCCCCGCGTCTCTCTCCCCCCCCGCGTCTCTCTCCCCCCCCGCGTCTCTCTCCCCCCCGCGTCTCTCGTCTCCCCCCCCGCGTCTCTCTCCCCCCCCCCGCGTCTCTCCGTCTCTCCCCCCCCCCCGCGTCTCTCTCCCCCCCCCCGCGTCTCTCTCCCCCCCCCGCGTCTCTCTCCCCCCCCGGTCTCTCTCCCCCCGCGTCTCTCTCCCCCCCGCTCTCTCTCCCCCCCCGCGTCTCTCTCCCCCCCCCCGCGTCTCTCTCCCCCCCCCCCGCGTCTCTCTCCCCCCCGCGTCTCTCCCCCCCCCGCGTCTCTCTCCCCCCCCCCGCGTCTCTCTCCCCCCCCCCGCGTCTCTCTCCCCCCCCCCCGCGTCTCTCTCCCCCCCCCCGCGTCTCTCTCCCCCCCCCCCCCGCGTCTCTCTCCCCCCCCCGCGTCTCTCTCCCCCCCCCCGCGTCTCTCTCCCCCCCCCCCGCGTCTCTCTCCCCCCCCCCGCGTCTCTCTCCCCCCCCCCGCGTCTCTCTCCCCCCCCCCCGCGTCTCTCTCCCCCCCCCCCGCGTCTCTCTCCCCCCCCCGCGTCTCTCTCCCCCCCCCCGCGTCTCTCTCCCCCCCCCCCGCGTCTCTCTCCCCCCCCCGCGTCTCTCTCCCCCCCCCCGCGTCTCTCTCCCCCCCCCCGCGTCTCTCTCCCCCCCCCCCGCGTCTCTCTCCCCCCCCCCGCGTCTCTCTCCCCCCCCCCGCGTCTCTCTCCCCCCCCCCCGCGTCTCTCTCCCCCCCCCCCCCGCGTCTCTCTCCCCCCCCCCCGCGTCTCTCTCCCCCCCCCCCGCGTCTCTCTCCCCCCCCCCCGCGTCTCTCTCCCCCCCCCCGCGTCTCTCTCCCCCCCCCCCGCGTCTCTCTTCCCCCCCCCCGCGTCTCTCTCCCCCCCCCCGCGTCTCTCTCCCCCCCCCCGCGTCTCTCTCCCCCCCCCCGCGTCTCTCTCCCCCCCCCCGCGTCTCTCTCCCCCCCCCCGCGTCTCTCTCCCCCCCCCCGCGTCTCTCTCCCCCCCCCGCGTCTCTCTCCCCCCCCCCGCGTCTCTCTCCCCCCCCCCGCGTCTCTCTCCCCCCCCCCGCGTCTCTCTCCCCCCCCCCGCGTCTCTCTCCCCCCCCCCGCGTCTCTCTCCCCCCCCCCGCGTCTCTCTCCCCCCCCCCTCGTCTCTCTCCCCCCCCCCTCGTCTCTCTCCCCCCCCCCCCCCCCCCCCCCGTCTCTCTCTCTCCTTCTCTCTCTCTGTGTCTTTCCCCCCCCCCCGCTCTGTTCTCTTCAACATAGGCTATTAAAATTGACTAGAATTCAGAGGAAAATTTAAGGCATTTTATCTGACTGTGTAACGATTGCCAATAATTAGATCAGCAATTTCTGTCGCAGACTGTTAGAATTTGTTTTTTTTCTGTTTTTTGATTATGATTGAGTAGATTCTAAATGGAGGTTTCATTATAGGATGTCTTTTGCCAACTGTAGTTAAACATAGATTTCAATGCATCAAAATACAATACTACTTGAAACAAACTGATCTCTAAGTATAAGTTTATCAATAAGATCAGACTTTTTAAAAATCATTTTCCATTCTTACAAGGACCTAGTGATTAAAATGCTCCTTCACATTCAGTCAAATTTACCTTTGGAAGGCAGTAGCATATACTGCCTATATAGATACTGTTTTTTGGGAAGTTTTTTAAGGATGGAGTGGAGAGGTAGTGTTTCTGTGCAATCTAAGCACAAAGTTTGGCCTGGGACAATTAAAGGAAACTAAATTGGTGCAGTATTAACACATTTTAAATGTGTGCTGCTTCTGAAAATTAAAAGTGCATATCCACAGTTGCTAAATAAATTTTTATCAAAATCAATTCTTGGGTTTACATGAATCACTATGATCAGGATTATGCATAATGTGCAAAATTGGGCTAGAAATGTTGCAGAAGGGGAAAGGCAGCAGGGAAACTACAGAAAAGAAATGGAGGAACTCACAAAATAAGTCAGCAGATGTTTGTTCTGATTCACAATGAAACTGCATCTGTGGCATAAATTGGAGTCGAACATGCTCTCCACTATATTGTTTTGATTGAAGTTCTCACTAATTTGTATCACATATCTACATGAAGACTATACAAAAGACCAAATGTCTAAATATTTTGCACTTAATTAAATGTTAATACATTTTTCATTTGTCAACTAAATGATCAGATGGGCATGTTTCTAGACTGTAGTAAAATTTATACTGTAGTCAACACCTAACAATTAATATGTCTACCTTTTTTTTTCCAGTTCTGCCTCCAGTTTTGGTTCCAAGACACAGTGAATTTAACCCACAGCACAGCCTTCTAGTCCAGTTCAGGAATTTGAGTCATAATGAACCCCATATGCCACACAATGCCACGTTTCCAGATTCCTTCCAACAGCCAAATAGTAATCCATTTCCTATTTCGCCAAATAGCCCATACCCCCCATCTCCTGCCAGCAGCACCTACCCCAGCTCTCCAGCCAGTTCTGGACCAAGTAGTCCTTTCCAGCTGCCAGGTAAGGACCGATTTAGTACTTGTTTTTAGAAACGTAAATTTCAGAGAAATGCTTTATTTTGTTATGAAATATTACTTGTTTCTTCACAGTAAATGTGATTCTACATTAAAATTTAAGTCAGACATTGTTATTTTGAAAATATCAGAAGAAACATGCCAGAAATATGGAAAGGAGTGATGAGTACTTGCCCTGAACATTAGCTTGCATCAGTCTCTTTTGAAATATGTTGGTAAAATCTGATTTTTAATCAATTTCAAGTAAGCTCTTTTCATAAAGGGAGCTGTGATTAGGATTTACAACTGAGCTTCAAATGCTTTTGTTGAAGTTAGAAACTATTCTGAGGACAGTCTGTCGTTCTTTATTCAGTGTTCTCTAAGCACAATAGAAATTAATAGCTTGATTTTGAACTAGGGAAAATGCCTGTTTAACACCACCTCAAGTATTTTGGGACGTTTTTCTCTGTTCAAGGTGCCATATAAATGCATGTTTTAGCATGCATATAAATTGATGTAATATTTGAAATGGGCTGTGGTCTATGTTGCTACCAACTCCTGCATCTGGTAAAGCCCCAGTGTCTCTGTAACAGCATTAATTTACTTTTCTCACCTAAAAGATTGTGTTCTGCACTCCAACAACATGTTTTTCAGTGTTGAATCAAATCAATCCTTTAAATTCAGTTTTGCCACAGTTTATAAGTTAGCATAGCTGATCCCTCAGTTTTCACAGCCTGCATGTTTGATTTGATTTTTGTTAGCACACTTCTGGTTATTTTCCTTTCAGGTTTCCACTCTGGAGCTTGAAACATCAGTGCCAATTATTACCAGATGACTTGTTTTTAAATATAAGCTAATTACTATCTTTCTTGTAGCACAGTATAAAAAATGCTGCAAAGCTGGTTTTGTAGGCTCAGCAACAGTCAGAGAAACAATTTCATTATGCTCCTGAGTTGTACTGTTAAATGGTGGAGGGGCTCAGGGGAATTGGAAGACGAGCCACTTACTGCAGAATGTCCAACCTTAGACTTGTGCTAAAGGGCATTTATGTGGCTGGACCAGTTGCGTTTCTAGTCAGTAGTGCCCGCAGATGTTGATGGTGGATTTGAGGATGGCAATGTCATTGAATGTCGGGTACGTGGTTAGGCTTTCTCTTGGGAGATATTGTTCAGGTCTCGTGGAAGTGGGCATGGGACTGCTTCATTTTCTGCGGAATTATGATTGGATCTGAACACTCTGCAGTCGTCAACGAACATCTCTGTTTGAGTTTATGATGAAGGGAAGGCTATTTGATGAAGCAGCTGAGAACAGTTGGGTTAAGAATGCTGCCCTGAGGAACTTCCAGAATGATGATCTGAGGCTGAGATGATTGGAGGCCAGTCACAACCATCTTCCTTTGTGCCAGGTATGACTGCAGCCACTCGAGATTTTTCCCCTGATATCCATTGACACTACTTTTGCTAGGGTCCTTTGGTGCTACACTCTGTCGAATGCTGCCTTAATGTCAAGACCAGTCACGCTTCCCTGACCTCACCTCTGGCATTCAGTTTTTTTATCTATGTTTGAACTAATTATTGGTAAGTGCTTTTTGATAGCACAGTGATTGAGAGTAGGCTGATAGCATCATAATTGGTTGAGGTGGATTTGTCATGTTTTTTGTGGAAAGTATGCATCTGGGCAACTTTTCACATAATCAAGTAGATGCCCTTGCTGAGCTGTAGTGGAACAACTTGGCTAGAGGCAAACTGTTTAAAAAGAAATCTGCTGCTTCTTGATGGCATGTGGAATGAATTGAATTGGTTGAAGTATTTGTGATGGTGAGGATCTCAGGAAGAGGCCAAAAAGAATCATCCACTCAGTACTTCGGGCTGAAGATGTTTGCAAATGCTTCAACCATGTCTTTTTTGCGTAATTTATACTTTAATGTGCATTTTAAATCACATGGCTTCCCGAACCCATTAAGCCAGCTTGATTAAGGCATGTGGCGCGTTCGTAATATTTGGAGAATGAAGAAAGCCATAGGAGATTCGTAATCTATTGCTACAAAACTCAGGACTTTTTGTCGCTGACATTTTCTTAACCTGCTTAAGGATTTTAGCTTGCTGCAAAAATTGGCTTTTTTCTCATTTTGTTGCAATGCTCAGCACAAGTGCCTTGGGCTACATCTTGCATTAATAAAGCACAGAATGTAAGAAGTTTAAAAGAAATGCATTATATAGTTTATATTTTGTCTCAACCTTGTTCAGAAACATATTAGGTGACCTCTGTAAATCACCAGTCCAGTCCATGCCGAAATGCACATTAAAAATTGTGATTGATCGCACTAGCACCAACATACAAATAGATCTTTTGATGGCTCTAACATTGACTGAGAAACTCTGAAATTGAATTAAATTGTGGATTTGATTACTTCACTACTCCTGGGCCTTTGTACCATGCAGTACAGTCCATAGTTCTTTGAATATTAGAGATAATTAAAGTTCCTGTATTGCCCAGTGTAGAGTCAGAAAACTGATCTTAGAATTCTTCAGTATCTGTAAATGCTACTGCTGGAATTGTTTTATAGTAGATCCTTTCCAGATCACAATTGATAATAGTTCCTTATCCACCACGGAACGCACAATGTTTACATGCAGGTGCAGCAGGTTATTAGGAAGGCAAATGACATGTTGGCCTTTTTTGCAAGGGGATTGAAGTACAGGAATAAAGAAATCTTACTGAAATTGTACAGGGTTTGGGTGATACTGCACCTGGAATACTGTGTGCAGTTTTGGTCTCCACATTTAAGAAAGGATATACTTGCACTGGAGGCAGTGCAGCAAAGATTTGCTAAATTGGTCCCTGGAATGAGGGGGTTGTCCTATGATGAGAGGGTGAGTAAATTGGGCCTGTATTGTTTGGAGTTTAGAAGAATAAGAGGCAATCTAATTGAGACATACAAGATTCTGAAAGGGCTTGATAGGGTAGAAGCTAAGAGATTGTTCTCTCTGGTAGGGAATCTAGAAAATGGGGCCAATCATTCAGGACTGAGATAAGGAGAAATTATTACACTCAAAGGGTTGTGAATCTTTGGAATTCTCTACCCCAGAGGGTTGTGGATGTTACATCACTGAATACATTTAAGGCTGGGATAGATAGATTTTTGGTCTCACAGGGAATCAAGGGATATGGGGAGCGGGCAGGAAAGTGGAATTGAAACCCAAGATTAGCCATGATTGTATTGAATGGCAGAGCAGGCTTGATGGGCCATATGGTCTACTTCTGCTCCTATTTCTTGTGATCACCAGTATGAAAGAAATAGCAAATAATGCCAGTCCAAAGAGTTGCAGGATTGAATCCTGAGATTGTGATCCAGAATTGAAATTCATAGCAGTCTCCTACTCTATAGAATCAATTCTGAGAGACAGGATAAGCTGCCACTTAGGCACAGATTAATCAGGGATAGTCAGCATGGATTTGTTAAGGGAAGGTCATGTCTTACTAACTTGATTGAGTTTTTTGGGGAAGTAACAAGGAGGATAGATGAGGGTAGTGCAGTGGATGCGGATTTTAGTAAGGCATTTGACAAGGTCCCGCATGGCAGACTGGTCAGTAAAATGAAACCTCATGGGATATAGGGGAATGTGGCAGATTGGATCCAAAATTGGCTCAGTGACAAGAAACAAAGGGTAGTAGTCAACGGATGTTTTAGTGAATGGAAAGCAGTTTCCCGTGGTGTTCCACAAGGCTCAGTGTTGGGTCCTTTGCTGTTTGTGGTATATATTAATGATTTGGACTTAAATGTGGGAAGCATGATTGGGAAATTTGCTGATGACACAAAAATTGGTCATGTAGTTGAGAGTGAAGAAGATAGCTGTAGACTCCAGCATGATATCATTGGTTTGGTTGAGTGGGTGGAAAAGTGGCAAATGAAATTCAATCTGGAGAAGAGTGAGGTAATGCATTTGGGGAGGGCAAACAAAGCAAGGGAATACACAATAAATGGGAAGATATTGCGAGAGGTAGAAGAAGTGAGAAACCTTGGAGTGCATGTCTACAAATCCCTGAAGGCGTCAGGACAGGTAGATAGAGTGGTGAAGAAGGAATGCTTTCTTTTATTGGCCGAGGTATAGAATGCAAAAGCAGGGATGTAATGCTGGAACTGTATAAGACGCTGGTTAGACCATAGCTGGATTATTGCGTACAGTACTGGTCACCACATTACAGTTACGGGATAATTGCTGTGGAGAGAGTACAGAGGAGATTTACAAGAATGTTGCCAGGGGTTGAAAGTTGCAGCTATGAGGAAAGATTGGATAGGCTAGCGTTGTTTTCCTTAGAACAGAGGAGGCTGAGGGGTGACTTAATTGAGGTGTACAAAATTATGAGGGGCCTAGATGGAGTAGATAGGAAGGACCTGTTTCCCCTACCGGCAGGTCAATTACCAGGGGTTACAGATTTAAGGTAATTGGAAGAAGGATTATAGGGGTCATAAGGAAAATGTTTTCACCCAGAGGGTGATGGGTGTCTGGAATTCACTGTCAGGAACGGTGGTGGAGGAAGAAACCCTCAACACATTTAAAAGGTACCTGGACATGCACCTGAAGTGCTGTAACCTGTAAGGCTATGGACCAGGTGCTGGAAGGTGGGATTAGATTGGGCAGCTAGTTTTTTCGGTCGGCGCAGAGATGATGGGCTGAAAAGCCCCCTTCTGTGCCATAATTCTTCTATGGTTCTCTTTCAATCTTTCTCAACACCAGCATCAAGTTATACTTATGAAATGTCTTTAAGGCAATAAAACGTCCCAAGGCACTTCATAGCGGCATTATAAAACACAATTGAGCCACCTAAGGAGATACTAGGTCTGATGACCAAATGTTTGGTCAAAGAGGTAGGTTTTAAGGAGTGACTTAAAGGAGGAAAGTGAGGTAGAGAGGTGTAGGGAGGGAATTCCAGAGCTTAAGGTCGAGGCAACTAAAGGTTGCCTAGAATGGTGGAGTGATTCAAATCAGGAATGTGCAAGAGGCCAGAATTAGATGAGCGCAGTTATCTCAGGGTTGTGGGGCTGGAGAAAATTACAGTGTTAGGGAGGGGCGAGGCCATAGAGGGATTTGAAAACAATGATGAGAATTTTAAAATCAAGATGTTGCTTCACCAGGAGCACAGGGCTGATAGATGAATGAAACTTGGTGCGAGTTGTGCAACTTAAGACATAGGCAACAGAGTTTTGGATGAGCTCAAGTTTACAAAGGGCAAAATGTAGGAGACCAGCCTGGAATGTGTAGGAATAGTCAAGTTCAGAGATAACAAAGGCATGAGTGAGGGTTTCAAGAGACAGATGAGCTAAGACTGGCAAAGTTGGGCAATGTTACAGAGGTGTAAGTAGGCGATTTTGGTGATGGCGTGAATATGTCGTTGGAAGCTCATCTCTGGGTCAGATACGACACAAAGGTTGGTTTAGTCTCAGACTGTTGGCAGGAAGAGGAATGGAGTTGGTAGGTAGGGAATGGAATTTGGAGCACGGACCGAAAACAATGGTTTCAGTCTTCACAATGTGTAATTTGGAGGAAATTTCTGCTCATCAGGTACTGGATGTCAGGTAGGCAGTCTGATAATTTAGCAACAGTGCAGGAATTGAGAGAGGTGGTGGTGAAGTAGAGCTGGGTGTCATCAGCGTACATGTGAAAACTAACACTCTGCTTTCAGATGATGTCGCTGAGGGGCAGCATGAAGATGAGAAATAGGAGAGGGCCAAGGATAGATCCTTGGGGGACACCAGAGATAACCGTGCAAGAGCAAGAAGAGACGCCATTGCAAGTGATACTCTGGCTATGACTAGATTAGATAAGAATGGAACCAGGTGAGAGCAGTGCCACCCAGCTGGACAACACTGGAGGAGTGTTGGAGGAGGGTGGTGTGTCAAAGGCTGCAGACAGGTCGAGAAGGATGAGGAGGGATAGTTGACCTTTGTCACAGGCACATTGGACCTCAAAACTGTGGAATTCCTTATTTCGTAGAGAGTTAGGCATTTAAAATCCAACTTTGATACTTATTTTGATTATTTTCTCTTCCTACTACTGCATTTTCAATCTTGGTAGTGTTCTATACAATGTTCCTTCACCCTTTACCTTGGTATCTTAGTTGAAGGGTTGTTCTTGTCTGTTCCCATATTTTACTTCCTGACGATTATCAGATTTGCATAAATGGGAATGTATTACATTTGTTTCTCTATTGAAACACTATCATGATTGAGCATACATAAATCTGTACTTGGTTCTGTATGGGTAGCGCTACTTTTCTGTCTAGTGGTTAGGATGTCGGAGATAGATTTTTGAGGAACCTGCTACGTTCTGTATGCGTGTGTTCAACAACATGCAGTAAGAAAGTATAATGATTTTTCTTTTAACAGTTAAATGTGAAGGTGATTGCAGAGGTTTTTTTTGGCTGAAGGGAAGTGTTGTTGAAATATCTATTTAACTGAATGAGAATAGTTGTCAATCAACTCAGTGCCTTATCAGGGTTCACAATAAACATTGATATGCCAGGGAGAGACCAATGCATGTGATTACTCCATTGGAGCAACTTTTTATGAAATGCCTGTTGCCCATGCTTTAACGCTCAGAAGATTGTTTAGAATCTTTGAATGCACAAGAATTTGTTGATGTCAGTTGTACATTTAAATAAACTGAGTGGATCTTCCATGGTCAAGGACATTTATGATGATTAGCTGCTTCAATTTCAAACTCCAGCCCACAAAAACCCAGGATGAATTACGTGGGTTTTTAAAAAAAATTACTTTGCGTCTGGGGTGTGACAGATGCGCACAAGACATGAGACTTAATATGCCAGTAAATTTTATCAGCTGTTGGCGGTGCTGACTTGGTGGTTCTCAAGCTTATTTTGAGCCCCGGTATGCTGTTAAGTCATAAATGCTCTCTTTTGATACAGCTGATACTCCTCCACCTGCTTACATGCCACCAGAAGAGCAGATGAATCAGGACAGTACGCAACCAATGGACACAGGGAATGTCATGATGACCTCCAGCATACCCAATTTGCCTATTATCTCAACTAGAGGTAAGATCCCAGAACTAATAAATAGTCAGCCTAAATTAGTGCTGCTTAACCGTTATTCTATTTCTGTTCCAGTCATTCAGAGGATTAATAGCAGGCTTGATCCTTTTTTAAAAAAAAATTCTTCTGATCTGATGACTTTCTGCTGTTCCTACTCTATCTAGTCTTTGAATGCAGTAAGCAGTTTTAGATTAAAATTGATGACATTAATTTAACAATTCAAATTTTATAATGTAGGAGCATTATCAGTAAGAGCAGGAGTAGGCTATTCGGCCCTTGAACCTGCTCCATCATTTAATAAGATCATTGTTGATCTTTTACCTCAACTCCACATTCCCGCACTATTGCCCAACTCTGCCCCTTCCTCAGCTCCTCTGCTGAAACCCTCATCCATGCCTTTATGTCTAGACTTGACTGTTTCCATGCACTCCTGGTCAGCCTCCCATAATCTACCATCTGTAAACTTGAGGTCATCCGAAACTCTGCTGCCCATGTCCTTAATCATGCTAAGTCCTGTTCACCCATCACCCCTGTGCTTGCTGACCTAGGTCAGGCAATGTTTTGATTTTAAAATTCTCATCCTTGTTTCCAATTTCTTCCATGGCCTCGCCCTTCCCTATCTGTGATCTCCAACCCCACCACCCTCAGATATCTGTACTCAGCTAATTCTAGCCTCTTAAGCATTCCCGGTTTTAATTGCTGCATCATTGGCGGATGTGTCTTCAACTGCCTAGGCCCTAAACTCTGGAATTCCCTCTCTCAACTTCTGCCTTTCTATCTCTCTTTCCTTCTTCAAGACACTCCTTAAACGCTACCTCTCTGCCATAACTTCTATCTGCCCTAATATCGCCTTGTGACTTGGTGCCCAATTTTGCTTCACAATGGTCTTAAGCGCCTTGTGACATTTTATTACATTAAAGGTGCTATATAAATAGTAGTAGTAGTACCACCACCAATTGCATCATGTTTGTCTTAGAGAATTATTTCTGCCAGCGGTATAAAGGAGCTGAATGTTAGTATCGCTTACTACTCATTCAGACTACTTTTTGCATAACTTTATTTATTATTAAGTATTGCCCATGTTCTGGGTGAACACTTCACTTCATTATAGAATTGAAAGAAATGTATTAAATGTATGGTAAAATTGAGCATGTTGATGTCCACAATTAAACGATATTAAAATGTTACCTCCCTTTATAAAAAAAAAAACCTTTTGTAAAGCATTTTGTCCACAGGTTTGCTTTGACATGATTGCAGCGAGATGGGTAAAGTTGTACGGTATACACGTTCAGCCATTTCAACAACTAAATTTCGTAAATTGTAAAACTCCAGTCCTAATTCAGGAAATAGAGTGGTCTTACATTGTAAGCTGCCTTAATTATACATTCTGTTGCTCATTTCACTGATTGCCATTCTTTGGTTTTAAGATTGCTTTTGTACCTTCCTGACTACAGGAATAAGTTTAGTGATCCAGCTTGATAGTTTATGATAGCCATGTTCATAATGAACTAAAATTTCAACTGCCATAAAATGGATACTTTCAGTACATGCAATATCATTTTTTCCCTTCAACAAACAAAAGTTCATGATTATAAACTGTAACCATTGCCTCTTCTCCACAAACGCAAGGGAGTCCCACAGGGAATGTTTAGATGGTGGTTTAAAGAACAATGTTGCATCTCATAGGAACTGGAGTTCATGGCTGATTTAGTTCGACTCCAAAGTTGAAAGTCAATATTGATACACAAGGAAGCAGCTGAACCTTGAGCCACCCAACAGGATATCTTCCATTCCCTTTTCTCTGTTCTTTTTTTGACCACCTCTCCTAAAACACCCACTCTTCCAAACATTTCCAGTACACCTGACCTAACAAATTGGGCACTCTGGTACCAAATTAACCCATCTTTTTTTCATTTCACAATTTTAAATGTATTGTCCTTTTTTAGGTTAACGTGAAAACAACCCAGGCTGGAGTGGCGGCTCTAATGTTCAGCAATCTAAAAGATTTTTTTTCACGACACACTATGCATGCTATTTGACTACTAACTATGGACTCTATTGGAACAGTGTTGTGAAGAAACAAGCTAATATTCAAATCTTCTAACTTGAATTGTGTGCTGTATATTATAAACCATTTATTGCAATTTGTCCTCTGCTGTTCAGGTACATTTAAGTTAACCATTTGGTTCCTATGAAGACAAAATAAGTCATCCCATCAAAATGGAGTGGTTGGATGTTTGATGAAATGTATTTAATGGCAGAAAACATCTCTTAGGTTAAGTTTGGTAATGTCTGTAGCTACAAACTCAGTTCACTTTAAATGTGTTGGAAAACATTTGGAGGAAGCTACTGTACTTGAGCTTGCCAGAAGAAATCTGAAATTTGCCATAGTTATATTGGTCTCTGCTGAATTGATCTTCCCTTAGTCCAAAAATCTGCTTTGGGAGAGAAATAGATACTGTCTAAAGGATAGCCAATAGAAGCTTGATTAGTAAGCATGTTTTGAAGTTTTCTGTCAATATTTAAGCATTTTTATTCTCCCAAGTCTAGAATGAGAAAGTGACTTATCTTAGTGCCTCTAGTAAAATAATAATTAGCTTGTAACTGTTTGATTACCTTGCAGAAAGAAAATAGTGATGTGTTCCATTTTAGGGTTGCAGTGAAGATCATTTCATAGCAATGAGCTGATTGCTTGGTTTCACTTTTTCAGGGTTGCTCAGGTGCTTTAATAATATTTAAATAGCTTGCCAGTGCTTGAATAAAACCACATTTGGGGAAACAAAAGTGTGGCATATGGTGTTTTACTTCATTTCTTAGAGTAGATGTTACTAGATAGGTGCCACCAGAATAATTTGTAAAGATATAGGTGCATACTGTACAAGTCATAAAGGTAACATAACAATATTGAATTGGAGGCTCACAATCTTCTGTGATTGTGCCATTTATGAATTTGAGTATTTTTAACAGGAGTACCTGTACTTAGCAGTGATCTTCCTGTTTTAACTTTAGCAGGTGAATTTTAATGCAATAATTTTTTGTATCAAAGCAAGAGTATTTTCATAATGTATACCACAAAGATGTTTCAAAATAGTGCCTAAACATAGTTAAATTTTCTAGTTATGAAAAATTAAAGTATAAAATTCCCTTTTATCTTTCCCTGCACTGTAAGACTACATGGAGTTATTTTTAGAGAAAGGGGAGAAAGAGGAAAATATCTTGTAATACAACGTATACTAACTTAATATAATCTGCTTTAACTTGATTTCTTTCAGATGTTCAACCTGTTGCTTATGAGGAGCCTAAGCACTGGTGTTCCATTGTGTACTATGAGCTAAATAATAGAGTTGGAGAGGCCTTCCACGCTTCCTCTACCAGTGTTTTAGTAGATGGCTTTACTGATCCATCCAACAACAAAAACCGTTTCTGTCTTGGCCTTCTTTCCAATGTAAATCGCAACTCCACCATTGAGAATACTAGGCGGCACATTGGTAAAGGTATGCTTAGATTTTAAAGTAACTTGACCAGCTCTGCCAAAATATTATAGGATTAACTTGCATTGTCATTAAACAGAATTACTTTTAGTTCTTGAATTAAATTTATACGAAGCCTTTGTTTACATGAGCACCTGCAGTGAACCAGTGATAACTTGTTGCATACATTTATAAAAACTTAGTTGTTTTTGAACCAAACCAACTTTAAGAAACTGGAGTCAGCAAATGTGTGGCTCCCTTGCAAGGCAATATCCACCATAAAAATTGAAGCTAGTCCCACAATGTGGCCACAACTTGAAAAAGCATATAGAGAGTTTCCTTTAGTGCTGTCTGTATTGCGACTACCCAGAACAATGTATATGCTTTCATTAAGCACTATCGAACGCTTTAGCAGATCAGGATAACCAGTGCTCTGCTGTATCAGAGATTCTACTACTTTACTATAATTGTCTGAAAAGACTGTATGAATGATGAAAAGTATTGAATTACCTACAGAAATATGGCCTTCCTCATTGAAAAAGCTTTCGTATTTAACATTTCTAGCCAGCTTCTTGCTGAATGGAAGAGTATCTCACGTCCTCTGCTGTCTTTCACTCTGCCCCTACCCTGGCCCATGTAAGGATGATAGCAATTCCAGTTTACATGTAGAGGCTGAGCTTTTAAGGAAAACTTGTGAGATACATATAACTATTACTATGATAACTTAAATATTCTCTGATTTTTGTAGGTGTCCACCTATACTATGTGGGAGGTGAAGTCTATGCTGAATGCCTTAGTGACAGCAGCATTTTTGTCCAAAGTAGAAATTGCAACTACCACCATGGCTTTCATCCCACCACTGTCTGTAAGATACCTAGTGGTTGCAGCCTAAAGATATTCAACAACCAAGAATTTGCTCAGCTTCTGGCACAGTCTGTAAATCATGGCTTTGAAGCAGTCTACGAACTCACCAAGATGTGTACCATTCGCATGAGCTTTGTTAAGGTGAGGAAAAAGGCACAGTAAGTTGAACCATGAATTAGCTGTTATATAGTATGTAAAAAAAAAAACATTCTCTGGATGTGGGTGTCACTGGCAAGGCCAGCATTTATTGCCCATCCCTATCTACCATTGAGAAGGTGGTGCTGAGCTGCTTTCTTGAACCACTGCAATCCATGTTGTGTTGGTACACACACTGCTGTTAGGGAGGGAGTTCCAGGATTTTGACCCAGAGACACTGAAGGAACGGCAGTATAGTTCCAAGTCAGGATGGTGTGTGACTTGGAGGAGACCTTGCAGGTGACAGTATTCCCATGCGTATGCTGCCCTTATTTTTCTAGGTGGTTGCACGTTTGGAAGGTGCTGTGACAGGAGCCTTGGTAAGTTGCTGCAGTATGTCTTGAATATGGTACACTGCTGCCATTGTGCACTGGTGGTGGAGGGAGTGAATGTTTAAAGTGGTTAATGCCTATTAAACGGGTTGCTTTGTCTTGGATGTCGTCAAGCTTCTTGAATGTTGTTGGAGCTGCATTCATCTGGACAAGTGGGGAGTATTTTTCCATCACACTCCTGACTTGTGCTTGGTAGATGGTGGACAGACTTTGGAGAGTCCGAAGGTGAGTTACTCGCCACAGAATTCCCAGCCTCTGACCTCTTGTAGCCACAGTATTTATGTGGCTGGTCCAGTTCAGTTCTTGGTCAGTGGTAACCCCCAGGATGTTGGTGGGGGATTCAGCACTGGTAATGCCATTGAATGGCATGGGGAGATGGTTAGATTTTCTCTTGTTGGAAATGGTCATTGCCTGGCACTTGTGTGGCGCGAATGTCTCTTGCCACTTAGCCCAACCCTGAATGTTGTCCAGGTCTTGCTGCATGTGGTCACGGACTGCTTCAGTATCTGAGGCGCCCCGAATGATACTGAACACTGCACAGTCAGTGAACATCCCCACTTCTGACCTTATGATGGAAGGAAGGTCATTGATGAAGCAAGTGAGAATGGTTGGGCCTAGGACACTACCCTGATCAACTCCTGCAGTGATGTCCTGGGGCTGAGATGATTGGCCTCAAACAACCACAACCATCTTCCTTTATGCTAGATATGACTCCAACCAGTGTAGAGTTTTCCTCTCAATTCCCATTGACTTCAGCTTTGCTCGGGCTCTTTGATGACACACTCGGTCAAATGTTGCCTGAATGTCAAGGGCAATCACTCCCACCACCTCTAGAATTCAGCTGTTTTGGTACCAAGGCCGTAAGGAGGTCTGGGGTTGAGTGGCCCTGGTGGAATTTAAATGTGAGTATCAGTGAGCAGGCTGTTGCTAAGTAAATGCCACTTGATAGCACTGTCGATGATGCCTTCCATCTCTTTGCTGATGATCGAGAGTGGACTGATGGGGCTGTAATTGGCCGGGTTAGATTTGTCCTGCTTTTTGTGGGATTTTCCACATTGCCGGGTAGATGCCAGTGTTGTAGCTGTACTGGAACAGCTTGGCTAGGTGTGCAGCTAATTCTGCAGCACAAGTCTTCAGTACTACAGCTGGGAATGTTGTCAAGGCCCATAGCCTTTGCTGTATCCAGTGTCTTCAGATGTTTCTTGATATTACATGGAATTAATCAAATGGTCTGAAGACTGGCATCTATGACGGTGGAGACCTCAGGAAGCGGCCGAGATGGATCATCCACTCAGCACTTCTGGCTGAAGATGGTTGCAAAAGCTTCAGCCTTGTCTTTTGCATTGACATGCTGTTCCCCTGTCATTGAGGATGTGTGTGTTTTGGAGCCACCTCCTCCAGTTAGTTCTTAAATTTATTCACCACCATTCACGACTGGATCTGGCAGGACTGCAGAACTTTGATCTGATCCGTTGATTGTGGGATCGCTTAGCTCTGTGTGTTGCATGCTGCTTCCGCTGTTTAATGTGCACGTAGTCCTGTGTTGTAGCTTCACCAGGTTGGCACCTCATTTTTAGGTATGCCTGGTGCTGCTCTTGGCATGCCCTCCTGCACTCTTCATTGACCCAGGGTTTGTCCCTTGGCTTGATGGTAATGGTAGAGTGAGGGATATGCTAGGTCATAAGGTTACAGATTGTGATTGAATACAACTGTGTTGATGCAGATAGCCCGCAGTGCCTCATGGATGCCCAGTTTTGAGCTGCTAGATCTGTTCTGAATCTATCTCCTTTAGCACAGTGGTAATACCACACAACACGATAGAGGATGTCCTCAGTGTGAAGGCGGGGCTTTGTCTCCACAAGGACTGTGCAGTGGTCACTGCTGCCAATACTGCCATGGATGGACAGATGCATCTGCGACAGGTAGATTTATGAGGATGAGGTCAATTGGACACAATCTATTGTGTAATGCTGATGAGAAATGTTTTATTTGACAGCTAACATTGCATCTACTGAGAAAGATGGGAAAGTGGTGCAAAAGCACATTGCCACAGAGCTAGAAGCCTGCTCAGGTCAGAAAAAAGAACCCGACCCGAACCCGACCGAACCACAGTGGACCCGAGCCCAACCTTGCCCGAGTCCCTCCGATTTTACCCCGAGCCCGACCCAACCCGAACCTGCCAGTACTCGGCCCGGCCTGACCATCCCTTTACTTACCTTCCTGACACCGAACCTCCAGGAAGCTACAGCGCATGCGTGATGACATCACAGTGACGTCACTCGCTCACTGCGCAGACTCAGTTTCGTCCCGGACTCCCAGCTCGGGTAAGTTTTTTAAAAATTTCAATACTTACCAGCAGAGCACTTACTGCGCGTGTCCGGCCTGACCCGACCCAACCCAACTCGACCTGGATTCGGCCCGAGCCCAAAAGCCAGACCCTGAAGACGGGCCTGACCCGAACCTGACACATGTTGCCAGGTCCAGGTCGGGTAGCAGGCCTCTACACAGAGTTATTGGATGTAGGTCCCCACAGAATGCATTCTTGAAATCAATTGGACAGTCAGTATAATCCTGAAGGGAGACCAGGAACCTTCTCCGAGGGGAAAAATACGAGGGTTACTCATGCTAAGGTCACTTTTGCTTTTCTGTACCCTGTACAAGCGAGATTAGGAGCAACAGTAGCGCAATAACAACTCAAATGGTCTGCTGAGCCATAAATTTTCACAAGGAGATATATTCATGACAGCTGCTGGTCAGTAAATATTGTTTTTTATTCTTCATTTGCTTCTCAATTCCATTAAAAAAAAGTTATGACAGTACCCATCTATTTGTAAAAAAAAAAATCTATTAAACATCTCTATTGAGACAAATCCATCAACATCCTGGCACTCAGCAGATCATAACTTACTGCTGATACAGTAAAAGCTTTGTTATCCAGCACTTTACCAAACAGCAAGCTCTTTTATCCGGAGTTTCCAAAATGGCCCAAAGCTTTCCCGGACTGAGTTTTCCCCAAGTGCAGTCTATTGTTCTCGGCATTAGTTTGTGATGCTCCTTAGAAAGGACTCACTCTCACGCGTACTACAGGTATATTGGTGCACCGACCCCAAAGGATTAAGGGAAAATTAAAAATCAGTTTTTCCAGTGCTGGGCCCTGGGTATCCTTCGGTCTTCCGGTAATAACTTTGGAATGGAATGTTGGATCTCCACCTGCCTTGGTAAGTACAACTCTTGATTAACCAGAATTTTTGCTTATCTGGCACATGTCAGATAACAAAGCTTTTACTGTAATTCCATCTCCTTCACCAAAGCATCTCTACCTGGTTATACCTTCACGACTTGCCATTCCCAAACATATTCAAGCACCTCACTCTGTTCTATCCTGTCCATCTTGCATTCAAAATCCTTGTGTATCTTCCTTCTTAGCCCCACACTGGCATTGACTGAGATATCCTCCCTTAGCCTCAGCACTATTTGTCACCTCGCCTTTGGTCACTTAAACCTATATCTAAAACTCCTCATCCGTTTCTCCTAACTTCTGTTCCTTCTCTCCCACCTGCCCTAGTACAATTTTTTGGTTTCGAGCTGGGTTCAAGATGAATTACTCAGTAATCCAATATCTGAGTAAGACAGGTCTGTAATAGTCGATTGCACTGCTGATGGTCACCTGGCTCATTAAGGGATCTTGCAGGAGTAGGTCACAGTCCTGAAATGTTAACTCTGCTTCTGTCTTAACAGATCCCTCCCTGACCTGCTGAGTATTTCCAGCACTTTGTGTTTTTTATTTCAGATTTCCAGCATCTGCAGTATTTTTGCTTTTATGAAATAATTTTAGTACTTTCAGCCCAGTTTCTGTTAGGCTCAGGCCCTTTAGCAAATCTGACCAGAATCTAGCATGAAATTAGCAGCACCAAGTGATGTTTTTTGTGGAAAATGAAAATATTGGTACAATGGGTTTACTTTTTGTGTTTGAGGTAGCTTTACTCTGCATCTAACCTAGGAGTATGTGCTACTGAAGTTCCGTTCTCCAGGACTGGTATTCTCCTCCTCCACAAAAGCACACCTTAAAAGGTGCAGAGATACTACATGAGGCTGAGGGAAGGCATGCTGTGCTCCTGATTAGGCTCATATGGAAGATAAACCTTTCCACGTTTCCTCCTTCCTGTTCTGGGACTTTTTCAAATTGAAGAATATGGCTTGAAATGTTGCATAATCATGGAATATTCTAAGAGTTTTTGTGTTCATAATTAGCTTCTGTCTTGGCACGAATAACTTCTGTTGTCAATCTAAATAACCTTTTCAATATTTTGTTCCTTATTTCTACAGGGCTGGGGTGCAGAATACCACCGGCAGGATGTAACTAGTACACCATGTTGGATAGAAATTCATCTTCATGGTCCACTTCAGTGGCTGGACAAAGTTCTTACCCAGATGGGCTCTCCTCATAATCCTATCTCTTCTGTATCTTAACAGTAAAATATGATCTACAGGCTGTGGAAAACATGAGAGGGGGGAGCTTTATTTAAACTGGGCACTGTGAAAGATCTACTGGACGAAGAACACTTTTTTAAAAAAAAACTTCAAATGGCAATCTTTCAGATTTTACAATTGGTTGTTTTACCATACTCACTAATTATATATTGAGTGGTATTTATAGTTTTTTTGTCATCTGCTTGTATGCAGCTGCGAATGTTACAAAACTATTAACGGAAGCCTTTAAAATCTTTGTGATACTTTCAATCTGATTTAAATGCCTCCAACATTTTGCTTTGCTGTGAAGTCCAATTGTATTGAATGAGCTGTTACGAACATTTTTAGGTGGCTAATTATGGGCAGTAAAACTAGAATCTAAGTTGTAGCATGATGATGCTAATGAGATGTTCTTTTTTCAATTATATTAGCATCCTATAAAAATGTATTTTTAAATTGTTCTTATCATGAATATTACTATTCCAGGGAAACTATTAGTGGAGTTTCTGATCAAGCAGCTTATCAGTTCAGAACATGATTTCTCACTTTTATGATAATGGAACATGGTCATTTTCTCAGAAATGCAGGAGCCTGAACCTGTTCTGAGCATTGCTTTTGAAACATTAAGCTGTCTGGGTTTGTAGAAAAGTATTGTCATCATACAGATGTAAATTGCATTCAGTATTGGAACAGTCTTAAGTTTGTATTATATATTCCTCATGAGCTTCGAGTTGTATAATAGTAAGTAGAATTCATTGGTCAACAGGCTTCGTAGTGAGACTATCGCTAATAATCTGTGTGAGCTACTGTAGGACTTCTTCGATCCTTAGAGCAAGGAAAGTGCTGGTGGACCTAAGAAAACAGTTTATAGTGCAGTGTGTGTTCATTGCATCATAACTGTCCATAAATGCAAGCATTTCTGCTGCTGTGCAGACGCAGCCAGCTTTCAAACTTGCATGCATTAAAAGCTTTAAGTTTTTTAATACATTTATTATCTGTCTATTCCTAACAATAGATAATGTAAGAGAAAATTAAAATTGACCTTTAATGTAGGTTGAACTCTTCTTGATAGCTTAAGTCAAATGAGCAACAGCCTAATTCAGAGTTCATTCTGTACCAAATAAGCCAAAATTAATTTGCTTCTCTTTATAATGCCTGAGTACCTGATATTTACATGAATTGTAGGTTAGGAAATTGGTTTGTAATCTGGCATGTATATAGTTGTCAAAATCTGGAGTAAAATTACACTATAGCTACTCATTGATATTTGGAAGATACATTTTGCTAAAATGCAAAAAAAGAAATGGAAAGTATCTTGTTGCAAGTTATGGCATTCCTTTCACAAGTATTATTTCCCATAGATAAATGCTGCAGGCAGGAACTCAGCATAAAATTTTTCTGTTGGTGCTTAGGTCTTTGTGGAACCAGAGGTACCTCTTGTTTTTAAGTTGTGTGAATCATGTTTTGCTGTCTTTTTTTTTTCCTTGATGTGCTTGAATTATCAGCACCAAAGGCAGTGAAAATTCCCAACTGCACAGCATAAACTAGTAAATCCTGCATCATGGGGTTATGCAGTCAGTGTATTTGTATGCAAATATTAACAGTTGTATTTTTATTTACTGTATTTCAATATGTTTAGGTTATGTCCAGAAATTGCTAAATACTTTTTAAACCACCAATTGTTGGACAAAAATGTTTTGGTTCAGTAGGGAATTAGGAACTTTGTGAAATATATTGGGAATTGTCCATGCATCTTTTAAGCTGTTCTCCATTTCTTTTGGACATCCACGTTTGTTAAACAAATGCTGAATAGGATTTAACAGTACTAATGTAAGATACTGTTTGTTGAAATGATAAATTGGAGATTGTAACATTCTATTCTTGTAAAGTTAGCTTTTTTGTTTAAAGATGAAAATATGGGGGAAAATGGTCATTAATAGCTGTAAGGTAAATGCTGAAAGTCTTTAAATGCACCTTTCATCCCCCCCCCCTCACTTAGGTAGGGGAATAAGTGAGTTTGAGCATATCCTAATTAAGATGGGATTTGGCCATTGCCTTCTCGTATTCTTTTACTAACTTTTACATTTTTGATGTTTGAATTTTTTTGGCAGTGCGAATTGCTTTGCTGTCCATGAACATTTTTATATTTGTGAATCTTTCATTGCTTACTCCTTATTTTACGCACACACAGTGAGAAGGTTTGAACATGTTTGAGTCCACAGAGCATGGATATTTCTGTGTACTGCCGAGTTTCTCTAATAAAGACAATACATTTGTCTGTTAATGTTTTTATTCTTTTATTGTGAAGATGAGGTTTAATTGGAAACTAGCCAAACTACACCTTTTAAATTCAATTAAATTATCACTACAGCAATTTGCAATTATATGGTATATCATATGTAGTCCAGCTCACATCGCAAACTGAAATAGACAGGGGAATGGTTACTGAGCCGTGGAGGAAGCGATTACTTTTGGAAAGCCGTTGAACGAGAAGAGAGAAAAAGAGAAGCAGAGGTGTTTAGGGCGAGAATTCCAGAGTAGGGCTAAAGTGATTGAATACTCTGATATCACTGCAGTGTTATATATAAGCTTGATGTAGATAAATACTATTTTTACAGATATTCAGGTGCTTAAATACAGAACAATTGAAATGCATAGCAAACTATGAAAAAAATTATGGATTATCCTTTAAACCTCAAGGAATTTTTTAAAGTTCTTAACTGTTTTGATTAATATGGAATATCATTGTATTTTACAATCTGTCCATTGTAGATTCTGGCTCAAACGCCCTTCTCCAAACAACTCTTGTGCTTCCCTCCAATTCTCCATACGATATCTCATTCTTCAAGTGGTCCAGATGAATTATTTTATTCCCTTTTGGTCAATCAATCTGCACAGGTAACTGAATTGCTGTGTTCTCACACAACACAATCATGCTGCTTGATTAGGGAATAAGATGTGCATCTTTTTATTCTGTTGCGGGATGTGGTCATCGTTGGCTAGGCCAGCATTTATTGCCCATCCCTAATTGCCCTTGAGAAGGTGGTGGTGAGCTGCTTTCTTGAACCGTTGCAGTCCATATGTTGTAGGTACACCCGCAGTGTGGTTCGGAAGGGAGTTCCAGGATTTTGACCCAGTGACAGTGAAGGATTGACCATATAGTTCCAAGTCAGGATGGTGTGTGGCTTGGAGGGGAACTTGCAGGTGGTGGTGTTCCCATGCATCTGCTTCCCTTGTCTTTCTAGGTGGTAGAGGTCACGAGTTTGAAGGTGCTTTTGAAGGAGGCTTGGTGAGTTGCTGCAGTGCATCTTGTAGATGGTACACACTGCTGTCATTGTGCATCGGTGGTGGAGGGAGTGAAGTTTGAAGGTGGTGGATGGGTGCCAATCAAGCAGGCTGCTTTATACTGGATGGTGTGAGCTTCTTGAGCTTTGTTGGAACTGCACTCACCCACGCAAGTGGGGAGTATTCCATCACACTCCTGACTTGTGCCTTGTAGATGGTGGAGAGGCATTGGAGAGACAGGGGGTGAGTTACTGGCCGCAGAATTCCCAGCCTCTGACCTCTTGTTGCCACAGTATTTATATGGCTGGTCCAGTTCAGTTTCTGGTCAACGGTAACCTCCAAGATGTTGGTAGTGAGGGATTCAGCAATGGTAATGCCATTGAATGTCAAGGGGAGATAGTTGGATTCTCTCTCATTGGAGATGGTCATTGCCTGGCACATGTGTGGCGTGAATGTAACTTGCCACTTATCAGCCCAAGCCCGAATGGTATACAGTTCTTGCTGCATATGGACACTGACTGCTTCAGTATTTGATGAGTCACGAGTGGTGCTGAATATTGTGCAATCATCCGCGAACATCCCCACTTCTGACCTTATAATGGAAGGAAGGTCATTGATGAAGCAGCTGAAGATGGTTGGGCCTAGGATACTACCCTGACGAACTCCTGCAGTGATGTCCTGGGATTGAGGTGATTGTCCTCCAACAACCACAACCATCTTCCTTTGTGATAGGTACGATTCCAACCAGTGTAGAGTTTTCCCATTGACTCCAGTTTTGCTCGGGCTCCTTGATGCGACACTGGGTCAAATGCTGTCATGATGTCAAGGGCAGTCACTCATCTTAGCTCTTGAATTTAGCTCTTTTGCCTATGTTTGGACCAAGGCTGTAATAAAGACAGGAGATAAGTGGCCCTGGTGGAATCCAAACTGAGTGTCAGTGAGCAGATTATTGCTGAGTAAGTGCCACTTGACAGCACTGTCGATGACACCTTCCATCATTTTGATGATCAAGAGTAGACTGATGGGGTGGTAGTTGGCCGGGTTGGATTTGTCCTTTTTGTGGACAGGATGTACCTGGGTAATTTTCCACAATGCCGGGTAGATGTCAGTGTTGTAATTGTACTGGAACAGCTTGGCTAGGGGCACGGCAAGTTCTGGAGCATTATCTTTAGTACTGTTGCTGGAATGTTGTCAGGGCCCATAACCTTTGTAGTATCCAGTGTTTTCAGCCGCTTCTTGATATCACGTGGAGTGATTGGAATTCGCTGATGACTGGCATCTGTGTTGTTGGGGACCCCACGAAGAGGCCGAGAGGGATCATCCATTTGGCACCTGGCTGAAGATGGTTGCAAAGGCTTCAGCCTTGTCTTTTGCCTTGATGTGCTGGACTCTCCCATTATTGAGGATCAGGATGTTTGTGGAGCCACCTCCTCCAGTTAGTTGTTTAATTGTCCAGCACCATTCCCGACTGGATGTGGCAGGACGACAGAGCTTAGATCTGATCCATTGATTATTGGTTCCGTCTATCACAACATGCTTCTGCTGTTTGGCACGCTTGTAGTCCTGTGATGTAGCCTCACTCTTAGGTATGCCAGGTGCTGCTCCTGGCATGCCCTCCTGCACTCTTCATTGAACCAGGATTGATCCCCCAGCTTAATGGTAATGTGAGAGATATGCTGGGCCATGAGGTTACAGGTTGTGGTTGAATACAATTCTGCTGTTGCTGATGGCCCACTGTGCCTCATGGATGCCCAGTTTTGAGTTACTAGATGTGTTCAAAATCTATTCCATTTAGCACAATGGTAGTGCCACGATGAAGGGTATCCTCAATGTGAAGACGGGTCTTGGTCTCCACAAGAACTGTCCTGTGGTCACTCCTACCAATGCTGTCATGGACAGATGCTGATAAACCTCTTCTGTACCCTCTCCAAAGCCTCCACGTCCTTCTGGTAGTGTGGCGACCAGAATTGCATGCAATATTCTAAGTGTGGCCTAACTAAGATTCTGTACAGCTGCAGCATAACTTGCCAATTTTTATACTCCATGCCCCGACCGATGAAGGCAAGCATGCCGTATGCCTTCTTGACTACCTTATCCACATGCGTTGCCACTTTCAGTGACCTGTGGACCTGTACGCCCAGATCTCTTTGCCTGTCAATACTCCTAAGGGTTCTGCCATTTACTGTACAAAGATTAAAAAGTGTGCAGCACAGGAATTTGGCAGGGTGAAAAGGTATTCATTTAAATGCAAGGAGTATAGTAAATCAAGCCAATGAGCTGAGGGCACAGATAGACACATGGCAACACAATAACATTGCTATAACGGAAACTTGGCTTAAAGAGGAGCAAGAGAGGCAGCTCAACATCCCTTGATATAGAGTTTTCAGGCGCGATAGAGAGGGGATGAAAAAGTGGGTGTAGCTTTATTGGTTAAGGAATCATTGGTGATCTATGCTAAATGAATCATCAAATGAGGCCATATGGGTGGAGCTCAGAAATCAAAAAGGGGCAGTCACACTACTAGGGAGTATACTATAAGACCCCCAAATAGTGAGAGGGAAATAGAAGAACAAATATGTAGGCAAATTTCTGAGTGCAAAAGCTTTAGGGCAATAATAGTTGAGGATTTCAACTATGCCAATATCAACAAGATACAAATAGTGTGAAGCCCAACGAGATACAAATAGTGTGAAGCCCAACGGGAGGGGGTGCATTTCTAGATTTTGTCTTCGGTAATAAGTGGATGAAGTAGCACTGGGTGACCATTTTGGAGATAGTGACCATAATACAGTTAGTTTTAGCATAATCATGGAAAAGGCCAAAAATAAAACAGGAGAAAAGTTCTAAATTGGGGGAAGGCAAATTTGACAAAACTGGGGTGATCTGGCGAAAGTGGACCGGATACAGCTACTTGAAGGAAAATCAGTGGCAAACCAGTGGGAGGCATTCAAAAGCAAGATTCTACATGCACAGTGTAGGCTTGTCCCCACATAGATAAAGGGTTGTACAGCCAAATCTAGAGCCCCCTGGTTATCTAGAAGCATACAGGGTAAGCTAAAGCAGAAAAAGACTTATTACAATCACAAAAAAGTAATCCTTTTAGAAAGCCTAGAGGAGTATAGAAAGTGCAGGGGTGAAGTAAAAAAGGAAATTAGAAAAGCAAAGAGAGGACATTGTCATCCAGGCCCCCACCTGCTAAAAATGAGGCATATTAATTTTGCCACATGGGCATTAAATTTCAGATTGTTGCTGGGAAAAAGAGAAGGCCTATTACAAGGGCTGCCAGACTGGCTGGAAAGATATTTTTGCATATTGACAGACAGTACTTGAAAGGACAAAGGGGCTATTCCCTGCTCCAATTTAACCCAGAATGGGCTTTTGATCACCAGGTATTGTGTGAAGGGGAGACATTCCAAGGTCTGCTAGGACAACACAATCCACAAGGGCCAGAACTGATTAGGCCAGCTGGTCACATGACTAACTGGCTGTTGCAGGTTTTTTGTTGAACTCACTACAGAGAATTTGAACTCAAAGCTGTTTGCTCCTGGGCTGAGAAGACCTCTCTCCTGTCTGCTTCCATCTCTTTCTCATGGAACTGAAAACCACTGAAGACATATGAACCCCAAGAGAGAAAAGTCTCCTACAGTGAACAAGGTTTAAGAAGAACACTGGGCCCCCAAAAAAGCAAGATCAACTTACAAAAGGATTCTACAGTGAGCTTGAAGAACCATAATAAACGCTTCAGATATTGCCTCAAATCTTTCCATTATGTTTCTTCTCTTTTCTGTCTCATTTGCAGGTGTGTATCGCGTATGCATGCTAACATGGGCATGTCGTATTGCTGTAGGCGTCAACCGAATTAGAGCTTTTAGTTTAAGTTTATTAAATTTCCATCTTTCTTCTTTAAATCGAAGCAAACCTGTCTGTGCTCATTTCTTTGCCTTACAATTGGAAAGCAGTGAACAAGGATTCACCAAGGGGGAGCTAAAACACAGTATGTTTAAAATAAAACACTGTTACAGTAAATCCAGGTGAAGCCTGAGAGGGCCCCCTGGACACCTTTCTCACCTGGTCGTTACAGAAATTTGGGTGCTAGCTTCCGTGATTGACCCACAGACAAACAGAAAATTGGAAGTTGAATGCCAAATTGTTCCCAATCAAAAAGGAGCAAGATTAATACAGGTTTTCTTGTGGTTGTGTGTGATTGAGTACTAACATTCCTGCAACTAAAGCTAGTAGCTCTCCAAGCCAGGTGAAGTAACTTGGGATAAGCTAAAAGCACTGTCTAAGGAGGAATTGAGGAAAATGGCTGAGCGGTGTGGGATCACTCTACGTGGCAAGGCTAGGAAGTCTGAACTCCTAAAGCTAGTTTTTCCCTTGAATCTGAAGAACCAGAAGCAGGGTTAGAAGCAGAGCCAGACGGTATTGCTTGCAAAGATACAATTGGAACAAAGGAAGCTTGAATTAGAAAACAGGAAAAGAGACAGGAGAGGGAGAGAGAGAGAGTCTTCCAGAAGGAATGTGAAGAAAATGAAAGGCAGGAGAGAGGGGGAGAAGGAACGAGAAGAGAAAGGGAGAAAGAATATTCCAATAAGAATCCAAAGAAAGAGTTGAAGCGGCTTGTGTTAAGCAGGGGGCAACAGAGTAACACCAGTGAAAGCACAGCCAATATGGAGGAGCGTAATTCGGGACTGGGTACAGAATCCTCAAATTGTTTGTGTCTTTTGAGAAATTGGCAAGGCAGCTAAAATGGCCAGCTGAGACCTGGTCTCTTTTACTACAAAGCAAGCCAACTGGAAAAGCCCATGAGGTTTATTCCTTGTTGCCAGATGAGAGTTCATCGAGTTATGAACTGACCAAAAATACTATCCTCAGGGCATATGAATTAGTACCCGAAGCCTATCATCAAAAGTTTAGAACCCTCTAGAAGCAAGCTAGTCAAACTTATCTGGAGTTTGAAAGAAGTAAACAGCTGGCTTTTGACCAATGGCTGTAGGCTCCTAAAGTACAGCTCAACTATGAGAATCTCAGGAAAGTAGTTCTGTTAGAGGAATTTAAAAACTCTTTTGCACTCTCAATAAAGATCCATGTTGAGGAGCAGCGGGTTCAGGGAGCCCAGCAAGTGGCTGTTCTGGCCAATGAGTTTGCTTTAATTTAAAAGTCAGTTTCCCAGGGAAGAACGTTTCCTGATCACCTCCACAAATCTGAAATGGATAAAGGGTGGGAAGGTGATATCTGCCCAGGCAGTCCTGGGAGAGAAAGGAAAGAAGGAGACACAGGGGCCCCTCCTCCAGCAAAAAAGGAAGGTGCTGTGAGCAAGAGTGAGACCTGTCTGCTTCCATTGTAATAAAGCGGAGCATTTAAAAGCTGACTGCTGGAAACTAAAGGGAAAACCGGTAGGGTTAATAATCAGGGCACACCTGCTCAGTGAAGATGGGGACCTGATGGATAGTACAGCAGAACAAGCTGTGGCTTTAACTGTAGTATGAGTGAGACCCAGGAATCTTACGGCAGCAAATGCAGGAAAATTTAATAGGATTCTTGAAGGCTATCGGTGTTTTGTGTCTGAAGGGAAAGTAACCTCATATCCTTCGAGGGGGCCAAGCAAGCCCATAGTGATTCTCAGGGACACTGGGGCCACTAAATCCCTTTTACTGGGAAAAGGCCTGACGTTTCCCCCAGAGAGTGCAGTGAACACCAAAATGGTGGTGAATGGTATTGGAGGGCAGTGTATGTCTACACCTGTACGCCGGATGCATCTGGGGTGTGACCTAGTTTTGGGACCGGTGACCGTAGGGATTGTCCCTAGTTTGCCTATGGATGGGGTTGACCTGCTCCTAAGTAATGAACTGGCAGGGGTGAAGGTGGCAGCTGCCCCCCCCCCCCCCCCCCCCCCCCACATTAGTGAAAGAAAGACCAGAGGAGGTCAGAGAGACAGGGCAGTGGTGGGAGACGGTTCCCTGCAGTTTCCCTGAATGTGTAGTGGATCAGGCCATGATCAAACCAGCTCCCCCAGAGGAGACTGCATTGGCACAGTAGGCAGATGACCATGAGGTCTGCCTGTTTGAGACTTTCTTCAGAACGTTAGGAGACCCAGGGAATGAATTAAATGGATTTTCCCTAGCTGATGCTCAGCAAGCCGACTCAGTATTGTGAGAATTAGCACAGTCTGAAAGTGAAGCAGAGGGAGTCCCTGATTGCTACTATTTTAAAAAATGAGGTACTGATGAGGAAATGCAGTTCTCCTCACAGACCTGAGAGCAAGGTGTGGACAGTACTTCACCAGTTAGTGGTGCCACAGAGGTACCGGAGAGAAATATTAAGAGCCCATGAGACTACAGTGGCTGTACGTGCCGGTATACAAAAGACCAAAGCCGTCATAAGTCAGCAGTTTGACTGGCCAAAACTCCACAAAGATGTGGTGGAGTACTGCAGGAGTTGCCACATGTGCCAGGTTGAGCGGAAACCCCAACCTACAGTGCAACCTGCACCCCGAAGTCCTGTACCGATGTTAGGAGGACCCTCCAGCAGAGGACTGGTGAACTGTAAGGGACCCTTGCCGAGAACAAAAGGGGACAGGCAGGCACAAGGCTGGCAAAAGTTTAGACAGGGAAGGGGAAAAAGTGACAAAGAGGGCAGGTTAAAGGAAGTCCAGGAGGAATACCAGATGAAAACCCCTACTGTCCGGTCAGCCGACCCCAAAAAATTTGTAAAGTTAGACGCCACATCCTCCTACATAGATGCAGACACAAGAAGCACAACACCAGAATTGCTAACAACATTTACAGGAACCTGCAGAGACAAAGACCTCTATGGGGTAGAGAAACTGTGATGGTGATGCCTTACCTAGTCGAAGTGCCACAGGGGAGTGCAGTAGTGTCTGCACACATACCTGCAGGCAGGAGTGTCCCAGAGAACAAAGGGGAGATTAACAAAGAATCCCCCCACAGTCAGAGAAAAGGGAACCACCCATCCCCTGACGTCTTTGCATAACTCAGCAAAGCACTGAGAGTTCAGGATAGACCTGCCACTACTAACTTTCCTGAAAAAAAAAATGACCTCAACAGGAACAAAGACTCGAGGCAGTCATGGCAATGGGCAAACTGAAGAAAAACTTCCCCAAAGAACCACATGGTTACTGGGATGCCAAAAATGGGAATTTAAAGCAGCACTGGCACCCAGAAAAGACAATTTTAATAAGTTTTAAGATTTATGAATGAATGGAAATGAATGAGAGAAATGCATGGTTTTCTTTCCGTACCTTATAATATTCTCTCGACCTTTTCATGAAATGCGCATCTCAAATCGCACTTCATTCTCCTGGGTGTGGAGGTGTTAAGCAGGCCCCCACCTGCTAGGAAAGAGACATATTAATTTCGCCACATGAACATTAAATTTCAAATTGTTGCTGGGAAAAAGAGAAGGCCTATTACAAGGGCTGCCAGACTGGCTGGAAAGACATTTTTGCATATTGACAGACAGTACTTGAAAGGACAAAGGGGCTATTCCCTGCTCCAATTTAACCCAGAATGGACCTTTGATCACCAGGTATTGTGTGTAAAGGAGACATTCCAAGGTCTGCTAGGACAACACAATCCACAAGGGCCAGAACTGATTAGGCCAGCTGGTCACATGACTAACTAGCTGTTGCAGGTTTTTTTGAACACGACACAGAGAATTTGAACTCAGAAAGTTGTTTGCTCCTGGGCTGCGAAGACCTCTCTCCTGTCTGCTTCCATCTCTTTCTCATGGAACTGAAAACCACTGAAGACATATGAACCCCAAGAGAGAAAAGTCTGCTACAGTGAACAAGGTTTGAGGAGAATACTGGGCCCCAACGATAAGCAAGATCAACCTACAAAAGGACTCTACAGTGAGTTTGAAGAACCATAACAAACCCATCAGATATTGCTTCAAATCTTTCCACTATGTTTCTTCTCTTTTCTGTCTCTATTTACATGTGGGTATCATGTATACATGCTAATATGGGCGTGTCATGTATCCGTAGGTGTCAACCGAATTAGAGTTTTTAGTTTGTTTTTTCTTTAAATCTAAGACAGCCTGTTCGTACTCATTTCTTTGCCTTATAATTAGAAAGCAGTGAACAATGATTCACCAAGGGGGAGCAAAAACGTGGTGTGTTTAAAATAAAACCCTGTTGCAGTAAGACCAGGTGAAGGCTGAGAGGGACCCCTAGACACCTTTCTCACCTGGTCGGAACAACATGAAAAATTATTGGCAGGTAAAATCAAGGAAAACCTAAATATGTTTGATCAATACGTTAAGAGCAAGAGGATAACTAAGGAAAGGGTAGGGCCTATCAGAGATGTACAAGGGATGCAGAAGATGGGGCCAGGAGTTTTTTTGTCTCTACCTTCACAAAGGAGAGGGATGTTGCAGACACTGCAGTAAAAAAGGAGTGTGAAATATTAGATACGATATGCATAATGAGAGAGGAAGTACGAGAGGGTCTGACATCCTTGAAAGTGAATAAATAGCCAGGGTTGGATGGATTGCATCCCAGGTTGTTAAAGGAAACCAGGGAGGAAAAAGTGGATGCGCTGAGGATCATCTTCAAATCCTCACTAGATACAGGTGAAGTGCCAGAGGAATGGAGGTCTGTGAATGTTATGCCATTGTTTAAAAAGGGTGCGAGGAATAGGCCAAATAATTATAGGCCAGTGTGACCTCGGTGATGGGTAAATTATTAGAATCAATTCTGAGAAACAGGATAAACTGCCACTTAGAAAGGCACAGATTAATCAGTCAGCATGGATTTGTTAAGGGAAGGTCATGTCTTGCTAACTTGATTGAGTGTTTTGAGCAAGTAACCAGGAGGATTGATGAGGGTAGTGTGGTGGACGTGGTTTACATGGATTTTAGTAAGGCATTTGACAAGGTCCCGCATGGCAGACTGGTCAGTAAAATGATACAAATGAATGTGGCGAGTTGGATCCAAAATTGGCTCAGTGACAGGAAACAAAGGGTAATAGTCAATGAATGTTTTTGCGAATGGAAAGCAGTTTCCAGTGGCGTTCCACAGGGTTCAGTGTTGAGTCTCTTGCTGTTTGTGGTATATATTAATGATTTGGACTTAAATGTGGGAGGCATGATTGGGAAATTTGCTGATAACACAACAGTTGGTCGTGTAGTTGATAGTGAAGAAGATAGCTGTAGACTCCAGCATGATATCAATGGTTTGGTTGAGTGGGCAGAAAAGTGGCAAATGGAATTCAATCCGGAGAAGTGTGAGGTAATGCTTTTGGGGAGGGCAAACAAAGCAAGGGAATACACAATCAACAGGAGGATATTGAGAGGGGTCAAAGAAGTGAGAGACCTTGGAGTGCATGTCCACAGGTCCTGAAGATGGCAGGACAGGTAGATAGAGTGGTGAAGAAGGCATATGGAATGCTTATTGGCTGAGGTATAGAACACAAAAGCAGGGATGTAATGCTGGAACTGTATAAAACACTGGTTAGGCCATAGTTGGAGTATTACGTACAGTACTGGTCACCACATTACAGGCAGGACATAATTGCTGTGGAGAGAGTACAGAGGAGATTTACAAGAATGTTGCCAGGGCTTGAAAGTTGCAGCTACGAGGAAAGATTGGATCAGCTAGGGTTGTTTTCCTTAGAGGTCAATTACCAGGGGGCACAGATTTAAAGTGATTGGAAGAAGGATTAGAGGGGACATGAGGAAAAGATTTTCACCCAGAGGGTGATGGGTGTCTGGAATTCACTGCCAGGAACGGTGGTGGAGGAAGAAACCCTCAACTCATTTAAAAGGTACCTGGACATACACCTGAAGTGCTGTAACCTGCAAGGCTCCGGACCAGGTGCTGGAAGGTGGAATTAGATTGGGCGGCTAGTTTTTTCGACCGGCGCAGAGATGATGGGCTGAATGGCCTCCTTCTGTGCCATAATTTTTCTATGGTTCTATGTTTTCACACTTGAACTGAACTATTAAGAGTACATTTTTATTTTGCTTGCAGTCTTGCTTTCATTGTTAACCAATTTTCTGCTTGAAAGATGCTAAGGAGGGCTGATTTCCAAACACATGCTTAATTGAAAATATATATTTATAATGAATGCCATATTAAAGTTTAGAGTCAAGGAGGCTGAAAAGATGGTCTCCAATCGTGGGGAGCAAGGAGAGGGGAAGATGTACAAGAGGCCAAGTTGGTGTGGGCGGGTGGGGGGGGGGGGGGGGGTGGTGGTGGTGTGGAGATTGGTGGAGGATGGGAAGTAGCCAGGAGAGTATTGGGATAGTGAAGTCTGGAGGTGATTTAGGAATTGATGAGGGTTTCTGTAAGGCTGAGGTTATGGGCAAAAAATGTGGTTCATCCTGTGCCATGGTAGGGGCTGGAGATTGAACTCGTGGGGGCCAAAGATTATGGCTGGAAGAAACTGTGGCTCATCCAAAACAACACCAGTCAAAATGTATGACAGCAGAGAGAGGCTTTGGAGGAGGTTAGAGTGGTAGTGGACCAATCATGCTTGGTATTACCAGCATGTCTGGATGATGTCACCAAGAGTTAGTACATAGACAAGGAAGAAGAGCGCAGGGCCAAGGATGGATCCTTGGGGGACCTCTAAGGTAAATGGGAGGATTAGTGTGGAAAGAGAAGCCATTGTTCGGGATCCTGTAGTTACAGTTTAATAGCTAAGAAACTGGATAGATGAATAATTACTTTGAAAGATGTCAATACATTTATTGTAATTCTTCTTCTTCTTTGGCCTCCTTGTCTCGAGAGACAATGGGTAAGTGCCTGGAGGTGGTCAGTGGTTTGTGAAGCAGCGCCTGGAGTGGCTATAAAGGCCAATTCTAGACTGACAGACTATTCCACAGGTGCTGCAGATAAAATTGGTTGTCGGGGCTGTTACACAGTTGACTCTCCCCTTGCACTTCTGTCTTTTTTCCTGCCAACTGCTAAGTCTCTTCGACTCGCCACACTTTAGCCCCGCCTTTATGGCTGTCCGCCAGCTCTGGCGATCACTGGCAACTGACTCCCATGACTTGTGATCAATGTCACAGGACATCATGTCGCCTTTGCAGACGTCTTTAAAGCGGAATCATGGACGGCTGGTGGGTCTGATACCAGTGACGAGCTCGCTGTACAATGTGTCCTTGGGGATCCTGCCATCTTCTATGCGGCTCACATGGCCAAGCCATCTCAAGCGCCGCTGGCTCAGTAGGGTGTATAAGCTGGGGATGTTGGCCGCCTCGAGGACTTCTGTGTTGGAGATACGGTCCTGCCACCTGATGCCAAGGATTCTCCGGAGGCAGCGAAGATGGAATGAATTGAGACGTCTCTCTTGGCTGACATACGTTGTCCAGGCCTCGCTGCCGTAGAGAAAGGTACTGAGGACACAGGCTTGATACACTCGGACTTTTGTGTTCCGTGTCAGTGCGCCATTTTCCCATACTCTCTTAGCCAGTCTGGACATAGCAGTGGAAGCCTTTCCCATGCGCTTGTTGTTTTCTGCATCAAGAGACAGGTTACTGGTGATAGTTGAGCCGAGGTAGGTGAACTCTTGAACCACTTCCAGAGCGTGGTCGCCGATATTGATGGCTGGAGCATTTCTGACATCCTGTCCCATGATGTTCGTTTTCTTGAGGCTGATGGTGATGACCTCTCCCACTGACAAAGGCAACCCATGGCGCCCAATCTCTACGCCAATTGAACTGGACTTATAACCCATAACTGCTGCCTTCCGTGTTGTTTTGGTTGCTGCGAGGCGACTATGGAGTGACCTCTCCATGGCGCATGCCTGGGCAGATGTATGGAGGTTGTGAGTTGCCCAAGCGTCAATTACTTCGCAAGATGTCAATACATTTATTGTAATTACAGGTCATATAATCTGCTGTTTTGATGAACTTTCTGAAACTACTTTGTGAGAAAGCTTTTCCAAACCCATTTGCACCCTCAATTCTCTTTAAAAAGGGGAAGGATAATTAAGGGAGAGATGAAAACAAACTTTTTATCATCCAACATGTGATTTGTATGTTCACTGCTGCATGCAACTGGTTTCAAAGCCAATGAGTACAAAGTAGTAACATTTAAAAGCCAATAGTAAATGAACATCAGCTTTAATCTGGCAAATTGGAATTGAGGTCACTATAGTATAATTAGGGCTGGTGTGAATGGTTTCTGATTTCCAATAGTACAGCCTAAAACACTAGTTTGACTTTAAGTACATTATATCATTTTTTTTTTCAATCCAGTCTTACATTGTTTCTATTTACTTGATTGGTATGAGCTGTAGCAGTTAATAATCCAAGCAAACCAACAGTCCTTACTTTGAGGTATGCTATTTCTCTGATGATGTTTTGAAAATTTGTGTACATCAACAATGTATTTATTTAGCACTCTCAATGCAGTAAAACCTTCCAACTATCTTCACCAAGCCACATAAGGAGATATTGGGGCAGGTGACGAAAAGCTTGATCAAAGAGAAAAGCTTTAAGGAGCATCTTAAAGGAGGGACGGAGGGGTTTAGGGTGTCTGGTTTGAATTAATATCGCAATGTGTTTCTTGAGGAGTTCTCCAGAATTGAAAAATTGGCATGTGAAGTTTATTAAAAATACTTTAATTCTACAAGAGATAAATCTGATCAACGTTTGACTGAATAAAGTGGCATTCCCATATTATGTTAGGTCTCCAGAGCACTTAATATATTAGTAATTCCTATCAAAATTTCAGTTTCAGACCTTAAGACACAATGTGAGGTGTATAAAAAGCAAATCTAGTTCATATAGGGCTAAAAATAAACCAAAAATAACTTTTAAAAAAGGGGATTTGAAACTCTTGGGTCAAAATATTAACACTGGAAAAATTCCCATCCCCAAAATAACTCCATTTAAAACTGAAGTGGACAGGTTGCAAAATCTTAGGTTGAATTAGTTATATCTCCTCTTTCTCACTTGTATAAGCTTCTTTGCAACCAGGAATTGAGCCAAAAGAACTGGAGGGTGGTGAATGTTACATGCCTGTTCCAGGTATCTATTGACCAGTTAGTCTGACATCAATAGTGGGTAAACTGATGGCGACTATAATAAAGGTAAACATTTAGAAAGATATGTGCGAATAGGAGGTGGGCAACATGGATTAATAAGGTGTAGATCATGCCTGACTCCTCACATTCTTCGAGGACATTTCCAAGTATAAAGACAAAGGGAATGCAATGAGGTTTGTTTTCATTTTGGAAAAAACAGCTGATAATGGGCCACACAAGAACATGTTGTTATTAAAGGCAATGTTCATTGATGTCACCAGCTCATCAGTATATACTTAAGGTAGATTTGTGCTAATCTTCTGAGTCAGAAGGTTATGTGTTCAAACCCATACTCAGTACTTGACTACATAATCTAAGGCTGACACTTCAGTGCAGTACTGTGGGAGCTAGTGCAAGGAAAAAATACAGTTGATGGTATAAGATTTTTTATAATTGTTTTTAAAAGTGACTTGGGAATGCAGATTCCAAAAATGTTTAGGAAATCCAACTATATGAATTCAAGGATAATCTCATACAAGATAAGGCTTTTAGTGAAATAATAATTTGCTCATCGTGCTGCTTTCAATAACCAGTTTTTAAGATCAGTGGTTCTCAAACTTTTTCAGCCATGGAGCACTTAGGTGGGGCAAAAGACCCCGCAGAACACCTACCAGTCGTACCATACCCACTTTCGCTTGACGCTGCAAAAAAACACCCAAATTAATGGGAAGAATGATGCTGTTTTTGATGAGACACCAATGAGGTGATCTCTGGTTCCAAGCTGGAGAGCTTCAGTCTCATAAAAAGCAAAATTCTGTGGATGCTGGAAATCTAAAATAAAAACAAAGTGCTGGAAATACTCCACAGGCCTGGCAGCATCTGGAGAGAGAGAAACTGCGTTAACGTTTCAAGGCTGTGACTTTTCATCAGAACTTCAGTCTCTGTTGGTTCCTCTTTATGTTCAGCCCCACAAGTATTGAAAATCTGATCTTGCAGTTGTAGTTAGGAATGGCAGCAGGTGCTTCAGAGCTACATCGGCATGTCCAGGGTACTCCGACCCTATGTGGAGGCAAAAGTCCGTCAAATGTTTCTCGCCGAATACCAGCTTCAGTAACCCATCAGATTCAAGCTCCACAACATTTTCCACCTCTTTTGATGGAGGTTTGATATTGATCTCTTCAATGCGGCCCGTGTTTGCGAATGGATTTCTGATCCACTCAAATCCTGTTTCTGGTTCTGGAAAATACTTCCTGCATTACGTGCTTTGAAATCTTCAACAATCTGCCCATCAATTTCTTCCTCGGATGTAAGCAGGAAATCGGTGAAAGTGTGAAGCAGTTAAATTCTTCGTGGTCGAGGTGGCCACAGCTCCAACTTCATACGTAAAGCTTTAATTTTGTCCTGGACGTTAAAGATGGTGACGTCTTTTCTCTGCAAGTCAAGGTTCAGGCCGTTTAAGATGCTGAAAATATCAGCCTAGTAACACTGGGCAAGGCCATGAGAAATCATGCTTACGGTCCGAGTGGTCACACCTTTGACAGTCCCTGTCATGCAGGTAGATTTTGACCTCACACAGTTCAAAGAGGAGGAGTGAGTACTTTGCCCCACGGCAACCAGTATGGAAAAGAAGTTACATGTGTTCACTCCCCATCTTTTCATGCAAGGCTTTCAAAATAACCACGTTCAAAGGGTGCCCTTTGCTAAAGTATACAATTTTTCTGCCGTTTCCAGAACTGTTTTAAGGCCAGTTGACATCACCTTCACAGTGAGTTGTTCATGATGAATGCTATAGTGTGTTGCTGTCACCAGTGGTGCAACAGCTTGGGCGTTTGTAGATAGGCCCTTCATCCTGCCAATCATTGCTGAAGCGCAGTCAGTACAAATACCGACACGTCCACTTCATTTTTCACAAAAGCATTCTGTGTATTACAAATGGCTTCTCCTGGAACAGGCCTCTCATCCAATCCCCTTGCAGTAAAGGCTAACATACCATTTACCTTCCTAATTGCTTGCTGTATCTGCATGTTAACTTATTGTGTTTCATGTACAAGGACCCCACAAATCCCTCTGCATACAACATTTACTAGTCTCACCTTTATTTAATAAAAAGAATCTGCTTTTCCATTCTTCCTACCAAAATGGATAATTTCACCACATTTTTTTTTATTTAGCCATCAGCCACCCTCTTGCCCATTCACTTAACCATTCTATGTCCCTTTGCAGCCACTTTGTCTTCCTCACAGCTTTTTTTTCCTACCTAGCTTTATATCATCATCAATCTTGAATACGTTACACTTGGCCCCCTCATCTTAGCCACTGATATTTATCATAAAATAGCTGAAGCCATGTTTACTTTCACTAACTTCCTTTATACAAACTCGTAAAAGGTCTTAAATCTTTTTATGTTTCTTGCTAGTTTACTTTCATATTCTATCTTCATCTTTAAACAATCCCACCAGTGTTTCCTGCCCCTCATTATTTCTTGGCTCTACCCATGCTGATTCTACATTTTGATTTTCTGGGCTAAGTTCCTTTCTCCCTACTGTCTTTATCTCAATCTTTAGTATCACCTCCTTTTATCATTTTGCCTATTTTTTCTAAAAGTCAGGTACCCTGGAATATTTAGTTCCCAACCTCGCTCGCCCTGCAATCACATCTTAGCAATGCCTACTAGGTTAAACCCATTTATCTCTAATTGGACCATTAATTCATCAATCTCACTATGAATGTTTTGTGCATTTAGATATAGCGCCTTTAATTTTAATTTTTTACTATTTTTCCCTGATGTGGCCTTAGTCGCCAATGCTCTATTACCATTATTAAAATCTCTATCCCTTTCTGACACAATCTGCTTGATATTACCCAAATCATTGCTCTTCAGAATTATACATTTACCCCTACCTGAACCCTCCCTCCCCCTTATTAGTTTAAAGCCCTAAATGCCAACCTAGTTATTTAATTCAGCACTCTAGAATTATACTTTGAACTTTTGATCCCTTCTCTTATGCTATGTCATTTGCTGCCTACAAATGAAACTTGCTTCACAGTGTGTTATGTATGAGCAAACTTGCCGAAGTCATCAAACTTGTCTTTGCTACGCCTTATATGTCAAACTGCTAGAACAAAAGACTCTGCCCAGTCTTTATTACTCATTCTGCTTCCGTTCCCACTAACAGGAAAATGTGACCCATAACCACCGGATTCTCAGTTGTCACTTCCCCTGACTGGATCTCTGAGCCTTCATGAGAAAAGTCTCAGTGATCACGGTGTTGACAGCTAAAGGAACATAGGAACAGGAGTAAGCCATTTAGCCCCTCGAGTCTGTTCCGCCATTGAATTAGATCATGGCTGATATGCGACCTAACTCCATATATCTGCCTCTTAATACCTTTGGTTAACAAAAATCTATCAATATTAAGAATTAAAATTACAGTTGATCCAGCAACATTTGCCATTTGCAGATGAGAGTTTCAACTTTTATCACCCTTTGAGTGTATAAAGGTTTCCTAATTTCATTCCTGAAAAGTCTGTCTCTAATTTTTAGACTATGCTTCTCTAATCCTTGACTCCCGAACAGCAGATATAGTTTCTATTTGCCTACTCCATCTGTTCCCCTTAATATCTTGAACTTGAACTGATCAAATCAACCCTTAACCTTCTAAATTTCAGGGAATACAACCCTCGTTTGTGTGATCCAGTGCCAAAATAAGTTTGTTTAGACCACCTTCAGCTTGTCGGTAACCTCTTTTTATTTTAACATCCGCACCCATGCCACCTGAGCAAATGGCAGAAGCAGGTATACATCCGTATTCATCTCTTCTGGCAGAGAGCCTTCCATAACATTCAGTCCACCCAGCATGGACACTTTGACCACTTTCAGGTCTTGGGCACCGTTGTTAAAGAATAATAGCAGTCTGCTTCTGAGAACTTGAGATCCTCTCAGACCCTGCAAGTTCCAACTGGTTCCCTCAGGTCTGTATTTCCTGCTGATCAGTAGGCACTGAAATTCAAGATTCAGCACAAGTGGCACGGCTAGAGTCTGCCTTTGTGATGTCATGCTGTCTGCTGATGACAGCTCATGATACATTTTGTTAGGAAGAGTAAGGAGAGGCAATATGAACTAAATGGCACAATTTTCAACAGAGAGACCTGAGAGTGTTTGTCAACAAATCTTTGAAGGTAGCATGACAAGTTGAGAAGGCTGTTTCTAAAAAATAGTATATGGGATCCTTGGCTTTAGAAATACAGGAATAGAGTACAAAAGCAAAGAGGTTGTGCTAAACCTTTATGTAACACTGGTTGGCCCTCAGGTGGAGTATTGTGTTAAATTCTGGGCACGACACTTGAGGAAGGACATCAAGGCCTGAGAGGGTACAGAAGAGATTCATAAGAATAGCACTCGGAATGAAGGACTTTTGTTATGTGGAGAAACTGGCATTGTTCTGCTTAGAGACGAGAAAGTTGAGGAGATTTGATCGAGGTGTTCAAAAATCATGAATGGTTTTTGTAAAGTAAATAAGGAGAGATTGTTTCCAGTGGCAGAAGGGTCAATAATCAGAGGACACCGATTTAAGGTGATTGGCAAAAGAACCAGGTACAAAATGAGAAAACTTTTTTTTAAACGAAGCAAGTTGTTGTGATCTGGCATGTACTGCCTGAATGAGTGATGGAAGCAGATTCAATAGTAAAGTTCAAAAGAAAATTAGATAAATACTTGAAAGAAAATAATTTGCAGGACTATGGGGAAAGATCAGAGGAGTGGGACTAATTGGATAGCTCTACCAAAGGACCAGTACATACACAAGGGCTTATTGCCCTTCTCCTTGTAATGTATTGTTTTATGATTCTACATGACCTGCCAGGCAGCCTCTCCATTTGGCTGATCATGTAAATGTCAAGATACTGAGTCAGGCTGCCCAAGCCCTTGCAGGGGGGGGGGGACACAGCCTGCTGAAAAGTCCTTCTGATGTTCAGAAACCCAGAGATGAGCGCCATCTCTGTCCCAAGCAGCACAGCCAAATATTGACATAATAATAAAAGCAAAATACTGCAGATGCTGGAAATCTGAAATAAAAGCAAGAAATTCTGGAAATACTCAGCAGGTCTGGCAGCATCTGTGGAGAGAGAAGCAGAGTTAACGTTTCAGGTCAGTGACCCTTCATCAGAACTGGCAGAGCCAGAAATGTAATAGGTTTTAAGCAAATAAAGCGGGGGTGGGGCAAGCGATAACAAAAGAGAAGGTGTTGATAGGACAAGGTCACAGAGAATAACTGACCAGAAGGTCATGGAGCAAAGGCAAATGATATGTTAATGGTGTGCTGAAAGACAAAGCGTTAGTACAGAGAGGGTATTAATTGACAGAAAACTGAACAGCCTGGCCCCAAGCACAAGCATGAAAAAAACAGTAGAAACAAACTAAACAAACTGAAATAAAATAAACACAGAAAAAAGAAAAAAGAAAAAATAACTAAAAATAAAAAGGGGGGTCCGTCATGCTCTAAAATTATTGAACTCAGTGTTCAGTCTGGCAGGCTGTAGTGTGCCTAATCAGTAAATGAGATGCTGTTCCTCGAGCTTGCGTTGATGTTCACTGGAACACTGCAGCAATCCCAGGACAGAGATATGGGCATGAGAGCAGGGGGGAGTGTTGAAATGGCAAGCAACCGGAAGCTGGGGGTCATGCTTTCGGACTGAGTGGAGGTGTTCCGCAAAGCAGTCATCCAGTCTGCGTTTGGTCTCCCCAATGTAGAGGAGACCACATTGTGAGCAGTGAATACAATATACTAAATTGAAAGAAGTACAAGTAAATTGCTGCTTCACCTGAAAGAGGTGTTTGGGGCCTTGGATAGTTAGGAGAGAGGAGGTAAATGGGCAGGTATTACACTTCCTGCAATTGCAGGGGAAGGTGCTGTGGAAAGGGGACGAGTTGGTGGGGTTAATGGAGGAGTGGACCAGAGGGAACGATCCCTTCGGAATACTGACAAGGGAGGGGAGGGAAAGATGCGTTTGGTAGTGGCATCACGCTGGAGGTGGCAGAAATGGTGGAGGATGATCCTTTGGATGTGGAGGCTGGTGGGGTGGAAAGTGAGGACAAGGGAAACCCTGTCGCGGTTCTGGGAGGGAGGGGAAGGGGTAAGGGTAGAGGTGCGGGAAATGGGCTGGACACGGTTGAGGGCCCTGTCAACCACAGTGGGGGGAATCCTCAGTTGAGGAAAAAGGAAGACATATCAGAAGCGCTGTCATGGAAGGTTGCATCATCAGAGCAGATGCATCAGAGACAGAGAAACTGGGAGAATGGAATGGAGTGCTTGCAGGAGACAGGGTGTGAAGAAGTGTAGTTGAGATAGCTGTGAGAGTCAGTGGGCTTATACTGACATCTCTGGCCCTCAGGTTGCATCTCAGCACACCACCAGGATAGGTATTAGAACAACATTGAAGGGCACCTGGATAGATACAGTGATGCTAAGTACTCATTGTAAATGTTTATTTGCACAGTAAAACCATGTTGTGGTGAAGTTCAGTGTTCTGAAGTATATCTATTGTTTGTGTGTTGATGATGATTATGCTTGACAGCATATTAGGAGGTCAGTTTGCAGATCCTTTTATGCCTCTTTATGGAACTGATGCCTTCTCCTTCAGATTTCTCGTGATAAATTGTTGATGGAGTGGTGTAGTCTATTGACTCCAGTGGCAAAGTAATTCCCTGTCAATCTTCTCCTTTGCTTTATCCTTTTCTTCCTGCTCCTGGTCTGTCTCCATCATAACGACATACGTGGGAAGCCCGTAGTCAAGGGGTCCATGACAGAAAGTTGAGAAAAAATGCTTTCCTTGCCTGAGCTATTTTGGGGGTGGGTACACCTTTTGCTAGCAGACAGATCAGACTGGAATTTATGTTGCAGTTTAGAACCGGTGTAACTCTGGTGTCTCTGATTTATGCTCTAAATTGTCTGGCTACCTACACAGGAAATACACCATTTTCGACTTTAAATGATTATAGAATTTTAGAGGTCTAGTTTTGAGCTTGCATTTAAAGTTGATGTGTAAAATTAAGCATATCTTTTTCAATTTTTTTTAAAATCACACCCTGGTTACTAATGAATGTTTTATTAAATGATTCTTTATGACAATAAGACTGTTCACCCAACTGGTGTGTATCAAGTTAATGGAATTCACTACCTTTTAATAAAAATACAGCAAACAATATTCTCTGTTTATTGGTAAGACATTGTCAACTTAAAATGTTTGTTCAGCTTTCAAACTACAGATGCTTCAGCAAATTACAGGCAGAATGCTCAGCTGCTAATGGATCTATAGATGGGATGCCTGCTAGTTTTGATCAATTTGTGCAATGGTCTTTGGGGACTCACACAATTTAAGAACAAGGGTTGTATTTGGCTTTGATAGTCCTGAAATATCCTTGAACATCTTTGAGAGGACTGGAAAGCTACAGCAATATTCTTCAGAGGTTTGGGTGACAGAGAATATTGTATTTGTTGCAATATATGGCATCACATCATCTACTTGGTCGCCCAAATAAATCTTATTTCCATTTAAATTAGTGTTTGTTTGCCAGTTGAGATGGAATGCTATTTACAAATTACTGAATGCACAGATTATTATGTCCTCAAGTTAGCTCCTGATAATTGATTCCATCATTTTATAACGTATTGAAATAATTCTCATAGATCTGTCATTACCTGTGCCTATTCTGTGTTCATTTTTGAATATGGGAACTATGTTAGCCTTTTTCCAATCTACTAGTAACTCCCCAGTACTTGGGAACTTCCTCATAATGATTTATTGATGCGTCACTAATCTTCTCACCAGAATCTCTCAACACTCTGGAATAAATACCATCTGTTCCCGGGGATTTATTTGTTTGAAGCCCTTTCCGTCTGAGTATAACTATCATCTTATTTATATGAAATTACTTAATTTTGCTTTGTTTTTTTGTTAGGGAGGTGGGGGTCGGCATGTCTTCCCTTATAAATACTTGGGTGGAGTAATTGTTAAGAACTTTTATTATCGTGTGCTCATCCTTTTAATGTTCTTTTAATGTTCTTACCACATTTCTGACAGTTCATTTGTTATTGTATATTGGAAATTTTTTATTGTTAGGTTTTACCTCAGTAGCTCTGCTTTTTATTTAGATTTCCCTTTGCCTCTCTGATTACCTTTTAACTTATTTTTGCAAAACCTTATATTCATTCTAGTAAGCCTCTTCTGCTTTCTCCCTGCAGGATTTGTAGAGGTTATTTTCATCTTCAGTTCATTTTCAATTTGTTAATTCATTTATGGTCACACTTATTTAGTCTGAACTTTGTCTAACAACGTAGTAATTTGTCCTAAGATGCTTCACGGGAGCATTCTCCTAATTATCTTGCATGCCCATCTTTATTTTCTTCAAGATGTTCCACTTGTCTTTTAAGCAAGTGTTAAGTATGCTCCTCCAATCAATTTGTTTTAAATCTTGCTTCATCTTATTGAATTGAGCCCTTTGCATTTATAAGCCTTGTTCGTGGTGTTAGGTTTAATTAGGTCCCAGTTCATGTTAAACTTTATCATTCCAACCCTGTCTCTCAGAGCTGCTATGACTTCCATTTCCTCTACATCAGGGTTGTCCAACTTTTTCGGGCGGAGGGCCACATTGTGATTTTTGCTCAGCCCAGGGGGCCGGTGAGCAAATTTCAAAAGATAAAGGCATTAAAAATTTATTTTACTAATAAAAACAACAACAAATGTGCATTTTGTGAAGAAGTTTTAAATGAGCAGACTAATTTATTGGCGTACTTTCTCGTCACTATATTGAAAACTGATTTAGTGACATACCTGGCATTGTTTTTGTTTTAATAAGTAGTCAGTCTCTGCCTGCACACTTCTTGTAGTGATGCAGAATATTCTGGATAGCTGTCCACCTTTCAGGAAAGACCTTGATCTCTCTTCCCCCTCCATTTGCGCTCTGTGTGTGTGTGTCTCGTTCTCTCTTCCCTCCCCCCTCTACTCTAGGACTAAGGGACACAGATTAAAAGTTTTGTGCAAAAAATGCTGGGGAAATATGAGGAAGCACTTTATTTTACGCAGCAAGTGGTAATGACCTAGAACTCGCTGCCCACAAGGGTGATGGGAGCGGAGATGATCAATGACTTCAAGAGGAAATTGGATGGCCACCTGAGAGAAATAGACTTGCAGGGCTATGGGGATTGAGCCAGGGAGTGGGACTGACTGCATAGCTCTGTGGAGAGCTGGCATAGGCGTGATGGACAGAATGGCCTCCTTCTGTGCCTTAAGTAAATGGCTCTTTGACTCTCTCTCCTTTGTCCGTCTCTCTCTCTCTACCCCTCTCTGTCTGTCTGTCTCCCTTTTCCCCCCTCTCTGTCTCCTCCCCTTCTCTCTGTTCCTCTCCACCCCCCCGGATCTCTCCCCTCTCTCCACCATCCGCACCCCCCCACGTGTTTCCAGTGTTCCCTGCTCCCCGCTCAGTGTTCCCTGCTCTCTCTCCCCTCTCTGTCTCTCTCTCCCCTCTCTGTCTGTATCTCTCTGTCCCTCCCTCTCTCTTTCCCCTTCTTTCTCTCTCTCTCTCTTTCCCCCTCTCCCTGTTCCCCCTCCCCCGTTACCACCCCCAATCTCTCTCACACATTTGCAGAGAATGGAATGCTGTTTTAAAGTTCTTTTAAAAGTCAGTTCTTTTAAAAAAAAGATCGTTGCCAGTTTCACAGCTCGCAGCCGCTGACATCGGATACAGTTGGAAAACCCTGAGTCTGTTGGGAAATGGCTGTTCCCATGTCAGCGGCTGTCACCTGTGAAATTGACAACAATCTTTTTTAAAAGAACTGACTTATAAAAAAAAGTTTAAAAGAGCGTTCCTCTCTCTGCAACCTGTGAAACTGACAGCACAATAGTTTAAAAGACGGACTGACAAAGGGAAATTTCTCATCTCCAGTCATGGTGAGGATGAGGAACAGCCCGGAACAATTTATACCTGCGGGCCGAATGGAAATGTTTTGCGGGCCGTATCCTGACCCATGGACTGTATGTTGGACAAGCCTGCTCTATATTATTGTGTCATTTTGTGAAAATTGAGTCAAAATGAGCACTGCTTCTCATGCACTGAGTCATGAAGCAGTTATGTGTTACATTTGGCACTCTGACTCTTATACTATCTGGATTTTCTCAACCTATATTAGTTGATTGAGATCACCCATTAAAATAACTCTCATTCCGTCAAACAGGCTTCCTTCTGTGCTAACCTGGTGATCTATAGTAAACCTCTAGTGTTAACTTTGGATTTTTCACATTAAAGATTTCTGCCCAGAATTGTTTTTTCTGTAGCTTATACAAAAGCAAAATACTGCAGATGCTGGAAATCTGAAATAAAAATACAAAATACTGGAAATACTCAGCAAATGCTGGAATGTCAGATCCAGTGAGCATTTCCAGAATTTTCTGTTTTTATTTCTTTCTGTTGTGTATTCCTTGCCATTGCATCAACTTAATTTATCTTGTTGAGCTGACATTTATAGCTACACCACCTCCTTTGGCCCTAACATATATGACTATATTTCCTGTTTTTCTTTCTGAATATTCTATATGCTTGAATATTAAAATAATTCCCATCTTCTGAATTTAACCATGTTTCTGATATCCCAACACATAGAAACATCGGAACAAGTGCAGCCCATTCAGTCCCTCGAGCCTGTTCCGCCATTCAATTCAATCATGGCTGATCGATATCTTAAATCCATCTACCCGCCTTGGTTTCATAATCCTTAATACCCTTGCTAACAAAAATGCGTCAATCTCCATTTTTAAATTTTCAATTGATCTACCCTCAATGCCTTTTTGGGTGAGAGTTCCAGATTCCCAATACCCTTTGTGTGAAAAATTACTTTCTGACATTACCCCTAAATAGCCTAGCTCCAATTTTAAGGTTATGCTCCCTTGTTCTGGACTCTCCCACCATCAGAAGGAGTTTCTCTCTATCTTAAATCCTTTAGTGATCTTAAACGCTTCAATGAGCTTACCCCTTAATCTCCTATGTTCAAGGAAATACAAGCCAAATGTATGAACCTGTCCTCATAATTTAACCCTTTTAGCCCAGTATCATTCTGGTGAATCTGCACTGCACCCACTCCAAGACCAATATATTCTTCCTGAGGCACAGTGCCCAGAACCGAATGCAGTACTCCAGATGGGGTCTAACCAGAGCTTAGTACAGTTTTAACGTAACTTGAGATAAGGGCCAACATTCCATCAGCCTTTTTAATTCACTTTTGCACCTGTCCATTGGCTTCAGTGATTACTGTATATAAACCCTTAAACTTCTCTGCTCATCCACAGTTCCTAGCTTCCCACTGAGCTGTACTCTAACTCCATTGACCTGCCTTTGATCCATATCACTTGATAGACTTGCCTAATAATCTTCAATGGATCTCAGTCTTGAAAATGGTTATCTAACAGCAACAGGACACTTTTGGAAAAAAAAGACCTAGAAGTTAACATTTGGTAACCTTTACTTGCTGAAAATAGTGCCCTCTAACTTGACTAGACAGATTAAGCAAATACATTTGCTTTTACAATTATTGTCTTGTTCTTTTTTATATAATTTTCCCAAGGAAATAAAAGTCTGTGAGATTGAGGTATTTAGTGTCATACTTTAGATAATGGTCTGTCCAAAAAATGAATTGTGTAATTACGGTTAGGGTAAAGACATTTTAAATGGCTTTAACATTGCTCAAGATCTCCGCTATGGATGCTGGTTCTTGAAAATGTGTTTCTTTCGCAGTTGACTGTAAATCAAAGGTAAACTGTTGTAACTTGCTATTTTTTGTGAATCCCTGCATTTTACATTTGGCTTGCAGCTGGCTGTGCAAGAACCCTGTTTCAGAGAACCAGTGTCTTTGGTGCAGCTTTTGTGCAATTTGAAAATAGCTTTTAAGCAGATTCTATTTATCTTGGCATTCATCTGTGGTGTTTAGAGCTAACATGGGATCATATTTCTCACTTCATTCCTGTGTTCTATGCCTGATGACTTTGAAAAGTACCTACAGGATAGATATTAAATGTGGTTGTCCATTCCTTCCCAGAGTTGGAGTCCTGTGTGGCTGTTTCTAATTTACTGAAGTAATCACCTTGGATGTATGCACAATTTTCAAAAAAAAGTCATCCATTCCACCAGTCCCAATGCAGCAACATGAGGTATGAACTGGGGAACAGGGAGAGAAAGTGGCAGCCAAAATTTGAGAAGCACTGAATTCAGGACTAAAGCCAACATGGCCAGTTTTTTAAAAAATTTGTTCATAGGATGTGGGCATCGCTGGCGAGGACAGCATTTATTGCCCATCCCTAATTGCCCTTAAGAAGGTGGTGGTGAGCTGCCTTCTTGAACTGCTGCAGTCCATGTGTGATAAATACACCAACAGTGCTGTTAGGAAGGGAGTTCCAGGATTTTGGCCCAGCGACATTGAAGGAACGGCAATATAGTTCCAAGTCACAATGGTGTGTGGATTGGAGGAGATCTTCCAGGTGGTGGTGTTCCCATGTATCTGCTACCCTTGTCCTTCTAGGTGGTAGAGGTCGCGGGTTTGGAAGGTGCTGTCTTGATAAGCGGTCTTGACTTATACAACTGTGTGGTTTGGGCGGCGCAGTGGCACAGTGGTTAGCACCGCAGCCTCACAGCTCCAGCGACCGGGGTTCGATTCTGGGTACTGCCTGTGCGGAGTTTGCAAGTTCTCCCTGTGACTGCGTGGGTTTTCGCCGGGTGCTCCGGTTTCCTCCCACAGCCAAAGACTTGCAGGTTGATAGGTAAACGAGCCATTATAAATTGCCCCTAGTATAGGTAGGTGGTAGGGAAATTGAGGGAAGGTGGGGATGTGAGAGGGTAATGGGATTAATGTAGGATTAGTATAAATGGGTGGTTGATGGTCGGCACAGACTCGGTGGGCTGAAGGGCCTGTTTCAGTGCTGTATCTCTAAATAAATAAAGTATACAGCCTCTGTAGTTCCTTTGGAGAGTTTGAGACCCATCAAAAGTCATGTTTCTATGGGTGCCTTTGGAGACTGTGGTACTTCTAATGGGAATACTGTATAAACATTGGTGTTGGAGGTAGGCACAGCTGTGTTTTATGCGATCAGCAGGGAAAATGGCACTTAGCTCATCTATATAGTTGAGCAATTCAACTTTCCTCTTGTTGGCCAGTACGAATGGTACAGTGACCAGGGAAAAGAGTTACAGATCATGATTTCACAACAACTTGTGTTTTTTAAACTGCTATTGAAGCCATCTCTCAGCCTAAACATGGCAATTTCCACAGTGGTGAGAACAGTATTGCGGAACCACTTAAAATGTTTGTGCAATAGAAAAATACCTAGACCTGACCTCATACATATGCTGACACACAGGCTGGCATCCACGAAAGATGAAGGACACACAGCAAACAACCCATTTAGGTGGGGTGTCTTCTCTTGATGCACCTTTTCTGATGGCAGTTCCGGGTCCAGCATTCGGGCTCGGGTCGGGCCAGGTTGGACATGATCTATCACAGGTAAGTGGTTCCAAGGTTAATTTAACTTTTGGACTAGAAAGGTGGTTTTGTTACAGCTATTTTAAGCTTGTGCAGATCCACAACAAAGTGAAAAACGGAAGTTAAGTTAACTGATAGTCGGGTCGGGCGCGAGAAAAAATGGAAGGACTCGGGCCGGGTCGGATGTGGTTCTGTCAGGCTCGGGTTGGGTTTTTTTTTTTTTTTTTTTTGCAGACCCGAGCAGGCCTTTACAGCAAGGTGCTGAGAACACAAGCCTTATAAACCATCAGCTTGGTCCTAAGGGTCTGCTTGGTGTTATTCCATGCACGTTTCGCGAGTCACCGGAAGGTGGTAGCTGCTTTCCCTATGCATGTATTGAGCATTGCATCAAGGGACAGATTATCTGTCACCGTGGACCCAAGGTAGTAGAATTTGCTAACCACTTCCAGTGGGGTGTTATTTAGTGTGATCAGGGGTGGAGATGCAACACTTTGTCCCATGACCACAGTTTTCTTGATGCTTATAGTCAAGGAGCACAAGCTACCGGCATGGGAGAGGCAGTCCATGAGTCTTTGTAGCTGAGTTTCTGTGTGAACGACTAGTGCAGCATAATCAGCTGAGAGGAGTTCTCTGATCAGAACGTGTTGTGTTTTTGTCTTTGCTTTCAGCCTTGATAGATTGTAGAGCTTGCCATCTGACCTACTGTGCATATAGACAAGATGCCAAACAGAGTGGGGGCTAAGATACAACCCTGCTGAAACACACGTTATCAGTGAAGTGGTGAGTGTTAGAAAAACTGTGGAGGTGGGCACTTGCGGATTCACCTGACAGCAACAGCCTTCTTTTTGATACTGAACAATAGGCATATCCAGCTACTTCTTGTCAGTTTGCTCTTAATGGCTGATTCCACCTTTATGAAAATATTTTGTAAATATTGTCACATATATATAAAATGTAAGGACATAAATAACACCAACACTTTTTTGTATCATTTATATGGGATGTCATGATAATGGAAAAGAAGCACAGTGCTTCTGAGTCTTCTCCCTTACGAACATACGAATTAGGAGCAGGAGTAGGCTACTCGGACCCTCAAGCCTGCTCCGCCCATCGGTAAGTTCATGGCTGAACTGATTATTCCACATTACCACCTACCCCCGATAACCTTCCACCCTCTTGCTTACCAAGAATCTATTTACCTCTGCCTTAAACATATTCAAAGACTCTACTTCCACCACCCTTTGAGGAAGAGAGTTCCAAAGACTCACGATCCTCTGAGAGAAAACATTTCTCCTCATCTCTGACTTAAATGAGCGACACCTTATTTTTAAACAGTGACCCCTGCTTCTAGATTCTCCCCCAAATAAAAACATTCCTACGCTTCTGTAAAGATAGTAGCTCTTTTAGGAGATGACGATATTTTGAGATGTTGGCAATTAATACCAAAGCACAAATCCCATGAAAAAGTAGCAAACCTGTCACAAACTTGTGTGCTTTCCTAGGCATTGTTAAGACTGTGTTCTTCATGTCATGAAGACCCCACCTGCCAAGAATGAGGCATATTAATTTTGTCATATGAACATGAATTTTAAACTTGCTGAACTGAAAAAATGAATTGTTTAAAGAGATCAGTGGTGGCTGGAAAAATTTGCATAGTAAGAGACAGTTGCCTATCGACAATGGAACTGCTACCTGATCCAATTATCCCAAATGGATTTTGATCACCAGACATTGAATGTGTAAGAAAGCCAGCATTCCAGGGTGTCTGCTAAGGTGGAGAATCCACAAACGTAGGAGCTTGTTAAAAAACAACTAGTCGCATGACTAATATAAAAACAAGAAATGCTGGAACCACTCAGCAGGTCTGGCAGCATCTGTGAAAAGAGAAGCAGAGTTAACGTTTCGGGTCATGACTAACCTGCTGGCCCAGGTTTTTGGTTTTGAACTGCTCACAGGACAGTTTGAGAGATTGCAACTGAACTTGGAAGAAGAGAGACTCTCTCCTGGCTCTCTTCTCTCTCTTTCTCTCTCTCTCACAAATCTCTGGATCCACTGAAGTCATTTAAACCTCAAGAGAGAAAAGACTCCTACATAGGGAGGGAACACCGATATAGGGAGGGAACAGCGATATCCTGGAGCATATCAACATTACAAAGGAGGAGTTGTTGGAGGTTTTGAAGCGCATTAAGGTGGATAAATCCCCAAGGCCTGACCAGGTGTATCCTAGGATGCGATGGGAAGCAAGGGAGGAGATTGCTGGGGCCCTGGCAGAGATTTTTGTATCATCGTTAGCCACGGGTGAGGTACCGGAAGACTGGAGGATAGCTAATGTTGTGCCTTTATTTAAGAAGGGCAGCAGGGATAAGCCAGGGAACTACAGGCCGGTGAGCCTTACATCAGTGGTGGGAAAGTTATTGGAAGGGATTCTGAGAGACAGAATTTATAAGCATCTGGAAAGGCATGGTCTGATTAGGGATAGTCAGCATGGCTTTGTCTCTCGAATTTGATTGAGTTTTTCGAGGAGGTGACCAAGGGGATTGACGAGGGCAGGGCGATGGATGTTGTCCACATGGACTTTAGCAAGGTCTTTGACAAGGTCCCACATGGTAAGCTGGTCCAGAAGGTTCGAACACATGGGATCCAGGGTGAGCTAGCAAATTGGATGCAAAATTGGCTTGGTGATAGGAGGCAGAGGGTGGTAGTGGAGGGTTGTTTTTCAGATTGGAGGCCGGTGACCAGTGGTGTGCCGCAGGGATCGGTGCTGGGCCCTCTGTTGTTTGTCACATATATTAATGACTTGTATGTGAATGTAAGGAGCATGATTAGTAAGTTTGCAGATGACATCAAAATTGGTGGTATAGTGGACAGTGAAGAAGGTTGTTTAAGGTTACAACAGGATATAGATCAACTGGGAAAGTGGGCAAGGGAGTGGCAAATGGAATTTAATGCAGACAAGTGTGAAGTGATGCATTTTGTGAAGTTAAACCAGGACAGGACATACACAATGAATGGCAGGGCCCTGGGGAGTGTTGTTTAGCAGAGAGACCTTGGGGTGCAAGTACATAGTTCCCAGAAAGTGGCAACACAGGTAGACAGGGTGATGAAGAAGGCATATGGCATGCTTGCCTTCATTGGCCGTGGCATTGAGTACAAGAGTTGGGACGTTATGTTACAGTTGTACATAACGTTGGTTAGGCCGCATTTGGAGTACTGTGTGCAGTTCTGGTCGCCGCACTACAGGAAAGATGTGATTAAGCTAGAGAGGGTGCAGAAAAGATTCACAAGGATGTTGCCTGGTTTGGAGGGCTTGAGTTATAAAGAGAGATTGGATAGGCTGGGTCTGTTTTCCCTGGAGCGAAGGAGGCTGAGAGGGGACATGATAGAGGTATATAAAATTATGAGAGGCATAGATAGGGTAGATAGCCAGAGTCTGTTTCCCATGGTGGGGTGAGTAAAACTAGAGGGCATAGATTTAAGGTGAGAGGGAGGAGGTTTAAAGGGGATCAAAGGGGTAAATTTTTCACACAAAGAATAGTGAGTGTCTGGAATGAGCTGCCTGAGGAGGTGGTGGAGGCAGGAACGGTAGCGATATTTAAGAGGCATCTGGACAGGTACTTGAATGAGCAAGGCATAGAGGGATATGGAATTAATGCAGGCTGGTGGGATTAGTACAGATAAGCATTATGGTCGGCACGGACGCGGTGGGCCGAAGGGCCTGTTTCTGTGCTGTAAGACTCTATGACTCTATCAAAACAAGTTTTAAAGCGTGCACTGGGCCCCAACGAAAGGACAGACTTACCGGCAATCAAAGACTCTGCATCGAACTCAAAGGATCGTAAATAAATCCCAGCTATTGCCTCTAACTTTTCCCCTTTATTCTTTCTAATTTTCTGTCTCTATCTGCGTGTGTGTTTATCACATATGCATGCTAGCATGGTCACATTGCGTATTTGTAGTCGTTAACCGAATTAGAGTTTGTCAATAAACTTTCACCTTTCTTGTTTAAATCTAAGAAAACCTGTCTGGTTGATTTCTTTGCCTTACAATTGGAGAGCAGTGAACAAGGATTCACTGAGGGGGAGCGAAAAACACAGTGTTTTTAAAATTAAGTCCTGTTATGGTTAAACCAGGCAAAGGCTGAGAGGGAACCCCTAGACCCCTTTCTCACCTGATTCTAACATTCATATTTAATCTGAATGCTGCTGTTAGGTTACCAACCCTCCCAGATTTCCTGGGACACTCAGCCAGGAGAGTATTGGTCTTTAAATATCCCACCCCTCATCCCATGACGTCAACTGATGCTGCAAAGATGCCTCCTGTTCTGTGGGGTCGCATCCCTGCCCTGCCCCCACCCAGAAGTGACTGTCTGAGGAGTAAGATTGAGTAGGGGTAGGGTGAAAGAGACTGGGGCAGAGGAATGGAGTTGATGATTGGTAGATAGGTGGCTGGGCTTTCAGTAGAGTGGGTGACTGGGGATGGTGGGTCGGTAGAGCTGGAGGGAATTGGTAGAGTGGGGGCTGGGGGGTGGGATTGGTGGTAGAGTGGGTGATCAGGTGCTGGGGGATTCGGTAGAGTGGGAGGGAATTGGAGAGTGGGTCTGGGGATAGAGGGAGCAGTAGAGTGGGGGACTGGGGATGGGGGGAGCAGTAGTTTGGGAGACTGGGGGGTGTGGGTCGGTAGAGTAGGTGACCGGGGACTGGGGTGTTGGTAGGGTGGGTGACTGGCGAAGCGGTAGAGTAGGGACTGGGGGGGAGTGTGGTAGAGTGGGTGATCGGGTACTGGGGTGATCGGTGGAGCTGGTGGGGAACGGTAGAGCGGATGACCGGGGACTGGGGGGTCAGTAGAGCCGGTGACCAGGGGATCAGGGTCAGGGCAAAGGGACAAGGGGACTTGGGATCAATACTATTCACTTTACCTCAGATACTGAAACAGTCCATGTTCACTGGCAGCAAGCCCTGGACAACATCCAGGCTTGGGCTGTTAAATGGCGTGATATTTTGCGCCATACAAGTGCCAAGAAATGACCATCTCCAACAAGAGACAATCTAAAAATCAGGTAAAAGAAGTAGGTAGATGGGTTACCGTCAGGGGAAGGAGAGGGAAGCAGCAGGCAGTGCAGGGATCCCCTGTGGCCGTTTCCCTCAACAACAGGTATACCGTTTTGGATACTGTTGCGGGGGATGACTTACCAGGGGTAAGCAATGGGGTACAGGTCTCTGGCACAGAGTCTGTCCCTGTTGCTCAGAAGGGAAGGGGGAAGAGGAGCAGAGCATTAGTCATTGGGAACTCCTTAGTTAGGGGAACAGATAGGAGGTTCTGTGGGAACGAGAGAGACTCACGGTTGGTGTGTTGCCTCCCAGGTGCCAGGGTTCGTGATGTCTTGGATCGTGTTTTTGGGATCCTTAAGGGGGAGGGGGAGCAGCCCCAAGTCGTGGTCCACATAGGCACCAATGACATAGGTAGGAAGAGAGATGGGGATTTAAGGCAGAAATTCAGGGAGCTAGGGTGGAAGCTTAGAGCGAGAACAAACAGAGTTGTTATCTCTGGGTTGTTGCCCGTGCCACGTGATAGCGAAGCGAGGAATAGGGAGAGAGAGGAGTTGAACACGTGGCTGCAGGGATGGTGTAGGAGGGAGGGTTTTGGTTTCCTGGATAATTGGGGCTCTTTCTGGGGTAGGTGGGACCTCTCCAAACAGGATGGTCTTCTCCTGAACCAGAGGGGTACCAATATCCTGGGGGGGAGATTTGCTAGTGTTCTTCGGGGGGGTTTAAACTAATTCAGCAGGGGAATGGGAACCTAAATTGTAGTTCCAGTGTACAGGATGTTGAGAGTAGTGAGGTCAGGGATAAGGTTACAAGGACACAAGAGGGCACTGGCAAGCAAGAACATGGTTTAAAGTGTGTCTACTTCAACGCCAGGAGCATCTGGAATAAGGTGGGTGAGCTTGCAGCATGGGTTGGTACCTGGGATCTCGATTTTGTGGCCATTTCGGAGACTTGGGTAGAGCAGGGGCAGGAATGGATGTTGCAGGTTCCGGGATTTAGATGTTTCAGTAAGAACAGAGAAGATGGTAAAAGAGGGGGGGGGGGGTGGCATTGTTAATCAAGGAGAGTATTACAGCAGCAGAAAGGACGTTTGAGGACTTGTCTACTGAGGTAGTATGGGCCGAGGTTAGAAACAGGAGAGGAGAGGTCACCCTGTTGGGAGTCTTCTATAGACCTCCGAATAGTTCCAGAGATGTAGAGGAAAGGATAGCAAAGATGATTCTCGACAGGAGCGAGAGTAACAGGGTAGTTGTTATGGGGGACTTTAACTTTCCAAATATTGACTGGAAATACTATAGTTCGAGTACTTTAGATGGGTCAGTTTTTGTCCAGTGTGTGCAGGAGGGTTTTCTGACACAGTATGTAGACAGGCCAACCAGGGGCGATGCCACATTGGATTTGATACTGGGTAATGAACCCGGCCAGGTGTTAGATTTAGATGTAGGTGAGCACTTTGGTGATAGTGATCACAATTCGGTTAGGTTTACCTTAGCGATGGGCAGGGACAGGTATATACCGCAGGGCAAGAATTATAGCTGGGGGAAAGGAAATTATGATGCGATTAGGCAAGATTTAGGATGCGTAGGATGGGGAAGGAAACAGCAGGGGATGGGCACAATGGAAATGTGGAGCTTATTCAAGGAGCAGCTACTACGTGTCCTTGATAAGTATGTACCTGTGAGGCCTGTGAGGCAGGTTGTCGAGCGAGGGAGCCATGGTTTACTAAAGAAGTTGAAGCGCTTGTCAAGAGGAAGAAGAAGGCTTATGTTAGGATGAGACGTGAAGGCTCAGTTAGGGCGCTTGAGAGTTACAAGCTAGCCAGGAAGGATCTAAAGGGAGAGCTAAGAAGAGCAAGGAGAGGACACGAGAAGTCATTGGCGGATAGGATCAAGGAAAACCCTAAGGCTTTCTATAGGTATATCAGGAATAAAAGAATGACTAGAGTTAGATTAGGGCCAATCAAGGATAGTAGTGGGAAGTTGTGTGTGGAATCAGAGGAGATAGGGGAAGCGTTAAATGAATATTTTTCGTCAGTATTTACAGTAGAGAAAGAAAATGTTGTCGAGGAGAATACTGAGATTCAGACTACTAGGCTAGATGGGATTGAGGTTCACAAGGAGGAGGTGTTAGCAATTTTGGAAAGTGTGAAAATAGATAAGTCCCCTGGACCAGATGGGATTTATCCTAGGATTCTCTGGGAAGCCAGGGAGGAGATTGCAGAGCCTTTGTCCTTGATCTTTATGTCATCATTGTCGACAGGAATAGTGCCGGAAGACTGGAGGATAGCAAATGTTGTCCCCTTGTTCAAGAAGAGGAGTAGAGACAGCCCTGGTAATTATAGACCTGTGAGCCTTACTTCGGTTGTGGGTAAAATGTTGGAAAAGTTTATAAGAGACAGGATTTATAATCATCTTGAAAAGAATAAGTTCATTAGCGATAGTCAGCACGGTTTTGTGAAGGGTAGGTCGTGCCTCACAAACCTTGTTGAGTTTTTCGAGAAGGTGACCAAACAGGTGGATGAGGGTAAAGCAGTGGATGTGGTATATATGGATTTCAGTAAGGCGTTTGATAAGGTTCCCCACGGTAGGCTATTGCAGAAAATACGGAAATATGGGGTTGAAGGTGATTTAGAGCTTTGGATCAGAAATTGGCTAGCTGAAAGAAGACAGAGGGTGGTGGTTGATGGCAAATGTTCATCCTGGAGTTTAGTTACTAGTGGTGTACCGCAAGGATCTGTTTTGGGGCCACTGCTGTTTGTCATTTTTATAAATGACCTGGAAGAGGGTGTAGAAGGGTGGGTTAGTAAATTTGCGGATGACACGAAGGTCGGTGGAGTTGTGGATAGTGCCGAAGGATGTTGTAAGGTACAGAGGGACATAGATAGGCTGCAGAGCTGGGCTGAGAAATGGCAAATGGAGCTTAATGCGGAAAAGTGTGAGGTGATTCACTTTGGAAGGAGTAACAGGAATGCAGAGTACTGGGCTAATGGGAAGATTCTTGGTAGTGTAGATGAGCAGAGAGATCTTGGTGTCCAGGTACATAAATCCCTGAAAGTTGCTACCCAGGTTAATAGGGCTGTTAAGAAGGCATATGGTGTGTTAGCTTTTATTAGTAGGGGGATCGAGTTTCGGAGCCACGAGGTCATGCTGCAGCTGTACAAAACTCTGGTGAGGCCGCACCTGGAGTATTGCGTACAGTTCTGGTCACTGCATTCTAGGAAGGATGTGGAAGCTTTGGAAAGGGTGCAGAGGAGATTTACTCGGATGTTGCCTGGTATGGAAGGAAGGTCTTACGAGGAAAGGCTGAGGGACTTGAGGTTGTTTTCGTTGGAGAGAAGGAGGAGGAGAGGTGACTTAATAGAGACATATAAGATAATCAGAGGGTTAGATAGGGTGGATAGTGAGAGTCTTTTTCCTCGGATGGTGATGGCAAACACGAGGGGACATAGCTTTAAGTTGAGGGGTGATAGATATAGGACAGATGTGAGAGGTAGTTTCTTTACTCAGAGAGTAGTAGGGGCGTGGAACGCCCTGCCTGCAACAGTAGTAGACTCGCCAACTTTAAGGGCATTTAAGTGGTCATTGGATAGACATATGGATGAAAATGGAATAGTGTAGGTCAGATGGTTTCACAGGTTGGCGCAACATCGAGGGCCGAAGGGCCTGTACTGCGCTGTAATGTTCTAATTCTAATTCTAACCACCTCCCCTTGACTTTCAACAGCAATACTATTACTGAAGCCCCCTGGTGGTTACCATCGACCAGAAACTTAATACTAAAATAAATACTGTGGCTACAAGAGCAGGTCAGAAACTGGTGTGGCGAGTAACCCACCTCCTGACTTCCCAAAGACTGTCCAACATCTACAAGGCACAATTCAGGAGTGTGATGGAATACTCTCCACTTGCCTGGATGACTGCAGCTCCAACAACACTTGAGAAGCTCGACACCATCCAGGACAAAGCAGCCCACTTGACCTTAAACACTCACTCTCTCCACCATTGACCCACAATGGTTGCAGTGTGTACCACATACAAGATGCACTGCAAGCCTCCTTCAACAGCCTCTTCCAAACCCATGACCTCTACCACCTGGAAGGACAAGGGCAGCAGACGCATGGAACACGACCAACTGCATGTTCCCCTCCAAGCCATACACCATCGTGACTAGGAACTATATTGTCATTGCTTCACTGCCTTTGGGCAAAAATCTTGGAACTCCTTCTCTAACAGCACTGTGAGTGTACCTGCACCACATGATACCATCAGCTAATGGGAATAACGTTTCTTTGTGTACCCTATTCACACCTATCAGAATCATGTACACTTCTATCAAACCTCCCCTCAATCTCCTTAGCTTGTCCACTGTTAGGAGACAGGGGAATAGGTTATAGGGGGAGAGAGGAAGACTGAGAATGGATGCTCAGAGGAGCGAGAGAGACTAGAGAATGGTCGTCAGGAGGATTGAGATTCAAGCAGAGGGCGAGAAGGAGACTGGTTTGGAGTCCAGGTACCATTTTCTGCAGAACCAGGAGCAGCAGCAAAGTAGGGAGTAGGAGTGATGCCCGAGCAAATAGAAGCCATAAAGTGTGAAAACTTGGGACTCATCTGTGGGTAAACAGTGAATGATTATTTGCACTGGTGGGTGAACAGGGAGCAAGGGGATGAGACTGAAGTTTCTCACTGGAGGAACCAAGAGGGAAGGGTGAAGGAGGCTTCTTGAACTGTGGGATATTAGACAATGGGATGCTTCACTGCAAGTGGCTATTGGGGTAGAGACTAGAAAATAATTTGAAAGGGATTTCATAAGGAAGGATATAAGGATTTGGGAGGAATGGGGTTACAGGGGAGAAGCATCGAGGATCTAATGGCTTCCTCCTACGCTGTTATTTCGATAATTTTGTAAAAACTCTCCTTTATCAAATTCAAACCCTGGAAGTCACATGAAAATATTGGTGCTGAGCTGAGTTTAGGACGATGCGAGAAGTGCCTCAAATGCTAAACCCTTTCTCCAAACTTGCGTTTTGGTTCAGAACATAAGAAATAGGAGCTGGAGTCGGCCATTTGGCTCTTCATGTCTGCTCTGTAATTCAACAAGATCATTACTAATCTTTCATTTCAACTCCACCTTCCCAAACTATCCTCATATACATTAATTCTCTTAGAACCCAAAAATCTATTGACCTCTGTCTTGAATATACTCAACGATTGCACCTGCTCGGCTCTCTGGCATAGAGAATTCCAAAGATTCACGACCCTTTCAGAGAAGAAATTTCTCCTCATCTCAGTCCTAAATGGCCCACCCGTTATTCTGAGACAAAGTTCAGGTCGGTCTGGGCCAAATAATTTTGATGTGTGAAGTCCAAGTGCAGAACTGTTTGAGGTTCCCAGTTCAGGTTTATTACCTTCACACACAGCCTGAGTCCAAACCAGAGTCCAAGGAGATAGGGAGGGCGATGAGGTCTTTTGAACGTGATATCAACTAGGGAGCTAGACTGCATTTTGGGCAGTTTAGGGGGATTCTGGCTGTAGTTACAGGGTAAATATCAATGGATTATAGGATTGCTATTAGTTACAGGTAGGATATCGGCGTGTTACACCCATTACTACCAGTTACATATAGACTATCAGTGAGTTATTGTATTATTGTTAGTTATGAAGGGAATCTCAGTGTCATCAGTATTCGTTTTTGATTCAACTTCAGTGAGTTATTTTTAGTTATTGGTGAAATCAAAGTTTGTCCCACCTCTGGTTTCTATGCTGCAAATTGCTTCCCCACCTTTGGGTTGCCCTCTTTCCAACCCTCAGTTTCCCTTTGCCTGTTCGCCTGCTGTTTTTTGCAATTTGTTGCACAGCAGCTGCTAGTACAAAACCACCAGCAAAGATACTTAGGTTCGCGCCCAGGTGTCCCTGGAGAAGGAGCATGTGGTATCTGCTGGTTCACTTGTGGCCTTCCGCGACCAGTGGGCACCGCAGGGGCTGGAGTGCATCATAGATGCTGATAATGGAATTTTAATTTGAGTTTTGTTTTATTTATCTGTTTTAATAAAGTTATTTGTTTAAAATGTATATAAAGGGGGCCTGGAGCAAAAAAAGGAAAAAAAAAGCAAAGATACTCAACTCAGGAACATTTGAGAGTATGGGATATTGCTGCCCTCAGCTGTAACTTGCTTTTTACTATTGCTATTTAAATCTATATCAATGACTTAGATGAAGGGACCGAATGTATGATAGCTAAATTTGCTGGTGACACAAAGATAGGTATGAAAGTAAGCTGTCAAGAGGACATAAAGAGTCTACAAAGGGATATAGATAAAGTGAGTGGGCAAAAAATTTACAGATGGAGTATAATGTGGGAAATTGTGAACTTGTCCACTTTGGCAGGAAGAATTTGAATGGAGAGAAACTGCAGAACTCTACAGTACAGAGGGATCTGGGTGTCCTGGTACATGAATCACAAAAAGTTAGTATGCAGGTACAGCAAATGATTAGGAAGGCAAATGAAATGTCGCAATTTATTGCAAGGGGAATCTAGTATAAAAGTAGGAAAGTTAGTTAGACTGCATCTGGAGTATTGTGTACAGTTTTGGTCTCCTTACTTATTAAAGGATATAACTGCATGAAAAGCAGTTCAGAGAAGATTCACGATGCTGATTCCAGGGATGAAGGCGTTATCTTATGAGGAAGGGTTGAACAGGTTGGGCCTATACTCATTGGAGTTTAGAAGAATGAGATGTGATCTTATTGAAACATATAAGATCCTAAGGGGACTTGACAAGGTGGATGCTGAGAGGACGTTTGCCTTGTAGGGAGTCTAGAACTAGGCGACACAGTTTAAAAATTAGGGATCTCCCATTTAAGACTGAGATGAGGAGAAATGTTTGCTCTCAGTCGGTGGAATTCTCTTCCCCAGAGAGCAGTGGAGGCTGGGTCATTGAATATATTCAAGGCTGAGTTAGATAGATATTTGATTGACAAAGGAGTTGAGGGTTATGGGAGGCAGACAGGAGAGTGGAGTTGAGGCCACAATCAGATCAGCCATGATCTTATTAAATGGCGGTGCAGGCCCAAGGGGCCGAATGGCCTATTCCTGCTCCTAATTCTTGTGCTTTTCTTGTGGATCATACCTTTATTTGAATCACCATTTAGTAACACAGAAGAGGTATGATTATCCTGGCCTATGGAGTTGATGTGGGCTCTTTCTATGATACATTATCTGCTTTAAATGTTGGGGCTTCAACTGGACCTATTTTCTCTGGATTTCAGAAAAGTTATATTACAATCCCACTGTAACTTTCAATCTATGCTGTATCACATTCCCGTTCTTTGGTCTATTTGGCTACACCATGATCCGAGGTGTTTGAATAACCACCAGAATACTATGTATGCTAGAACTGCAGTGGATATGGTTAGTTAACCAAGTATTAGATTCTCAACCTTATTTTCAAATCCCTCCATGGCCTCACCCTTCCCTATCTCTGTAATCTACTCCAGCTGAGATATTTCCACTCCTCTAACTCTGCCCACCTGAGTATTCCCAATTTTAATCGCTCCACCTTTAATGGCCATGTCTTCAGATGCCAAGGCCATATGCTTCCTCCCTAAACTTCTCTGCCTCTCTTCCTCCTTTAAGACGCTCCTTAAACCTATATCTTTGACCAAGCTTTTGGTCATCTGCCCTAATATGTGGCTCGGTGTCAAATTTTGTTTTATAATACTCCTCTGAATTGCCTTGAGACATTTTATTACATTAAAGGTGTTATATCCCACTCCACAGACTTGAGTACAAAATGTAGGCTGACACTGATTGCATGAGTGCTGCACTGTCAGAGGTGCCATCTTTTGGATGAGATGTTAAACCAAGGCCTTATTTTCAAAGGCTGTAAAAGGTCCCATGGAACTATTTCAAAGAAGATTAGGGGAGTTATCCCCAGTGTCCAGGCCAATATCTATCCCTCGATTAACACAAGAACAGATTATCTGATCATTATCACATTGCTTGTTTGAGGGAGCTTGATTTGCACAAATTTGCCACCACATTTCCTACATCACAACAATGATTACACTTCAAAAGTACTTAATTGGCTATAAAGCACTTTGGGATGTCCTGAGGTCATGAAAGGCACTATATAAATGCAAGGTTTTTAAAAAATATAAATACAAGTTGTTGTTATTTGAAGGTTTGTACATGTTGATGTGTTCAGTGATGGTGGTAAAATCACTCCAAAGGCAACTTTTATTTAGGTTAAAAATAATACAATATACAAGAGACTTTCAACATTAATCAGTTAAATATTGGTGTACTCAAACAATATTTTTCAACTGTGCTAGCTACTTGTATTTATGACTACTATTGAAACAGCTGTAAAGTTGAAAAAAAGCCTAGAATTTAATGCTCTTACTTATTAAATAACTTTAAATTCCATTTATTTTTGTTTTCTGATAGTGACACCCTTATAGAATTGCTTTCATGAGTGTAGAACAGCATCAGATCAACAAAGAGAAGCCCTGTGTGATTGTGAAGCCAATTCAATATGATGAATCCAACCATGGATTATGCAAATCAGCATTTAAACAGAGGGAACAATGGATGCATTATCAGCCGAGTTGGCATCTTTTGCCAAATCCAAAACTGAACAAAGGGTGGGTTAGAGGCAAAGCAAAGCTGGGATCAGGGTTTGTGTTCTAATGTTTACTTTGCTGATGCAAGCCTTAATAACTTATGCTTTATGTCATAATTCACAGAAGGAAGTGGTTATAAAAAAAAGTCTTGTTTTTAAAAATCAGGACTTTTCATGTCTATTTGCATTGTTTGAATTGTTTTCAGCATTACAGTCTAAAATGGAATCAGTGGAAATCCTAGACATCGTTGACATTAATTGGCCTGCTACCAGTTTCCAGTTAACTCTAGCATGTTAGGGGCACATTCCTTTCACTGTTTAAAATAAAATGCTGTGGATCAGGCTTTGTTGCCAACCTGTGCTACAAGACTCATGTTTTACTGAAATGGGCACGTTTTTGAGCACGAGACCAGTAGCAGTTGTTGAGAAGAGGCCTGCAATACATGGGTGCTGATTGCTATTTCATACTCTGCATTGGATGCAGAGCTCAGCTGCATGCACCAGTGATGCACATTCAAATCCTTCATTTTTCATACTATCTTTTCTTCGATTGTTGAATTTCAGTCCATTTTTAGTCTCCCTTTCTTTGTTGGCTTATTTTTCAAGACCATCTAATTATGCACAGCTAAATAAACTGCCTATCTGAAATCCCCGTGTATCAAGTAACACACTTCTTGCCTTTTCTCAAACAATTTTTGCCAAACATCCCATTTCTTTAAAATACACAGAAATTGAATGTTATGTTTTATTTCCTACTGATTTCGATTATTTTTTCAAGTTTTTGCCAAATTTGTCACTGAGTTGCTGAATGAGTTGAGCTAATTCCCCTGTTGCTTGTGACTTTTCCTCCAGGAGTTCATAACGAAGACTGGAAATGTCCTGTTTGATTTCCTTAAGCTCCCCTGAAATATAAATAAAATGATAGGAAAGTGATTTCTGAAACTTCAGTTGTATCAAAAGTATATAGAAAATACATCTCCTTGAAAAGAAGACACATCACATTAAACGTTGTTAGCTGAAATATCCATATAGATGCAATCTATTGTTTTAACTTTGAAGGGCAGGATTAAGAGCGGTTATTTTATGACTTTAGTCGGATGTCTAGTTTGCAATGCCATTGGGCAAGGCTCCCAAACTTACCCCAAACAATCCATTTCCATTATAAAATCATTTAAAAATACCTCTACAGGAAACAATGAAGAAATTTATATTTTCATGAATTTCAGATTCTATAGGATCATTCTTTGTTGAGTTGACTCTTCTGTGTGTTGCCTATTTTCTTGCAAATGTCAAATGTGATTCATACTCATATATCTTTCCCAGAATAGAGCAGCATTTTCATGCTCAAATGCATGGCTTTATAAATCCAGTATAAATTGTCCCTATTTGTTGATGTTGCATCGTTAAATGGAAGGCTAAAGCAAACACCCAGTCCTTCTTTTACTATGAAGCCTGACAGTGTTTAGAACTACTTGCCTTCATTGACTTCATCATTTCCTCTATCAACCTGTGCTTTCAGGACATATCGCTTTATCAATCGTTTCATAATTCTCTGCAAGATGTTAAAGAAAAAGATTTTAATATACAGTGGACTACAATGATACTTCCAGCTTTCCATGAATGTACATCTACAGACTTGTGAAAGTTTGCCATTTTGACATACTCTTATCAAGTTATGGTTGATAAATACTTGATTATAACTTCTGACGACCCTGATCAACATTCTTTATCTACAATTCAAAGCTGAATTATATGCATGCTCTGACACTCATGGAATATCGCAGCTGAGACGGTTTATTAATATATTCAAACAAGATTTTGTGAGCAAAGTAATCTGTCATCAAACAGCAAGGCTCTACATAAAATTGAGGTAAAAATAATATTTTTGAAGGCTGGATGATGCAGTAGGCTGGAACACATTTTTTCCCTTTGTGACCCAACTTTGAATCTTGCCAGGCTGGAAGACTGAAGATGTTCTCCTACAAGGAGATTCTCTAAGGATCCTATGCGAAATGAGGTTGGACAATCTCAACCAGTATCTCCTGGGCTTAGACAACACTAGACAAAATTGCCCATCATATGGTAAAGATTGACAATTTCACACAGGGTAGAAAAATAGATAGCGTAAGAAATGGAAAACTTCCACGGTGTAGCAAGGAATGGTCTTTTGAATTTGGGCAGAGGAATTGGAAGCTTCCTTCAGATCTGACCTTATTGCACTTGATTTGAGAGTGCTTTTTTGCTGACATAAACAACCAAAATGGAGAAAAAATTTTACATTTCCCAGCAATGATATCTTGATGAGCACAAAAGTTCAAAATTTAAATGATAACGAGGAGCTTAATGAAAGGACCACACCTCATTCCAGGCAAGAAACAGGCCTAAGGCTTGCCCACCTGATAATTGGTGCTATGGATGCACTCAATCACATAATTAGTCACCATATTACTATCACTGATTCTGCGGTAGATACTTGGAGAAATATTTCCGTCTGTCTCGTGTTGAGAAAGGGCAAGAATGCCCTGGAGCATGCTTCCTACAGGCCTCACTGAATTGTGATTAGGAGATTTACTTCTCAAGTTCTTGGCAACTGCCCAAACAACCATATTGAGAAACTGTTCATCTTCTTAGGCAGAGCTTATGGCCCTGAAATTCTGTGGGAGTTCCTCCAGGCTCCGGCCAGAGTTATGGCAGGACACCAGTAGAATCACCGCAGAATTGCAGGGTCTATCTGGGTGAAGCAGTCAAATGATGTTGCGTTATAAGATATAGTTGGAAGCTTTAACATCTCTTGAGAATCAAAAGGTCTTGAGTTCAAACCCCACTGAAATACTTAAATATGAAAAATTGAGCAGACTTTTCAGTGTAGTAGAGGGAGTGCTACACTGTCAGAGCTGACATCCTTTGGATGAGACATTAAATCAAGGCCCGTCTGCCAGTTGTGGTTCAGACAGTTGCTAAAGATCCAATGACAATATTTAAAGAAGTTTGTTCTCCCAGTATCCTAGCTAACATTCTTCAACACCACCAAAACCAGATTAACCAGGCACTCATCTAACTACTGTTTGTGGAATCTCACTTTGCTGCTGCATTTGTCTATACAACAACTGTCACTTCACTTCAAAGTTATTATATGGAACACTTGAGACAATGTGTGATGTAATAAGGCATTAAATACATGCAAGTATTTATTTAAAAACAGGATAAACTCATTATGGCAAATAAAGATCATTTTGTTTTCTTATTCAATTTGTGTGTAAAACAGAAGAGATTGTGCTTTAGATGTTCATAATTAATTCAAAACTAGTGGAGACCTGTAAAACATTTGCTTTGAAATTAGTATCTTTATTGCAACAGTATTTCTTTAAATTCCCATCCAATGTCATTCCATCCTTTCCATGCCAGCCCTCTCATGCCATACCCATCCCATTCCTTTTATTCCTCTCATATCATCCCCATTTCATCCCCCTTTCATCCCCCAACCCACCCCTTCTTTTTTATACAACAACAACTTATAATTATATAGCATCTTTAACATAATAAAATGTTCCAAGGCACTTTACAGGAGCATTATAAAACAAAGTATGATATACCAATTCCTAATTCCACACCTCGCAACCTATCCCCCTCCCTTTTATGCTGTCCCTCCTCCCCCCTTCCATGCCATCCCCCATTCCTGCCACCCTCCTATGCTGTCTCCCCCCCACGTGCTGTCTCCCCATATCCGGTGCCTTCTCCCACCCTCCTTCTCTTGAGTGCTGTCTCCCTCCTCCCATGCCATCCCAACGCTGATGCTGTCGTCTCTCTTTCCCAGCCTACGCCATACCCTAACCCTCATGCCAACCCCTTCGACCCTTCCCCCTCCCATGCCATCCTCTCCATGCTGTCCACCTGTCCCATGATGTCCCTTCCAATGCTGCCACCCTTTCCCATGCTGTCCCCCCACCTCTCTCCTCCCATGCTGCTCCTCCCCATACTGTCCCCCCACTCTTCCATCTCCATCCCCTGCCATGCAGTCTTACCTTTCCCCCCTCCCTCCCATGCTGTCTCCTTCCTCCCATGCCATCTCACCCCTTCCATCCTTTCTCTGCCGTCCTCCCTTGCTCCCCCCATGCCATCCCCTCACTCCTTCCCCTCCTCCCTCACAACCCTCTCCCATGCCATTTCATCCCTGCCCTGCCATCCCCCTACCTCCATCCATCCCTCCCATGCTGCTCGCCCCGATGCTGTCACCCACCCACCCCCTCCTATACTGTCGTCCTCCCTTCGCACTTCCTTGTCGTTCCCTCCCACCCATGTTGTCGACCCCCCCTATACTGTTCCCCGCCGCCCCCAATGCCATCTCCCCCCCCATGCCTTTTCCACCCCAGGCCTTCTCCCACCCCACCATGCTGTCTTCCAAGCCCCTCCCCCTTCATGCCATCTTGCCTCTGTCCCCAAATGCTGTCTCCCCACAAAGCCACCCACCTCCTCCCCTTCTTCCATGTTGCCCTTCTCCCTTCCATGCCATCTCACCCTCCCTGAACCCTTCCCAGGCTGCTCCCAACCCCCTACATCAGGCTCCTCCCATGCTGTTCCCCACATCACCCCCCCTCACTGTTGTCAAGAGCCCAGTAAGTGAGACACCTGTGCCAGACTCTGCCCAACAAATCAAACCAACCAATCAGAAAATGCAGACAGACAAAAACTATTATAGATAATTGGTTTGCATTCTTTTTTACTTAAGCAATGAAATGTGAAATCCAACCTAATGTCTCCCTCTAGAGGAAAGTGTGAGCAATGTAACAAAATTGGGGAAATGTACAAGTAACTAACCTGATATCTTGTTGGATTGCTAATCGGCTTTTTCAGACCACAAGCTTCTGAACCTCTAGGATTAGATTTATAATGGTGACCTGGCTGGAATGGAATTGAATGTAGATTTATTTTGTGATTATGATACTTTGCTGACATAACCAAAGTGATTACATCCAATTAATTGATTTTTGAAATGTAATGAGCTTTGAGATGTCCTTAGTTTTCTTAAAATTTGTCTGAGGGATGTGGGTGTCGCTGGCTAGGCCAGCATTTATTGCCCATCCCTAATTACCCTTGAGAAGGTGGTGGTGAGCTACCTTCTTGAACCGCTGCAGTCCTTGGGGTGTAGGTACACCAATAGTGCTGTTAGGAAGGGAGTTCCAGGATTTTGACCCAGCGACAGTGAAGGAACGGCGATATAGTTCCAAGTCAGGATGGTGTGTGGCTTGGAGGGGAACTTGCAGGTGGGATGTTCCCATGCATCTGCTGCCCTCATCCTTACAGGTGGTAGAGGTCACGAGTTTGGAAGGTGCTGTTGAAGGAGCCTTGGTGAGTTGCTGCAGTATATGGTAAACACTGCTGCCACTGTGTGTCGGTGGTAGAGGGAGTGAATGTTGAAGGTGGTGGATGAGGTGCCAATCAAGTGGGTTGCTTTGTCCTGGATGGTGTCAAGCTTCTTGAGTGTTGTTGGAGCAAATAGAGAGTATTCCATCACACTCCTGACTTGTGCCTTAAAGACGATGGACAGGCATTGGGGAGTCAGGTGAGTTACTCACCGCAGGATTCCTAGCCTCTGACCTGCTCTTGTAGCCACAGCATTTATGTGGCTAGTCCAGTTCAGTTTCTGATCAATGGTAACTCCCCAGGATGTTGATAGTGGGGGATTCAGCAATGCTAATGCCATTGAACGTCAAGGGGACATGGTTAGACTCTCTCTTGTTTGAGATGGTCATTGCCTGGCATTTGTGTGGCACGAATGTTACTTTCCACTTATCAGCCCAAGCCTGGATATTGTCCAGGTCTTTTAACATATGGACATGGGCTGCTTCAGTATTGGAGGAGTCACGAATGGTGAACATTGTGCAATCATCAGCGAGCACCCCCACTTCTGACCTTATGATGGAGGGAAAGTCATTGATGAAGCAGCTGAAGATTGTTGAGCCTAGGATACTACCCTGAGGAGCTCTTCTCGTGATGTCCTGGGACTGAGATGATTGACCTCCAACAACCACAACCATCTTCCTTTGTGCTAGGTATGACACCAACCAACGGAGAGTTTCCACCTGATTCCCATTGACTCTAGTTTTGCTAGGGCTCCTTGATGCCATACTTGGTCAAATGCTATCTTGATGTCAATGGCAATCACTTTCACCTTCCCTTGGGAGTTCAGCTCTTTTGTCCATGTTTGGACCAAGGTTGTAATGAGGTCAGGAGCTGAGTGGCCCTGGCAGAACCCAAATTGAGCATCAATGAGCAGGTTATTCAGAATCACAGAATAATAAGTGCAGAAGAGGCCCTTCGGCCCATCGAATCTGCACCGATGCATTAAAACACCGGACCTGTCTACCTAATCCCATTTGCCAGCACTTGGCCCATAGCCTAGAATGTTATGACATGCCAAGTGCTCATCCAAGTACTTTTTAAAGGATGTGAGGCAACCTGCCTCTACCACCCTCCCAGGCAGGGCATTCCAGACCGTCACCACCCTCTGGGTAAAAAAGTTCTTCCTCAAATCCCCCTTAAACCTCCCGCCCCTCATTTTAAACTTGTGACCCCTCGTAACTGACCCTTCAACTAAGGGGAACAGCTGCTCCCTATCCACCCTGTCCATGCCCCTCATAATCTTGTACACCTCGATCAGGTCACCCCTCAGTCTTCTCTGCTCCAGTGAAAACAACCCAAGCCTATCTAACCTCTCTTCATAGCTTAAATGTTCCATCCCAGGCAACATCCTGGTGAATCGCCTTTGCACCCCCTCCAATGCAATCACATCCTTCCGATAATGTGGCGACCAGAATTGCACACAGTACTCCAGCTGTGGCCTTACCAAAGTTCTGTACAACTCCAACATGACCTCCCTGCTTTTGTAATCTATGCCTCGATTGATAAAGGCAAGTGTCCCATATGCCTTTTTCACCACCCTATTAACCTGCCCTTCTGCCTTCAGAGATTTATGGACAAACACGCCAAGGTCCCATTGTTCCTTCGGAACTTCCCAGTGTCAGGCCATTCATTGAATACTTCCGTGTCACATTACTCCTTCCAAAGTGTATCACCAAACACATTTCAGCGTTAAATTCCATCTGCCACTTTTCTGCCCATTTGACCACCCCGTCTATATCTTCCTGTAATCTAAAACACTCCACCTCACTGTTAACCACTCGGCCAATCTTTGTGTCATCCGCGAACTTACTGATCCTACCCCCCACATAGTCATCTATGTCGTTTATATAAATGACAAACAATAGGGGACCCAGCACAGATCCCTGTGGTAGGCCACTGGACACTGGCTTCCAGTCACTAAAACAGCCGTCTGTCATCACTCTCTGTCTCCTACAGCGAATCCAATTTTGAATCCACCTTATCAAGTTACCTTGTATCCCATGTGCATTTGCTTTCTTGATAAGTCTCCCATTTGGGACCTTGTCAAAGACTTTGCTGAAATCCATGTAAACTACATCAACTGCACTACCCTCATCTACACACCTGGTCACATGCACAAAAAATTCAATCAAATTTGTTAGGCATGACCTCCCTCTGACAAAGCCATGCTGACTATTCCTAATCAAATTTTGCCTCTCCCAGTGGTGATAGATTCTCTCCTTAAGAATTTTCTCCAATAGTTTCCCTACCACTGACTGGTCTGTAGTTCCCTGGCTTATCTCTACAACCTTTCTTAAATAGTGGGACCACATTGGCTGTTCGCCAGTCCTCTGCAACCTCCCCCGTGGCCAGAGAGGAATTAAAAATTTGTGTCAGAGCCCCTGCAATCTCCACCCTCGCCTCCCACAGCATCCCGGGACACAAATCGTCCAGACCTGGAGATTTGTCCACTTTTAAGCCTTCCAAAACCTCCAATACCTTGTCACTCCCTATGACAATTTGCTCAAGAACCTCACAGTCTCTCTCTCTAAGTTCCATATCTACATCCTCATTCTCTTGGGTGAAGAGTGATGTGAAGTATTGGTTCAACACCCTACCAATGTCCTCTGGCTCCACCCACAAATTTCCCCTTGGTCCCGAATGGGTCCTACTCTTTCCCTGGTTATCCTCTTCCCACTGATATACTTATAGAATATCTTGGGATTTTCCCTACTTTTACCAGCCAGAGCTTTCTCATATCCCCTCTTTGCTCTCCTAATTGCTTTCTTAAGCTCCATCTTACACTTTCTGTACTCCACTAATGCTTCCATTGATTTTCTCTCCTTGTATTTGCTGAAAGCCTCTCTTTTCCTTCTCATCGTACCCTAAATGTTTCTGATCATCCATGGTTCTCTGGGCTTGTTGCTCCTCCCTATTACCCTAGAAGGAACATGTTGGGCCTGTACCCTCCCCATTTCCTTTTTGAATGCCCCCCACTGCTCTTCTGTAGATTTCCCGACAAGTAACTCTTTCCAGTCTACTTTGGCCAGATCCTGCCTTATTTTACTAAAATTCGCTCTCCCCCAATCCAAAACCTTTTTTTGCAACTTGTCTATTTCTTTCTCCATAACAAACTTAAATTGTACCATGTTGTGGTCACTATCAGCAAAATGTTCCCCACCAGCACATCAACCACCTGTCCGGCTTCATTCCCCAGAATTAGGTCTGGCACTGCACCCTCCCTTGTTGGATCCTCTACTGTTTCGGGAAAATTTTCATTTGCTGTAAAATGTAAAAATGTAATTGGCAAGACAAATGTGAAATGGAAGGGTTGTGAGGCAACTCATGATTGTAATGAAGTAAACGGACCTCCTTTGCACTGTTTGTATTTTTTTACTTGGTGCTTTTTGAAACTGGTAATGTAATTTTTACAGATTTTATGAATAAAGTATATTTTGGAAAAAAAAAATCCTCTACATATTGAGCTAAAAAGTTCTCCTGTATACATTTTAAGAACTCCACTCCATCTAAGCCCGTAACACGATGACTATCCCAATTAATGTTGGGAAAGTTGAAATCACCTAATATAATTGCCCTATTATTTTTACACACCTCTGCAAATTGCGCACATATTTGCTCCTCAATTTCCCGCTGACTATCTGGGGGTCTATAATAAACACCCAGCAATGTGGCTGTCCCTTTTTTATTCCTAAACTCTACCCATAAAGCTTCATTTGATATAAAAACAAGAAATGCTGGAACCACTCAGCAGGTCTGGCAGCATCTGTGGAAAGAGAAGCAGAGTTAACTTTTTGGGTCAGTGACCCTTCTTCGGAACTGACAAATATTAGAAATGTCACAGGTTATAAGCAAGTGAGGTGGGGGTGGGGCAAGAGATAACAAAGGAGAAATAAAAACAAGAAATGCTGGAACCACTCAGCAGGTCTGGCAGCATCTGTGAAAAGAGAAGCAGAGTTAACGTTTCGGGTCAGTGACTCTTCTTCGGAACTGACAAATATTAGAAAAGTCACAGGTTATAAGTAGGTGAGGTGGGGGTGGGGCAAGAGATAACAAAGGAGGTCGAGATTGGACCAGGCCACATAGCTGACCAAAAGGTCACGGAGCAAAGGAAAACAATATGTTAATGGTGTGTTGAAAGACAAAGCATTAGTACAGATTAGGTGTAAATACACTGAATATTGAACAGCAGCAAGTGCAAACCTGAAAAAAACAGTGGGTAAGCAAACTGAACAAACTAAGATGAAATGAAATAAATGCAAAAAAAATAGATTGTAAAAAATGTAAAAAAGAATGTAAAAAAAAGGAAGAAAAAATAACTAAAAATGAAAGTAAAATGGGGGGCTGTCATGCTCTGAAATTATTGAACTCAATGTTCAGTCCGGCAGGCTGTAGTGTGCCGAATCGGTAGATGAGATGCTGTTCCTCGAGCTTGCGTTGATGTTCACTGGAACACTGCAGCAATCCCAGGACAGAGATGTGAGCATGAGAGCAGGGGGGAGTGTTGAAATGGCAAGCAACTGAAAGCTCAGGGCCCTGCTTGCGGACTGAGCAGAGATGTTTCGCAAAGCGGTCACCCAGTCTGCGCTTGGTCTCCCCAATGTAGAGGAGACCACACTGTGAGCAGCGAATACAGTATACTACATTGAAAGAAGTACAGGTAAATCGCTGCTTCACCTGAAAGGAGTGTTTGGGGCCTGGGATAATGAGGAGAGAGGAGGTAAATGGGCAGGTATTACACCTCCTGCGATTGCAGGGGAAGGTGCCATGGGACGGGGACGAGGTGGTGGGGGTAATGAAGGAGTGGACCAGGGTGTCGCGGAGGGAACGATCCCTTCGGAATGCTGACAGGGGAAGGGAGGGGAAGATGCGACTGGTAGTGGCATCACGCTGGAGGTGGCGGAAATGGCGGAGGATGATCCTTTGGATATGCAGGCTGATGGGGTGAAAAGTGAGGACAAGGGGAACCCTGTCACGGTTCTGGGAGGGAGGGGAAGGGGTGAGGGTAGAGGTGCGGGGAATGGGCCGGACACGGTTGAGGGCCCTGTCAACCACAGTGGGGGGAAATCCTCGGTTGAGGAAAAAGGAGGTCATATCAGAAGCACCGTCATAACAAAGGAGAAGGTGTATATTGGACAAGGCCACATAGCTGACCAAAAGGTCATGGAGCAAAGGCAAACAATATGTTAATGGTGTGTTGAAAGACAAAGCATTAGTACATATAAGGTGTTAACAGACTGAATATTAAACAGCAGCAAGTGCAAACATGAAAAAAAACAGTGGGTAAGCAAACTGAACAAACTAAGATGAAATGAAATAAATGCAAAAAAAAAGATTGTAAAAAATGTAATAAGAAAAAAGAAAAAATGACTAAAAACAAAAGTAAAATGGGGGGCTGTCATGCTCTGAAATTATTGAACTCAATGTTCAGTACAGCAGGCTGTAGTGTGCGTAATCGGTAGATGAGATGCTGTTCTTCGAGCTTGCGTTGATGTTCACTGGAACACTGCAGCAATCCCAGGACAGAGATGTGAGCATGAGAGCAGGGGGGAGTGTTGAAATGGCAAGCAACCGGAAGCTCAGGGTCCTGCTTGCGGACTGAGCGGAGGTGTTCCGCAAAGCGGGACACCAAGTCTGCGCTTGGTCTCCCCAGTGTAGAGGAGACCACACTGTGAGCAGTGAATACAGTATACTACATTGAAAGAAGTACAAGTAAATCGCTGCTTCACCTGAAAGGAGTGATTGGGGCCTGGGATAGTGAGGAGAGGAGGTAAATGGGCAGGTATTACACCTCCTGCGATTGCAGGGGAAGGTGCCATGGGACGGGGACGAGGTGGTGGGCTAATGGAGGAGTGGACCAGGGTGTCGCGAAGGGAATGATCCCTTCGGAATGCTGACAGGGGAAGGGAGGGGAAGATGCGTTTGGTAGTGGCATCACGCTGGAGGTGGCGGAAATGGCGGAGGATGATCCTTTGGATATGGAGGCTGATGGGGTGGAAAGTGAGGACAAGTGGAACCCTGTCATGGTTCTGGGAGGGAGGGGAAGGGTTGAGGGTAGAGGTGCGGGAAATGGGCCGGACACGGTTGAGGGCCCAGTCAACAACAGTGGGGGGGAATCCTTGGTTGAGGATAAAGGAGGTCATATCAGAAGCACCGTCATGGAAGGTAGCATCATCAGAGCAGATGTGTCGGAGACGGAGAAACTGGGAGAATGGAATGGAGTCCTTACAGGAGGTAGAGTGTGAAGAAGTGTAGTCGAGGTAGCTGTGGGAGTTGGTGAGCTTATAATGGATATTAGGAGACAACCTATCCCCAGAGATGGAGACAGAGAAGTCGAGGAAGGGAAGGGATGTGTCGGAGATGGACCATGTAAAGGTGAGAGAAGGGTGGAAATTAGAAGAAAAGTTGATAAAATTTTCCAGTTCGGGGCGGGAGCAGGAAACGGCACCGATACAGTCATCAATGTACCGGAAAAAGAGTTGGGGGAGGGGGCCTGAGTAGGACTGGAACAAAAATGCTCGACATATCCCACAAAAAGACAGGCATAACGAGGACCCATGCGGGTACCATTAGTGACACCTTTTACTTGAAGGAAGTGCGTGGAGTTGAAGGAGAAGTTGTTCAATGTGAGAACAAGTTCAGCCAGACGGAGGAGGGTGGTGGTGAATGGGGACTGGTTTGGCTTATTTTCCAGGAAGAAGTGGAGAGCCCTCAAACCATTCTGGTGGGGGATGGAGGTGTAGAGCGATTGGACGTCCATAGTGAAGAGGAGGTGGTTGGGACCAGGAAACTGGAAATTGTCAAAATGACGTAGGGCGTCAGAAGAGTCACGGATGTAGGTGGAAAGAGACTGGACCAGCGGAGAAAAGATAGAGTCAAGATAGGAAGAAATAAGTTCAGTGGGGCAGGAGCAGGCTGACACAATGGGTCTGCCGGGACAGTCCCGTTTGTGGATTTTGGGTAGGAAGTAGAAGCGGGCTGTCCGGGGTTGCGGGACTATGAGGTTGGAAGCTGTAGTGGGAAGATCTCCAGAGGAGATGAGGTCAGTGACAGTCCTTTGGACGGTGGCTTGATGTTCGGTGGTGGGGTCATGGTCCAGAGGGAGGTAGGAAGAAGTGTCTGTGAGTTGGCGTTGAGCTTCTGCAAGGTAGAGGTTGGTACGCCACACAACAACAGCACCACCCTTGTCTGCAGGTTTGATGACCATGTCGGGGTTAGACCTGAGAGAACGGAGTGCCTCAAGTTCAGAGGGGGACAGGTTAGAGTGAGTGAGGGGGGCAGAGAAATTGAGATGACCAATGTCTTGCCGACAGTTTTCAATGAAGAGATCAAGAATGGGTAAGAGGCCAGGGGGAGGGGTCCAGGTAGAGGGAGAATGCTAGAGGCGGGTGAATGGGTCCGCTGGTCGGGGAGAGGACTCCTGGTCAAAGAAGTGAGCCCGGAGGCGACGGGCTTCATTTGATGCCCCCTCCAAGATATCATCTCTCCTTACTGCAGTAACTGACTCCTTAACTAATACTGGAATGCCCCCTACTCTTTTACCCCCTCCTCTGTCTCGCCTGAAGATTCTATATCCCGGGATATTGAGCTGCCAATCCTGCCCCTCCCTCAACCATGTCTCCGTGATGGCTACTATATCACAATTCCACGTGTCAATCATTGCCCTTAACTCATCCGTTTTACCTGCAATACTCCTGGCATTAAAGTAGAGGCCTTCCATCCTGGTCTTTCTCCCTTGAAACTTTCTTCCGCTGTATTCTCTCTGACTTGTTCGCTTTCCTGTGTTTAGCTGTGTCTCTATTCTGCTCGGAGTCTTCATCCCCTCCCCCTGCCAAATTAGTTTAAACTCCTCCCAACAGCACTAGCAAACCCGCCAGCAAGGATGTTAGTCCCCCTCTGGTTCAGATGTAGACCGTCCCGCTTGTACAGGTCCCACCTTCCCCAGAAACGGTCCCAGTGGTCCAGGAATCTAAAACCCTCCCTCCTGCACCAACTCTTAAGCCACACTGAGCAAGTGCTGCTTGATAGCACTGTTAACAACCCCTTCCATCACTTTGCTGATGACCGGGAGTAGACTGATAGGGCGGTAATTGGCCGGGTTGGATTTGTCCTGTTTTCTCTGCACAAGACGTACGTGGGCAATTTTCTGCATTTCCAGGTAGATGCCAGTGTTGTAGCTGTACTGGAACAGCTTGGCTAGGGGCATGGCTAGTTCTGGAGCACAAATCTTCAGTACTATTGCCAGACTATTGTCAGGGCCCATAACCTTTGTAGGATCCAGTGCCTTCACCCGTTTCTTGATATCACGTGGAGTGACTCGGATTGGTTAAAGACTAACATCTGCGATGCTGGGGACCTCAGGAAGAGGCCGAGATGAATCATCCACTCGGCACTTCTGGCTGAAGATGGATGCAAATGCTTCAACCTTGTCTTTCACACTGATGTGCTGGGCTCCCCCATCGGCGAGGATGGGGATATTTGTGGAGCCACCTCCTCCCGTCAGTTGTTTAATTGTCCACCACCATTCAGGAATGGATGTAGCAGATTGCAGAGCTTAGATCTGATCTGTTGGTTGTGGGTTAGTTTACCCGTGTCTATTACATGCTGCTTCCCCTGTTTGGCATGCAAGTAGTCCTGTGTTGTAGCTGCACCAGGCTGACACCTCATTTTTAGGTATGCCTGGTGCTGCTCCTGGCATGCCCTCCTGCACTCTTCATTGAACCAGAGTTGGTCCCCTGGCTTGATGGTAATGGTAGAGTGGGGGATATGCCAGGCCATGAGGTTACAGATTGTGGTTGAGTACAATTCTGCTGCTGCTGATGGCCCACAATGCCTCATGGATGCCCGGTTTTGAGTTGCTAGATCTGTTTGAAATCTATCCCATTTAGCACGATGGTGGTGCCACATAACACGGTGGTGGGTATGCTCAGTGTTTAGGGGGAGGCAGTGGTGTAGTGGTAATGTCACTAGACTAGTAATCCAGAGCCCAGGCTAATGCTATTGGGACATGTGTTTGATTCCCACCACGGCAGATGGTGAAATTTGATTTCAATTAATAAATCCGGAATTAAAAGTTAGTCTAATGGTGACCATTAAAGCATTGTCAATTGTTTTTAAAGCCCATCTGGTTCACTAATGTCCTTTAGGGAAGGAAATCTGCCGTCTTTACCTGGTTTGGCCTACATGGGATTCCAAACCCACAGCAATGTGGTTGACTCATAAAATATGCCCTCTGAAATGACCTAGCAATCCACTCAGTTCCAAGGCAATTTAGGGACGGGCAATATTTGCTGGCCTAGCCAGTGATGCCCACATCCCACAAAATGAATAAAAAAGATGGATCTGCAACAGGTAGATTGGTGAGGACAAGGTAAAGTAGGTTTTTCCCTCTTGTTGGTTCCTTCACTACCTGCCGTAGACCCAGTCTAGCAGCTATGTCCTTGAGGACTCGGCCAGCCCGGTCAGTAGTGGTGGTACTGAGCTACTCTTGGTGATGGGCATTGAGGTCCCCCACACAGATTACATTTTGTGCCCTTGCTACCCTCAGTGCTTCTTCTAATTTGTGTTCAACATGGAAAAGCACTGATTCATCAGCCGAGGGGGGTGGTAGGTGGTTATCAGCAGGAGGTTTTTTTGCCCATGTTTGACCTGATATCATGAGACTTCATGGGGTCCAGTCAATGTTGAGGATTGCCAAGGCAACTCCCTCCCATCAGTATATCACTGTGCCGCTACCTCCGGTGGGTCTGTCCTGCCAGTGGGACAGGACATACCCAGGAATGGTGATGGTGGTATCTGGGACATTGTCTGCAAGGTGTGATTCCCTGAGTATGACTATGTCAGGTTGTTGCTTGACTAGTCTGTAGGACAGCTCTCCGAATTTTGCCACAAGATGTTAGTAAGGAGAACTTTGCAGGGCCAACAGGGCTGGGTTTGCTGTTGTCGTTTCCAGTGCCTAAGTCAATGCCGGGCAGTCCATCAGGTTTCATTTCTCCTCTTAGATTTTGTAGCAGTTTGATACAACTGAGTGGCTTACTAGGCCATTTCAGAGGGCAGTTAAGAGTCTATGGGTCTGGAGTCACATGTTGGCCAGACCAGGTAAGGATAACAGAAGACATTAGTGAACCAGATGGGTTTTTACAACAATCGACAATGGTTTCATGATCACCGCTAGACTAGCCTTTTAATTCCAAATTTATCAATTGAATTCAAATTCCATCATCTGCCATGATGGGATTTGAACCCATGTCCCCAGAGCATTAGCCTGGGGCTCTAGGTTACTAGTCTAGTGACATTACCACTACACCACTGCCTCCCCCTAATCACCCTTAGTGGCATGATAAGGCACCATAAAAATACAAGTTCTGCATAATTTACTTGGAACAGAAAACTGAAAATAGGGTTGGAATTAAAATATTACTTTGTAAAATATTACTTTGAACAACAACAATTTCTATTTGTGATAAGGAGACAGTTTAAAAAGCACACAATTTAATATTTTCAAATGCATAAGAATTGCAGACATTACCTTAGAATTCAGCATGCCCATTTCAAGGTCTCCCTCAGATTTTTGCACCTTGGATTTGCACAAATTTATAAGGCAGGTTTTTATTTTTATTATTAAGTAGTAAACTGATTTTGGGCTCGGCACAAGGTTAAATGGAGCAGGCAAGGTTCTCCCTTCATCAAAGTAAGATAGCCAGAGCTTAGCTCGAGCAAATTTCCACTCAACATCTGCATCCTCCTGTGCGAATAAAAAATGGCAGGTTGATCAATACACTGCAGTTAGACTGTAGGCGATATAGTGAATTGGCTGTAAAGCGTCTTATTTCTCAACCTTACTATAACTAGGTAAGCTCTAGCTCTTGTTATGATGAATAAACAGTGCATAATATAATAACCGGCTATATATATTCATCTTGTTTTCACACTTCTTTCATTTAGTACCAGAATAATACATTGCTTATAGCCATACTGCCAAGTTTATTTTTGCTTCAATGTACCACATATAATGCAATTCATAATTATGTAATACAACTGTGTATAATTCTACCTCAACAGAATGATACTCTCAGGAACATTAGCAAAAATAATAATGTTTTATTGAGGGAATCATGGTATGTGAAGCTAGTTTTAAAAAATTGTACTAGTGTTGCTAATTGTATAAGGTAATGAAAGGATCCTCTCTTTGACACAAATTACCAAATGAAAGATTTGCATTGTTCCTATGTCATAAGCTAATTTATTTCTTCACTTCACCTCTTACCTTAAATATTGATTGAATCATTGCTTCTGCACCCTATTTTTGTTGTACAATTTGGCTAGTTCTCCGATTCTTCAAGTGAGATTGACAAGTACATTAAACAGCTAGTGTGCACCATGAACCTTTCTAATAATGGTGGCTTGAAGATCTGGTTCACATTAATGTTTGCAATCATAAAGATGTTGCTATTTATAAGTGTTTCTGATGTTCCCTTTCAGTATGTTCCACCTCAATAGGGCCTTGTGTCCCAAAGTTTGAGAAGGACTGAGTTAAATCATACAGATTATTAATTTATTGAAATTGATCAATAGCAAGACCTCTACTGAGCAGCAGACTCAGTGATGTGTGAGCTGCTCTTTTTAATTCCTTCAACTACTTAACTGGGAAAAAATAGTGACCATTTTAAAGCAGTTAAACAGTGGATTGAATTTGGGAGCCAAGTGAAAATAGTGTTCTCAAAACAAAGAGTGCTTTGTGTGCAGGGACCTTCAGTTATGGCATTATCATCATGGAACATAAGTACTAAACCAGTTAAAAAAATTCTGGCTGTATGAAGGCAGGAAGGACATCATTACCATCTGATCTGACAAATTTGTGAATTAAACTTCAGTTGCAACTCAGGATAATTATATTGCAGCAAATAGTTTTCAGTAGTGTGTATAACAGTTGCAAAAGATGCATATATTAATTAATTTGAAGCTCAACATACAGTAACTTGAAGGCTTTTCTTTTAATAAAATTCTGATTTATTCTATCAAGAATGATAAGTTTATTCAGGCAAAGTGATTACTGTTCAGCGTTCAAATACAGGGAGACAACAGCTAACAACTATAAAGTTAGGGACTGACAAAAAAGTAAGGAAGAGCTTTTTTTTTTAACACACATATAAGAAAAGATTTGTCATAATTTACCAGGGAAGCAAATTAAATGAATAATGTGGATGGACTCAAAAAACAACAATGTATTTCTGAACAGGAAAGGGATCGAAAGGTATGGTTGGTTGAAAGTAGGCAAGGGAGATACCCATCAGAAAGACACAGGCTTGTTGGCCTTTGCAACATTTTCTTTCCTCCTCCTCATCTTGATAGTGTGGTTTCTTACTAGACCACACTTCCATGAGTGCTGGCCATCTGGAATTTCACTCAGGTTTTATTCTTCATATGTGAACTCAACAGTAAGTCTTGCAGGCTATTCCACCATTGGAATATTATTGACAAGACTGATCCTCAACTCACCAATATTCACATATGCACTGTTTCGAATATGTGTCACTGGATAATCAGGGGAAACAGAAACTCTGGGGTATTTTAAGTGCTTTTACGCTGGTATTTGTTTAATATGGTTCATGGGAGATCTGTGCATGCATTTATTCCACCATTCTACTGTTGGAATAGAAGAACCACATTTAATAGTATCAACTTTGGAGCTGATACATGGATGCCAGGCTCCCATGATTCAAGCAAAAAAAAAAGCAGCAGTGTAAAATCTCTGTATTTCACTCCTTAAGCCATAAGCATCAAGGCCAGTATTAGCATCTCTACTGCTACCTCCAGGTGTGATCAGCTACATCAACATAGGCTGGCAATCAAACCTGGGATGTTCTAGTCTGGATCAGTCACATATTGCCTTTGTGAAAAGATTTCCTAAAAATCTATAAGTTGTCTTTGGTCAGTCTCTTTTCTGGATGGAGCCTCAATTTTCTAAATAGTATTTGATAATTATGATGAAAGGTTTTCTCTTCCTTTTTTTAAAGATACTGAACTGACCTGCTGTGTATTCCCATCATTTTCTATGCAAGCGGGGAAAGAACTGGTATGATGCTTATGGAAATTTATTGCTTCAGTTATCTTTTATATATCTTTGAACATATGCATACTGTTACTTAAATTAAATTTTTAAATCATCCCATAACTTTTTTAAAGGGAAAAGCACTAAACCATACCTCAATTTCTTGATATGAGCTGTTGATCATGGCTATTAGCATATTAAGCAGCACCACCACCATCGTAACATTGTACACCCCATACAGAATGTACCCTATGTTCTCAATGAACTTGTGATCGTACTTGAGAACAACAGATATCACTTCTGACAAGCCAAATATCGACCAGAATAAGGTTTTGAAACTCTCTTCAACGCTAAAAGAATGAAAGAGAATTCTGAACAGATGATTCAGTATTAATAACTGAAAACATTTCAAACACTGTTGTACAGCTTTCAGGAAAATATATCTTCTGTCTTTAAAAGCATGGTTGACTGTTATATTACATTTTTTAACACAAGAACTAGATGTCACAATTTGAAAAGAAGCATAATCTGTGGCATTTCGTTAGACATCAGAGCACAACCATTTTTGTGAATGAAATGTTAAACTATAAAGTATATATTTATTGTTCTAACAATGGCAATGTGTGAAAAATTGTGCAATATTGAAAAAGAGCAGTCAGTTACATCATTACAGTATTACATGGGCATTTGAATGTCTTTAGGCTTCTGTATTAAATGGGAATGAAAACCCCTGGAGCTGACACTCCAGTGTAAGTACTGGGATGTGGCCATCTAAGGCTTCTGGCACTGACACTGCCAAGGACTGAAGGGTTGGGGAGAGATCTTTTAGTTTTAACACCTTGGGCGATGCCCATGTAAACTAAGGGTGCATCTTGTTCATCAACCTGCTGAAGGAGACCAAGTCCCAGAGGAGTGAGCAGACCTGGATTCCTGGGTGGAACACACAGAATGCTTGGTTTCACGCAGCCTACTGGCCTACCAATTCAACACCATGCTGAGGGAGCAGAAATACCAAGCTTAGAATCTCCATGCCCTCCTATGTATTTGGGGTGGATAGAGGCTCTGTACCTTAGAGGGCCAGTCAGAAACTCAGACAGAAAGCTGGGATCCAGCATAATTAGGTCCTGCCTAATTTGTGGGACTTTGGTTGCTGTCCTGCTGTAGTTATATGATTATTTCAACCCCACTGTGTTTAATATTCATTCTGATATTGACAGTAACATTACCCCACTTCGTCCCTGTCTCAGCTCATCTGCTGATCTGCTCATTCATGCCTTCGTTACCTCTAGATTTGACTATTCCAATGCACTCCTGGCTGGTGTCCCACATGCTATTCTTCGTAAACTTGAGGTCATCAAACATTCTGCTGCCCAGGTCTTAACTCGCCCCAGGTCCTGTTCCCCCATCACCCCTATGCCCGCTGACCTGCATTGGCTCCCGGTCAAGCAACATCTTGATTTTAAAATTCTCATCCTTGTGTTCAAATCCATGCATGGCCTCGCCCCTCCCTATCTGCATAATCTCCTCCAGCCCCACCACCCTCCAAGATAGCTGCGCTCCTCTAATTCTGGCCTCTTGTGCATCTCTGATTTTAATTACCCCACCATTCAGTTGCCTAGGCCCCAAGTTCTGAAATACCCTTACAACACCTCACTTTCATCCTTTAAGACTCTATGTAAAACCTGCCTCTTTGACTAAGCTTTTGGTCTTCTGACCTAATATCGCCTTATGTGGCTTGGTATCATATTTTATTTTATAATGCTCCTGTGAAGGGCTTTGGGACATTTTATTGTTAAAAGTGCTATATAAATATAACTTCTTCTTGTTGTTGTCTCAAGTATTCCAATCTAACGGTTAATCCTAGTGTCATCCGCAGAGTTTCAGAAAGGGGGAAATTAAACTAGATAATTTTATTTTAGATAAGATTCATCATAATTGCAGTGCTGGTTTCCAACCCCTGGACTGCTTTTTAAACTCATTATTTCCCCCACTCCCCACCCCAAACCTTCACTGCCCCAATCATCTACATTTAATCAACCTTAAACCGTTATTAATTTTTTGGTGAGGGAAGAAGTCCACCAACTTTCAGCAGCTAAAGAAATGGGTAATTTGAAATTTGTGCTGTTAAAATGAATAGAAGGTACAATTTTGGTATTTATAATAAACATTTAAATTCAGTTAGCAATGAAAAACAGTATTATATTCCTGTTAGTGATTGAGCAGTCATGCATTTTTTTTAAAAGTTGCTGCACATCAAATGATATACACACCATTACATTTTCTACAATCAGTTGCAATCTGGTCTTGGAATCAGAATACACAAAGAAGGCAATTTAATTTCATACTTGAAAAAGTACAGAAATCATAATGAGATTTTAGCATGCTTTAGAGATGATGACAAGAGTCGAATGGTCTAATTTAGTTTGATATTACAAAAAAGATGCTATCTTTGATGTTGGACAGCCATGTTTTAACCATTCTGAAACTCAGGAAAAGAGGAAACAATACTCATTTGTATTTTTGTGACAGAGTCATCACAGCACAGAAGGAAGTCATTCGGCCCATCAGGTCCACGCTGTCTCTCTGTACAGCAATCAAGTCAGTCCCATTTCGCGGCTCTATCCCCATATCCCTGCAAGTTTATTTCCCTCAAGGGCCCATCCAATTTCATTTCGAAATCATTTATTGCCTCCTCTTCCACCACCCTTGTAGGCAGTAAGTTCCAAGTCATTACCACTTGCTGCATAAGAAAGTTCTTCCTCACACCCTCCCCCCTGCATCTCTTGCCCAAAACCATAAATCTGTGTTTCCTAGTCCTTGTACTAGGCTAATGGGATGGCTTTTCCTTGTCTACTTATCCAAATCTGTCATAATCTTGTTCACCTCTATCAAATCTCCCCTCAATCTCCTTTGCTCTAAAGAGAACAACCTCAGTTTCTCCAATCTAAGCTTGTAGCTAAAATCCTCTATCCCTGGAACCATTCTGGTAAATCTCCTCTGCACCCTCTCGAGGACCCCCACATCCTTCTTAAAGTGTGGTGACAAGAACTGGACGCAATACTCCAGTTGCAGCCTAACTAGAGCTTTATAAAAGTTCAATATAACCTCCATGCTTTTGTACTCAATACCTCTATATATGAAGCCAAAGATCTTTGCTAATTACTCTTTCAATATGTCTTGCCACCTTCAAAGATCTAAACACATGAACCCCCACAGGTCCCTCTGTCCCTGCAGACTGTTCAGAACTTTGCCATTAAGTCTATATTACCTCTCTTCTGCCACATGCACCTCATATTAGAGTCATAGAGAGATACAGCACTGAAACAGGCCCTTCGGCCCACTGAGTCTGTGCCGACCAACAACCACCCATTTATACTAATCCTACATTAATCCCATATTCCCTACCACATCCCCACCATTCTCCTACCACCTACCTACTCTAACTAGGGGCAATTTACAATGGCCAATTTGCCTATTAACCTGCAAGTCTTTGGCTGTGGGAGGAAACCGGAGCACCAGGCGGAAACCCACGCGGTCACAGGGAGAACTTGCAAACTCCGTACAGGCACTACCCAGAACCGAACCTGGGTCGCTGGAGCTGTAAGGCTGTGGTGCTAACCACTGCGCCACTGTGCATTAAATTCCATCTGCCACTTGTCTGACCATTCTTTAGGCTATCTATGTCCTGTTGCAGTCAATTGGTATCATTCTTACTGTCTGCCACACCTCCAAGTTTGGTATCATCAGCAAATTTTGAAAATTTTCTCTGTGTGTGTATATATATATATATATACACACACACAATATATATAAGCCCCGTGGTCCTAGGACTGACCCTTGGGGAACACCACTGTCTAAAATCTTCCAGTCAGAAAAACAACCGTTTACCATGACTCACTGTTTTCTGTCTTTAAACCATTTTTTTTTTTATCCAAGCTCACACTGACCCTCCTAATTGACCCTCAGTTTTGTTAACCAGACTTTTATCTGGCACTTTGTCAAATGCTTTCTTAAAATCCATATAGACCATCCATTGCATTCCCTTCATCAACCTTCTCTGTTACTTCATTAAAAAATTCAATTAGATTAGCTAAGCACACTCTGCCTTTTACAAATCCATGCTGGCGCCCCTTAATTAACTCAGACTTCTCCAAGTACCTGTTGATTTTTTCCCCTAATTCTTGTTTCTAAAACTTTAACCACCACTGATGTTAAACTGTAGTTTGTAGTTACCAGGAATGTCCTTACACCCTTTCTTGAATAAGGGTGTCCAACTTGTCATTTGCCAATCCTCTGGCACCTCCCCAGTATCTAGGGAAGATTATGGCAAGCCCTTCCGCTATCTTCACGCCCACTTCCTTGAGCAACCCAGATGTAAGCCATTCAGACCAGGTGACTTAACCACTCTGAGCATAGTCAGCCTTTCCAGTACATTCTGCCTATCAATTTTCATCCCATCCATTACAAGTACTAAATTGGTCCCTGGGATGAGAGAGTTGTCCTATGATGAGAGGCGGAGTAAATTGGGCCTATATTCTCAAGTTCAGAAGAATGAGGCATGATCTAATTGAGACATACAAGATTCTGAAAGGGTTCGATAGGGTAGAAGCTGAGAGGTTGTTCCCACTGGTCAGGGAATTTAGAACACGGGGACACAGTCTCAGGATAAGGGGCCAAACATTCAGGACTGAGATAAGAAGAAATTACTACACTCAAGGGGTTGTGAATCTTTGGAGTTCTCTACCTCAGAGGGTTGTGGATGCTCCATCACTGAATACATTTAAGGCTGGGATTGATAGGTTTTTGGTCTCACAGGGAATCAAAGGATATGGGGAGCAGGCAGGAAAGTGGAATTGAAGCAAAAGATCAGCCATGATTGTATTGAATGGCAGAGCAAGCTCGATGGGCCATATAGTCTACTTCTGCTCCTATTTCTTGTGTTCTCCCGATATTTTGTCAGCATCCTCTTCCCTAGTAGACACCGATACAAAGTGCTCATTAAGTATTCTAGTCTTGCCCTGCGCCTCTAAGCATATATCACCCTCTTTGGCCCGATTAGGACCTACCCCTCCTCTTACTAACCGCTTACTATTTACACGCTGGTAGAAGATTTTTGGGTTCACTTTTATATTAATGGCCATTCTATTCTCATATTCTCTCTTTGCCAGTATTACTTTCCTCTTCACTTCCCGCCTCAACTTATTGTACTTGGCCTGGTTCTTGCTTGAAGAGTTTGTTTCAACGAACGTCTCTTCATTTTCAATAATGCAATTTTTTACGGAGAAATTCAATAGACTATCATGACTTAATTACTAATATTCTAACTTTGTTTAGATCATCAGTAAGTCGACATTTGGAATATTATAAAAATGCAATAATCAATTGGAAATATTTCAGAGAAGAGTGAAAATGTGATTTCAGGACTTGAACATTAAGTTATGAAGAAATACTCAAATTAATTTGTTTTCAATGTAAAAAACAAAGATTGAGAGACATGATTAAAATTTTGTAAATGTTCACAGGAATGATAATGCAGCTAAAAGTAGATTCTAACATTGACTCTTGAGTATATAATTAAAAAACGTGACTATCAAATTGAGAGATTTCAAGCATAATTTCTAATTAAAAGGAATTTTCCATCGAGTAATGGTTATGTGGAATACTCTTAGCAAAAAGAGCTGAATGAATATCTGGTTATTAATGTGACTGAGGGTTAAAAAGATAGTTACAAATGGAGGTGGCTAAGTCTTATGTTGAACCTGAAGGCCCCCCCAGCTGTTGTAACTATGGAAAAGAAGGAAATTGGTGCATGATAAATTTTATATAATGATGTAAGGCTAGATCAGTATTCTAGAGTTCTCCTCAATTTATATTATGGGGCATGGGGAAACTGTGGAATTCAGGGGGCACCATTCCTGACATTGCTTGGGCCCTCTGCCATTTAGTCCGGGCAGTGAGTAGGGCCTTCCTGTCCCAGGCCAATTGAAACCCTTAAGTTGCCACTTGAGGGCTTCTTGCCGCCTCCGCCTCATTTGTATGGAAGGCATAGGGCCCCGCCACCGCGGGGAGACAGTGGCAGGTATAGCCTGGCGACGTCCTAGCGGGATTGGGGGGTCTCTCCTTTGAGGGCAATCCAGGGCCTCCTGAGGGCCCCCCTGGCAGTGATCACCACCCACCCCCCGGAAAGACCCCGGCCCACACTCATAGCCCTTAGAGTGGGAGAAAAGAGATAGAATCTTCCCTAGCTTTCAGAACTAGGAGCTATCGACAGTTAATAACTTTGGCTGTGGAGATTTTTTTTCTTTACACTTACTAGTGTCCACAAAATGGCTGCTTATACAAAAGGCCATACACAAATATGTGGTTTAATGAATATCAATAAGTAATGAGCAACAATGCCTGAATTTTAAAAAATGTGGAGGTAAACTGGAATTTCACTTGCATTTTTGAAACATTTGCCACTTTTTTAGCTGAATAAATTTGCATAGAAAGTAGCTAAAAATGATTATGCCAGTATTTATCATATCATTCCATAAAATCTGTTCCGACTGCATAAAATAAAATATTATTTTCTACATTATGAAATAGGAACCATGCATTTACTTACGTTGTAAAGGCTGGATTATACTTTGCTCCCAAATAGTAGGAATAAAGATTAAACATCCCAATCATGAACGCAACAAATACCATAATGAATATGACCATGAACTTGAAAATATCTTTCACCGTCCTTCCAAGGGAGATCTGCAGAGGACCAAAGCTTTCATTTGCTGGTAGAATGTAAGCAATTCGGGAGAAACTTAACACAACAGCGATTGCATAAAGTCCTTCTGATATGATTTGTGGATCAGATGGAAGCCACTTGTTCCTAGCTGGGAAAAAGTGAGGGAGAAAACATATATCTCCTGAAAAATACATCCCGGAGCTGATAAAGAAATAAATATGCAGTTCAGACATTGTTATGCCACTGTACACAATTCCTCCCATTTTCATAATCAATGTGGAAAAGATTAGTACCATGGCAAAACTGTATCTGAATCCATTTATTTTTCCACTTTTTTGCAGTTTAGTAAAGTTATATTGAATCAACATTAGCATCTGTATACTCAGGGTCATGAAAGAGATTTTATTAGTTCATGAAATAGCAGCCATGTGCTGGAAAATCAAAGTTCACTGATTTGGGAATAGTGCTTTTGTTTGTTGAGCTGTGGTGTGTACTCCTGTTACACTGTCTGAATTTGTGTTGTTGATCATAATTCAAAAACATGTGAAAAAAATGTTAGTGATAATGTTTTACGTAGTGTCACTTTGAGCAGTCATAATGGCTCAGTTGGTAAATTGCTGCCTTGTGTTGAAATGGGCCATCCCAGGGATACTCAAACTTTCGAAGAGCCTGTCCCCACATCTGTTGAAAACAATCAGGAAGTTGTTGCTTGACAATGAAAAAGAAGGAAATGTAATGGTTTAGTGAACCAGACTATCTGATCAAACAAGAATAGTGCTCTGGAAAACTGCATTCCCTTGTCTCACATATTGCACTGATTTTCGTCTCTCTGCTGTGCCATTTTTCACTAGGAATGGAGGTTAGTGAGACTTGGCCTATAATCTAAAAGACACAGTCGTACTGTTTTCTTTTTCTCTCCCTTTCTCATACATGGGGCTCTTTTTTCATTGGATCTTTGATCAAATTTCATTGTCTTTACATGGTCAGATAAGACAAACTTCATAGTTTATACACAGACTTAAAACTGCATTCAAAATGTAAATATACTTTATTGATCTCTGATGGCAATGGATAAGAATGAGGTCAGACTCTGATGTGATGTCCCACATGATCAAATAACATGAAGACATTAGCTTACCTGATATGCCATCAGGCTATTTCACCATGTGAGATATCACAACTGATCCTGATTTGCTCCATACCTGGGGCCTGAAAATCCAATTAACTTACTTTTAAAGTAGTTACTGTTCACAAGATACAAGGTAATTACAGATGAGGAAAACCACTCAGCCCAGGTTAGTTCATCCATTCAAAAACACCATACAGTCCCCCCCTTTCGCATATTCCAATTGTTTCTTTAAATGCATCCAACGTTTTCACCTCCACCATCCATTGGGAAGTCCATTCCAAATATTGATCACTCTGCATGAAGCACTCCCGAATATAAATCTTAAGTGTTAATTATATAATAATTGTAAGTAATTGTATGCAGGTGGTGGGCGATAACTGGGGATTCACTTATGCCCCTATAAATAGACACAGACTAAAACTGTCGTTGTTGAATTAGGAGGTGCTTGCTTGTAATGTGTAATACTAAATAAATGCTTGTAAAAGTGTGTAAAGATTGGCTTCAGTTCTATCCTTCACCAACTGGCTTTCTGGAACATACACTAAGGTTACCTTTTACTAGTTTGAAGCTGCGTTCTCTTGTCCTATTCCCACAATTTGATTGAGGGGAGATCTGATAGAAATGTACAAATTTTTGAGGGGCCTGGATAGAGTGGAGGTGAAGGGTCTAGTCACCTTAGCAGAGAAGTCAGTGACCAGGGGGCATAGATTTAAAGTGGTTGGTAGAAAAATTAGAGGGGAGATGAGGAAAAACTTCTTCACCCAGAGGGTGGTGATGGTCTGGAACTCACTGCCTGAAAGGGTAGCAGAGACCCTCAACTCATTCAAAAGCAGTCTAGATATGCACCTCAAGTGCCGTAATCTGCAGGGCTACGGACCAAATGCTGGAAGGTTGGATTAGAATAGGTGGATCATTTTTCGATTGACACAGACACGATGGGCCAAGTGGTCTCTTTCTGTGACTTAAACTTTCTATGATTCTAAGTAATATTCCTGATACACCATTTTCATACCATTTTATATACTGATATAAAATCAGCTCTCCAATGCCTCTTTTCTGGTTTAAAGAGCCTAAGTCTGGTAAATCTTTCCTCATGTTTCAGTGCTGTATCTCTAAATAAATAAATAAATAACGGTGATCTTGACATTTGGGATCATCTTTATGACTTGTTTGTGCATTGCCTCCAATATTTAAATGTCTCTTTTGTTTCTTGATGACAAGAACTAGACACAGTACTCAGGGTATAGTCTGACCATTGTTCCATATAGTTTGATCACAACTTCCCCTGACATATCTAAATGCTTTAGCTCTGTGGTCAACATTCTATTGACATGGTTGATTGCTACTTTGCGTTTGTTGGACAAGCATCAAGCCCCCTCCTTTGTCTTTTTCCATTTCATCCATTGCTATGTGAACTGCATCCATTGAATACACGTTGTTTATTTTTAACCTGCCGTTTAGTGGAATAGGTAAAAACAGTAGCCAATTTGTACGTACTAAACTTCAACAAACAACAAATCAATGACTGATCAAATAGAGTTAGCGGTTCAGGTCAATGACCATTTGCCATTTCTTATGATGAAAACAGAAATGTCGGGGGGAATTTTATGGAGGTGACGAAGGTCTCGGCTGCTAGCTGGACAGCAGGTGAGAGACCTGTGTTACCTCCTTTGGGGAAGGTCTGCTGTATGACAAGCCAATCAGGCACTTGACAGGCCACTGGTGGGCCCTTCCCAGGATCGGAACCCTGAGGGCGAGAAGTCTCACATGCCGAGAGCTGCTGGCCAATCAGGGGCCGGCAGCTCTTTTGCTCAGCAGCGCCACCGGGCCATTGCAGAGCCCGCCCCCGCCATGTGATTGGGGGCGCGGACCGCCCTGCGTATGGAAATGATCTGTCATACACTAGATCGCGGCGGTGCGGACCACCATTTTTTTGTCCGTCGCCACCCCCGGCATCAAGAGAATAAAATTCAGCCCAACGTCTCCATAGCACTGTTCAAAAGAGAACAGGGAGTTCTCCTGGTGTCCTGGCCAACATTTCTCCCTTAATCAATACCATCAAAAACACATTGTCTAAGCAGTCCACAAGAGCAAAGTACAGCAGCTGCAGGAAACCTGAAATAAAAATTGAAAATGCTGAAAATGCTCAGCAGGTCTGGCGGCATCTGTAGAGAGAGAAACAAATACACAGAAAATAAATGGTAGCCGCGTTTCTCCCCCACCACAAAACACTTAAATTGAATAGTTGACCTCCCCCGCCGACTTCACACACAACTGCACAAAGTGCAGAGGCCATCTCTTCCCCCAGCCCCCGCACACGAGAAATGCAGAGATCACCCCCCCCCCCCCCCATTCCACTACACTAAAAATCCTAAATTTACCCCCCTTCCCCATGTTGGTGGCACCAGCTTTCCCTGGACAGGAAAGTGAAGGCGCATGAGTGCCGCTGCTGCCAGAACGACGTGCACCACATGCCTAGGATCGCAGAATGACCCAGGCCAGAGGTAAGTGATGGCAGGAGCGGTTTCACGGGGTTGGGTTCGCAGGGGAGAGGGGTGTAGGGGGGGCCATCAACAAGGGCAGGGACGTGGCTCTCAGCGGGTCCCTCCCGTCCCGATGCCAGGTCCCTTGATCAGGCACTGAGTGCCTTTGAACGCGGGACACACCTCTGGGAGACCACAAGCAACCCCACATGGGTTTGCATGTCATGCTCCCCACGTGGTGACAGGCCCACACATCGCTGGGTTAATACCAGCGGCGGCAGGAAGAGGACCTTAATTGGGCATTAATTGCCCCTTAAGGGCCTCAATTGGAAGCGGGAAGGGAAGGCCGTTCACGGCCACAACATCCCATCTGATTAAACGTCCCCCCCCCACCCCCGCCTCCAGACCCGCCATGGGGGAAGAGCATGAAATACCGCCCATTAACTTTGTTTCTCTCTCTACAGATGCCGCCAGACCTGCTGAGTGCATTCAGCATTTTCTGTTTTTATTTCAGATTTCCTGCAGCTGCTGTACTTTGCTTTTGTGGACTGCTTAGACAATGTGTTTTTGATGGTATGATTGAGGGAAAAATGTTGGCCAGGACACCAGGAGAACTCCCTGTTCTCTTTTGACCAGTGCTATGGAGACGTAGGGCTGAATTTTATTCTCCTGCTGCCGGGAGCGGCGGCGGGTGAAAAAATGGCAGCCTACATATGTGGGCCGTGCGCCGCCATGTCGCCGCGATCTAGTGCATGGCGGCTCATTTCCATGCCCAGGACAGTCCGCCCACCCCCCCCTCCTCCCCACTCCTCCCCAACCAAGTGGCGCGAGCAGGTTCTGCAACGCCAGCAATGGCGTCAGCTGCCTCTGTGCCCTTTTTAAAGGGCTGTCAGACCTGCACAGAGTACAAAATTCAACCCCAGAATCACCCCCCTCCACTACAACTGTACACTGTGACCCCCACCCCCAATACACAGGAAATAAATGGTAGCCACGTTCCCCACCCCCAAAACATTTAAATTGAATAGTTTTCCTCTCACCCTCATCCAACTGCACAATGTGCAGAGGTCACCCCTTCCCCCCCACCACCACACTAGAAATGCAGACTTGACTCCCCTCCCCTCCCTCAGCACTACACTAAAAATCCTGTGGTCCCCCCTTCCCCACCTCGGTGGCACCAGCTTTCCCTGGACGGGAAAGTGAAGGCATGTGAGTCCTGGCTGTCGCACCGAAGATTGCGGACAGCCAGTAGGATCGCGGGAATGCTATGTTAATGTATTCATGCCGTTTATTTCAGTATTTAAAGTTGGGTCCCATCGCCGAGCCATTGGGGGGGGGGGGGCCACCATGGAGCCTCGCCGCCGCCGAGAAGATTGGGCCTGGCATTCCCGGCATCGGGCTCCGTGGTGGGCTGCTGTCGCTGTGATCTTCCGGCCATCCCCGCCACGGAGCCCAAAATCAGGAGCTCAACAAAATTCAGCCCTTATTTTACTGCCTCATTACAAGGATAGATTTTACCACAAGGTGGCAACCTCTAAGCATAAATGGTCTGTGGATAGTTTGAATTAGATGACAGTTGGTATACAAATGATACTGAGCTGTTTAATATAAAATGAATGAAAATTGAATCAAAGAAAACATTTACTTTATATGATTTTCAGTTTGCAGAAGAATCAAAAAATTTGAAGTGGAATATTTTATCACACCCTATGCCAATGAAGTGTAGCAAATGAAATAAGCCAGCAATTCAACTTACCATAAGTGAAGTATGCAACCTCTGGAGGCAGTGATGCCTTGGAGAGGTCACTAGCTTTTACATAGATATCTACATACAGTTGTGCTTCAGAAGCCTTTAGAAAGGCCATAAACCTTGCAGTGAATGAGGCAACAAAGATAGATAACATCCCAAAATCTAGCATGTTCCACAAATGCATGACGTATTCTTTGGGTCCTTCTGCCCACAATTCTTTGCATTCTGTCCATATCATACCTGAAAACAAGAAATTTATTTTTATTAGGAGAGGTCTGACCTGACCTTTTAGTTGAGTAACTAAATTCAAATTAACAATCGAAATACTTTTATTGTACTTGCATTAAATGGAAAAGTGTATATTTTGTTTCCTAATTGATTGGGTAGAAATTGGACCTTGCACCCATTTTATGGGCATAACATGGGCACAGTGAGATCTAATTTTGAGGACCGAGATCTTGCACCTCAAGAACACATGAAAAAGGACAAGCCAAAATTGGGTCAGGCTTTTTTCAGACCCCCCTGGCAGCTGCTTAACATGGTTGTTGGTCCATTACATGCATAAATCAGGAACCTAACACCTGTTTTAAGCTCTGTCACAGCAAGTGGGTGTTTTCTTCAGCAGATCCTGCAGCTTAAGCAGCAACTGCCAGCGTTAGGCAAGTTTTAGATGAAAGGAAAACGTTCCTATAGAGCTAGAAAGAGCAAGAGTGCTCTCCCAACTGCATAGCCATCATGACTGCCACCCCACCCAGGCTGCTAACTGCTCCAACCCTCCTTCTGGGACTTACCTTTGGGCTGCTGGTGAGGCAAGTGGGCTGATATTGATTGTCTTCAATGTGTGAGCTGCCTGTGGAGGCACGATAAGTGCTAACAGCTCATGCACAAAACGTTAATGAGGCATGAGACTTAAGGCTGCATTGTAATCTGATGACGGGGGTCCTGGCGGCAGATCGGAAGGCAGACCACTGAAGCCATTCCACAGTGGGCAGGCAATTAACTGCCCGCCATCAGGGATATCGTCCATTTAAGGAATGAGCTCCCACCTCCACAGCTGTAGGCGAATCGGAAGATCGGCAGCTCTGGAGTACTGGCAGTGCCACTGGGAGCAGTGGCGACTGCCAGTACTGCAGGCGGCTCTGCAACCTTGATGACATCCAGGACCTTGGGAAAGGTGAGTAGGGTCAGGGTTGCCTGGGCCATTCATGCAGGCTCCAGCAAAGGGGTGGTGGGGAGGGTGTTGAGAGGGTTGGGGGGGGGGGGTGGTGGCTTCCCAGAGGAGTGGCGATTGCTGCTGGGGGGCCTTCTGGAGGCCCTAAATTTCCGCCAAAGGAGGGACCCACCCCCCGACCTTGCTAGAAGGCTGCCAGGCTTTACCTGGTGGTGTCACCCTGCAGTGGTGGACCCCTCTGCCTTCTTCAAAATTGTGGTAGTGGGAAGAGGCCCTTAAGTGGTCATTAATTGGGCCTCAATTGACCTGGGGCGAGAAGGGCGAGAAGGGCGTCTATGGCCTTCCCTGCCCTGGACAAAATGGCAGAGGCCTGGGCAATGTCAGGAGTGGCATATTTTCGCCCCACCCTGTCTCTGTGTAACGGATTGCTCGGGTCTGCAAATGAAACCCAACCCGAGCCTGACAGAACCACATCCGACCCGGCCCGAGTCCTTTCATATTTTCCTGCGCCCGACCCGACCTGACCACCGGAATGTTCAGTTAACCTAGCTTCCGTTTTTCACTTTTTAAGCTTGTGCAGATAAGCAACAAATAACTGTAACTGGACTTGAAAGGTTGTTTAAAAAGTACATTAAGATGGGAGCCACGTACCGGAGGTGATGATAGAGTGCGTGCGACCCGACCACCAGACCCGGAAGAGCGACCCAACTCGAACCCGACACATGTTGTCGGGTCCCGTCGGGTTTGGGTTGGGCTGCCATGCTCTACCTCTTGTGCCCACCTCCAAGAGCACAATAAAATTCTGCTCCTCGAGCTGAACTTTTAGGCCCTGATGGGAGCAGGCATGGAGGCGGGTGGGCGCAGAATTTTGTGCCATTGGCCTGTGTGCCAGTTGCCTGGCTCCATCCCGCACGTGGGCTATTGTCCCAGAGGTGGGATTGGGGGGGTGAAGCAGGGCTACCCGCCCGCAAGTGGCAGGTAGCCCACTGACTTCATTAAAGCCCTATTATCTGAGGATGTCTGGGATTTTCCAGTCAACCCCCAGGTCCCCAGAAGTGGCAGGGAGTGGGGCTGCTGCCTGGAGGTGGTCTCCCAGTGGCAGACCTGGGGCCAATGTTCCAGGCAGGCTTAGAGGTCCTCCCTGCCTGCCTGGCTTCAGTTGATGCCAAAGGCGCACAATGGTGGCCCAGCTGCTTGATTTATTTTTTATTTTATATTTAATAAAGTTGGATAGAAGATGCCTTCTTGGGGTGCCCTCTCCCTCACTTACCTGCCATGGCATCCTGCTGCTGCTTCCGAGCTGGAGGGTTTCCTATTGGCCCTCCAGCTTCGAGAGCCTGCCCAGTGTCCTTAATTGGACAGCAAGCATTGATTGGCCAATTTGGGGGAAATCACAGGCGAATGACTGTTCCCCACAAAACTGGCTGAAATTTGTTCAGCTCCCCAATTTGGGCTCCATGGTGGGGGAGTGTGGGAGAGCTAGAAGATTGGAATGGCAGTGGCCCGCTATGGAGCCTGACACCGGGATTGCCAGGCCCAACGTTCCCGGCGGCGGCAACGCTCCGTGGCAGCCCCTCCACCACTCGGAGATGGGACCTGACTTTAAATATTTAAATAAACATTATGAGAAAAAACAGGGAATTACAGACCAGTTAGTCTTACATCAGTAGTGGGGAAAATGCTAGAGTCTATTATAAAGGATGTGATAGCAGAACACCTGGAAAGCATAAATGAGATTGGACAAAGTCAGCATGGGTTTACGAAAGGGAAATCATGCTTAACAAATCTACTGGAGTTTATTGAGGATGCAGCTAGTAGAATAGACAAGGGAGAACCAGTGGATGTGGTGTATTTGGATTTTCAGACGGCTTTTGATAAGGTCCCACATAAGAGGTTAGTGTGCAAAATTAAAGCACATGGGATTGGGGGTAATTTACTGGCATGGACTGAGAATTGGTTGACAGACAGGAAACAGAGAGGAGGAATAAACGGGTCTTTTTCCGGGTGGCAGGCAGTGACTTCTGGAGTACCGCAGGGATCAGTGCTTGAGCCCCAGCTATTCACAATGTATATTAATGACTTGGGTGAGGCAACTAAATGTAACATTTCCAAGTTTGCAGACAACACAAAGCTGGGGTGGGGGGGGTGCGGAAGTGAGCTGTAAGGAGGATGCAAAGAGGCTGCAATGTGATTGGACAAGTTGGGAGAGTGGCATGGCAGATGCAGTAGAACATGGATAAATGTGAGGTTATCCACTTTGGTTGTAAAAACAGAAACGCAGATTATTATCTGATTGGTGATAGATTGGGAAAGGGGGAGGTGCAACAAGATCTGGGTGTCCTTGTACACCAGTCGCTGAAAGCAAGCATTCAGGTGCAGAAAGCATTAGGAAGATGAATGGTTTGTTGGCCTTCATTACAAGAGGATTTGACTACAGGAGCAAGGATGTCTTACTGCAGTTATACAGGGCCTTGGTGAGACCACATCTGGAGTATTGTGTGCAGTTTTGGTCTCCTTATCTGAGGAAGGATGTTCTTGCCATAGAGGGAGTGCAAAGAAGATTTACTAGTCTGATTTCTGGGATGGCAGGATTGATGTATGAGGAGAGATTGGGTCGATTAGGCCTATGTTCACTAGAGTTTAGAAGACTGAGAGGGGAATCTCATAGAAACCTATTAAATTCTAACAGTACTAGACAGGCTAGATGCAGGGAGGATGTTCCCTATGGCTGGGGAGTCCAGAACCAGGGGGTCACAGTCTCAGGATACAGGGTATACCATTTAGAACCGAGATGAGGAGAAATTTCTTCACTCAGAGGGTGGTGAACCTGTGGAATTCTCTACCGCAGAAGGCAGTGGAGGCCAAGTCATTAAATATATTCAAGAAGGAGATAGATATATTTCTTAACGCCAAAGGGATCAAGGGATATGGGGAGAAAGCAAGAACAGGGTACTGAATTAGCCAGGATCTTTTTTGAATGGCGGAGCAGGCCCGAAGGGCCGAATGGCCTACTCCTGCTCCTATTTTCTATGTTTCTATTTAAATACAACTCCCACGATCTTACTGTGGGATACGGAGCTTCCGTGCGATGGGCGGCACTCACGCGTTTTCACTTTCCTGTCCAGAGAAAGCTGGCGCCACTAAGGTGGGGAAGTGGGGAACTTAGGATTTTTACTGTAGTGGTGAAGGTCAGGGTCAACTCTGCATTTGTAGTGTGGGGGGGTTGCGGAGGGAAGGGGTGACCTCTGTACTTTGTGCAGTTTGGGGAGAAGGGGTCAACCCCCAAGGTAAATGTAAAACTTTCCTTTGTGGAGGTAGGAGGAGCAGAAGTGATCCTTTGAGCCCCACAGGGAAAGTTGCAACCTCTCTTGTCCTTACTCCTCCATTTGATCTTGTGAAATTCCACTGACCACCACCGCCCCCATCCCCCACCCCCCACATCCCACCCACAACATACCTGCTTCCTGGCAAGCTCTCTGCTGCCTCTGGCCACCTGAATTCCACTTGCACTTCATCCTGCTGGTCTTTCTCCCTGTTTCATGTGGGTAGCTAATCAGTGGCATGCAGATTGAAGGCTTAGGAGGTAAAATACCCTGGCCCTTAATCGAGCCCTGCGAGTGCATTTTGCATCAATCCCAAACCTGCTGGGAGTTAAAATTGCCGCTTACGTGGCTTTAAAACCTGTGTGGTTTTCATTTACTGAGTTAGTAGTACGTGGTTTAGAACTGGTGGTAATCCTGCTGGATTTGTAAATAGCACTCATTGGTTAACACCATTGTGCAATATTCACATAGGCGGTTGGTGGGTGTAGGAAGCACATTAGTGGTGGGAGTGGAAAATTGTGTGCAAGTGAGATTTAACGCTATGAGGATAAAGATAAAATGTTGCCAGGGCTGGAAAGTTGCAGCAATGAGGAAAGATTGGATAGGCTAGGGTTGTTTCCCTTAGAACAGAGGAGGCTGACGAGTGACTTAATTGAGGTGTACAAAATTATGAGGGGCCTAGATAGAGTAGACAGGAAGGACCTGTTTCCCTAGCGGAGAGGTCAGTTACCAAGGGGCACAGATTTAAGGTGATTGGTAGAAGGATTAGAAATGACATGAGAAAATACCTTTTCATCCAGAGGGTGGTGGGTGTCTGGAATTCGCTGCCTGGATCGGTGGTGGAGGCAGAAACCTTCAACTCATTTACAAGATACCTGGACCTGCACATAATGCTGCAACCTGCAAGGTTACGGACCAGGTGCTGGAAGGTGAGATTAGAATGGGCGGCTAGTTTTTTTCAGCCACACAGACACGATGGGCTGAATGGCCTCTTTCTGTGCCATAACCTTTCTATTGTTCTGTGGTTCTAAAGTGTCACAATAGAATGACAAAAACTTCTGGAATCTTTCAGAAAGACTCAAAAAACTTTGCTGAGGCTGAAGAATGGGGAACTAAGAAGTCATGGACAGAAATGAAGAGAAAGGTAACCCAAGGTGTCTTTTGGAAAATGGTGGAGCAGCCCAACATATGATGCTTACTTGATGGCTACTGAAATGGAGGTAGAGCTACTGGAGGTAGAGCAGTAGTAATGAACCTTGCTATTTGTACCATTTCACAGCATCATTCCCCTAAGGAAGTGGAAGCAGGCTTATATGGCTACAACTAACTGGTAGGCCTAGAAATTTGCTCACATTTCTATCACCTACAGCCTCATTATCTTAAAACTTCCCTCCCTATATCCCTTTGCTTTTGTATAATCACATGCACCACACTAGTTCACCTCCTTCTCCTCCTATTCATACACACAGCACTTCCTACAGTCAACAATATTGCAACCCTCACTTCTCCACACCTCACAACTTAAACACTTTGTCACCCAGTAGCCAGCCTGTGACCTGATGGTCTGGTTGCAATGAAGATGGCACAGAAGACTGGCACAGGATAAATAAATCATGACTGTTGCCAGGAAACTGGGCATGATGCATCGAAAACAAGCTGGAAGTCAAGGGAGCAGATTTCCTTTCTATTCAGGAAGGTGCCAGGCTGGTGATAGGGAACACGCAAGGCAATGTAAATGCAGTCTATGACACCTTGCATCCTGGGGAAGACATCAGTGCAGGCAAAGCTTCGTGCTTTCTTTTCCTGCTTTGCTTTATCAATAGGGAAAGAGGAGAGTTCCTTGTGTGAGTAGCCTTGGTGGCCTCTCTTATACAATGGTGAACAGCAAACTATGCTGATGATGTCATCTGCTGCAACCTGGAATGACCCTGTGGCATAAATGTTAAGGGCTATGGTGACCTTGACATGCTGTGCATGTCCTGGTTTGAAGCTCAGGTTGTGACTGCAGCTGGTGATATAGTTCAGTGATAGCCTCCATTGTGAACCGAAGGTGCTGGCACATTGCTGCTCAGTGAAATTAAAATAGAAACGCTGTCTGAAGACGCGCTGTGGGTATGGCATCTTGCATAGTGCCCTCCTTCCTCTCCTCCAACCGGTATAACAGGAGCATCGTGATCGAATTTCTAAGCTGTACTGTCACTACCTGTACCCTGGTGTTTTTACAGTAGATGCTATATTTCTCTATTTGGCTCTTACACAGGTAAGTGTCATAGTGCCTGCAAATACGATTGCCTTCTCCCACCAAGATACGACCAATCACCCCGACACACCTTCTTTCATGAAACAAAAACAAAAAGTGCTGGAAATACTCAGCAGGTCTGGCAGCATGTTTTTGTTTCAGATTTCCAACACCTTCTTTCATGTTGTATCAAGCAAAGCATAACATCTGTGACTTGGGTACTTCTGAAAAATCATATAGCATAACAGTTAGTCAGATTTCAACACACATCAAACCACCATCAAACCTGCTGTGAGAACTTAGTTGATGGAGCCTCTGTATGCACTAAACATCTATCAGAATGAACACCTCTGTCTGGATATGTATATACCAATGAATGAGCCCAGGCTACATCGTGCAGCCTGGCATCAACCTATTGGTCCTTCTCTTCCTCCAAACATGTCAAAGAAGGAGATTCCCATTGATGTCAGTAATGTGCTGAGTGAACATGCAAAAAATTTGCACCAATTGGCACAAAGACTCATGAAAACCTAAATGCCAGCAGAAAAAAAAACAAAATGAAAAATGATACAGAGGTGAAGGGAAGAATGTGTTGAAATTTCTTCAATATACCTGGGTGAATACACACAACTTGACTGGCCAAGAGTGTGTGGGAAAATGGTGCACTGACAAGGAACACAAAAGTTCGAGTGTATCAAGCCCGTGTCCTCAGTACCTTGCTCTACGGCAGCGAGGCCTGGACAACGTATGTCAGCCAAGAGTGGCGTCTCAATTCATTCCATCCTCGCTGCCTCCGGAGAATCCTTGGCATCAGGTGGCGGGACCATATCTCCAAAGCAGAAGTCCTCGTGGCGGACAACATCCCCAGCATATACACCCTACTGAGCCAGCGACGCTTGAGATGGCTTGGCCATGTGAGCCGCATGGAAGATGGCAGGATCCTCAAGGACACATTATACAGTGAGCTCGTCACTGGTATCAGACTCACCGGCCATCCATGTCTCCGCTTTAAAGACGTCTGCAAACGCGACATGAAGTCCTGTGACATTGATCACAAGTCGTGGGAGTCAGTTGCCAGTGATTGCCAGAGCTGGCGAACAGCCATAAAGGCAGGACTAAAGAGTGGCGAGTCGAAGAGACTTAGCAGTTGGCAGGAAAAAAGACAGAAGTGCAAGGGGAGAGCCATCTGTGTAACAGCCCCAACAACCAATTTTATCTGCAGCACCTGTGGAAGAGTCTGTCACTCTAGAATTGGCCTTTATAGCCACTCCAGGTGCTGCTTCACAAATCACTGACCACCTCCAGGCACTTACCCATTGTCTCTGAAGACAAGGAGGCCAAAGAAGAAGAAGAAGAAGAAGAAGAAGAAGACCAACAATAGTTCAATGGCCGACATCTAAGGGATTTTTTTTGAGTTTGGGCTATTGGCAGGGAACCTCATCCCCTGTCTTGGGAAGTCATAAATTTGGGTGCTAGCTTCCTTAGATTATCTGTCCATTTCAATTAACATTATATAGCTGCTTTTGTATATTGCCAATACTTGTTATGTGTTAGAAAAGATAACTATATCTGTTAGCATCATGCTGAATGGACAATCCATATGAACTTTCCAATCCTACCTGCACAATGGATTAAAGGAACATTAATATTTGATTACAATAGGCCTGAGGTGCACTTGGTACAATCTGGTGACCCTACTGTTGAAAAATAATTTAAACCGTTCAACTTCTTGCTGATGAAGTTTATAACGTCAATAGTAACACCAAAGATTATGAAGACTAAAGAGGGGCAGGCAATTCTCCTGTTATTAAAAAGATCAGTTTTAGAGTTTAATCAATGCAATTTGGCACTGGAATAATAGAAGATAGCAACGGACAGGGGGATAAACTACCAACTTTGACCATCTGTTATAAAGCATTGTGTTCACAGGGCAGACTGTAATTCAATCAAGGAACCTAAATGATACCAGAAACCATTAGTGTAAAGCCTGAGCAGTCTACCATGAACGTCACTTAAGTAGCAAAACCAAATTACAGCTCTTAACTTGCATCCAGATATTTGTCAATTTATATAATTCAACAAAATACATTTAGCATGACCTCAATTTTGTTGCCATTTTGCACTGGCTGCCCTGAGTGGTTGGTTATGAAACTTAGCCAACATGACACAAGATCTGAAGGCATGCAACAGCATGTGACAAGTCAGCAAGATTTTACTGGGTAATATAGTATTCTTATATTTTTACTTATTATTTTGTGTTTTAGAAAAACATATAGCTCGCGCAGTTTTATTACAATGGTAATGTAAGTCTGAATGAATGCACCTGACACTTGTACAGTATACATAATAACAATGTACATAATTACAATGTATGCACACAAGGAAAATTAAATGTAAAAGCCGACTGCAAATATTTAAAATATGGTAGTTTGTATTTTTCATTTAAAAATAAATACAGGTCCTTACCTAGTATCCATTTCATTATTAATAATTCAGTCCATGTAAATTTTGTGGTTTTCACTCTGAAGATCTGTCTTGGATTATCTGTGACAGTTTCATTGGGTAAAGTCTTTACACCTTCAAATCTGTCTGATGCATTTAACACCAATAGTCCAAGAAAGATGGTGAATGAAACTGCATGTGCTACAAACTTCATAAATGGACTTCTTAAAATTTGTCCCAGCTGAAAACAAAGAAGCATCAAGAACATATGATGGTAAGCAACACAAGATTGAATTCTATAAAATATTTTCTGAATGTGGCTGTGATTTCAATGACAGCTGGCATATTAGTTGCAATTGACATAAAGGGACATTAGACATGTAAAAGAAACAGCAAGATGAATTTCCCATTGTTTTACAATGGAAGTGAGTTCTCCCCCTTCATAGAGCTAAGAAACTATCTAGAGAGGGCTGCAAAATGGTGGAAAGAATGCCACAGGAAGGCAATATATGCTTCCTGATATCAAATGTAGAATTATTTTCAAGTACTCCACAGGGCAAATAAGGCCAGTTGGGAGGAAGGGGATTCCGGAGTAGAGAGAACGAGTTGCCAGTGGGCCAGAAGGTTTTTGTGGGGCCTGGAGGAGAACTTTTGCACAAAGTTGCACCAGGTCCCCACTAGACTTTCAATTACTGGCCGTCCATTCTTCAGGCAAGAAATAGGCAGTCAGCAATTGAAGGTCATCCCTTGTTTTATTTAATCTTGAGTTAAAGTGCTGGAACTAAACAAAAAGAGAACTAAATTATTACTTATGAGAAAAAAAGTAAATAGATGAACAAGATAGGGACTAGATCCCTAAAAGTGTCATGGCATAGAGGAAATCTATCAAGAAATATCTTCATCTTGTAAAAGAAAATCAACCATTTTGATTTATTTTAATAATGAAAAGAGCAGTTTGAGAGCAAAATCAATCAATTCAAAATTGTATCAGAACTAATGTCTCGGTTCATCAGTTTGTTAGTCTACATGCTGAAGTTGGGCTTCTCACAGACATTTCTACGTCAATCTATGTCAGTAACAATGAAGCTGTGTTTCTTCACTTTTCACATGAATTAAGAAGCTCCCTTTCAAATGATTTAAGAGTTTTGCAATTGTTGTGTTGTGTTGGCAGTTCATTTAATAAATCTATAAATGTCAGGAGGCTGTTTCTCAATTCAGATTAGCTCACGGTTTCTTAGTTTTTACTGAGATTCTGCTTTTTTTCTCCATATTCCACTTAGATTTAGAATAGAAATATTCCATGTTGACAGAAGCTACTATATGCAAGGGTCAGTGTCAATGTTTCTTTTATGCTCTGAATATGAGCAACATCGGTATTTATTGACCACTCCAAGTAATTCTGGTTTTAATTGAGTGGTGTGCTTTGAGAGACAGCCATGTAGTGTTGGACTGGAGTCGTGTGTAGGCCACACGAGATAGGAGAGGCACTAATGAACTAGTTGGGTTTGAACAAGAATCTAGTAGCATTGTTGGTCAGTTTTCTGGTGCATGAATGCAGATTCACAAGTGGGATTTGAACTCATGACCTTGGAAATAATTGCTAGTCCAGCACACTACCATTACCATTATGGGTGCTGCCCTTCAAGCATTGTTTGCTCAGAGATCTTTGTTCTAAAGTTGCTGGTTGTAATATGCTACTTAAATTGACTTTTTTTAAAACTCTGTTATCTTTTCCTCATTACTAAAATAATCAAAAATGAAACCATGTTCATTAAACAACTATGAGAATTATTTGGACAATGTTCAGGCAGTGGTGGGGGCTGTGGGGTGGGGGGGAAATGGGTGGTTGTAGGCCTGGTGGCAGAGGCCACAGGCTGTTGGGGGAGGTCGGAAGGGTTTGAGAGAAGGTGTCCGATTGTAGGTGGTTGGCCAGGTAGGCACGCTGGATCCAGTAGGTAGGTGCAAAGGCACTTACCTTCTGACCTAGCAGTTCCTCACTTCAATTTAGCTGGCGGGTTTCCTGAAGCCTGGGAAATCTAGCCGCTCAACACTAAATTTCAATTAGTGAATAAGTGCCAACCTGCATCCTTGGAGCGTTAAAACCAGAAGTGGGTGGGTTAGTGTTTTTTTGGGGAGAAAGTTCCTCTTGTAGTATGTAATTGAGTAGACACAATTTTAAAAAAAGAATGAAGATCTATTTTAACATTCTACACAGGTATTGAGTGCACAAATCAATTTAACAGCTCTTAAAATAAACGCCTGAAAGAAAAATCTGTACCTTGCTGCATGGAGCAAACCAGTATCCAACTGCAAGAAATGGAAGGCCCAGGGTGACGCCAAACACAGCCAGGCACTTCACAGCTATTGACCGCTGACGCAAGCCTGAGAGATTTTCATACCAAATTGTAAGCAATTGTTGCTGGCAGTTAGGATGAGCAACAAACTAGCAGGAATAAAAGAAATATTTTGCAATCAGCTTCATGTTTTCAATGTATTAGGAAGACCATTAAAAGTGTAATATTTTGTACAAAATATTTTTGCCTCAACATCAATAGCAAAGTGAGGAAGGGCTTTTGGACAAAGCCATCATTTCAAAGAAAATAGCTTGATAAGATAATTTTCACTATTTCCTTTAGAAGACTATCTATAAGCTGCTCCCATTCTGTTGCAATAACTTCACCAGAGGTATAGTAAAAAGTCCCATTTTTGTTCATAAATGGAATTTTAAGCACTCTTATGCTAAAGTTACAGCAGAGGAGTGGCAGCAGCTCCAAGGTAATTCCTGGATAAAAGAAAATTCAAAACAGAGTGTTACCACCGACCGCTCCTGTCAAAGCCCCCAATCAAAATATACGATCCTGATTGTGGTGGGACCAATGCACTGTGAATTCAATCCCATCATTCCACTGATCGGCTAACATATCATTTAAAAACTTACCAAATTAAAGAAAGACCCACCAAATTGTACCATCTATTTACCCCCGAATGAGGCTAACCAAACCAGGTGTCTTTAAATCAACAAATAAACTCTTTAATTAAAATACTAAATTCTTAAACACTATGAACATTTAAAAATAAAAAGAGTCCTTGCAAATTTACAGTCCAATGTTGTTCGAAGTCCTTGTAAAATGTTGTTCGACGTCCTCGCAGAATGTTGTTCGAAGTCCTCACAGAATGTTATTTGAAGTCTGTCGAATTTCAACAATTAACGACTTGCACTTTCAACAGAATCTGACTTTAGAGTTTTTGAGGGATAAAAGATTGTCACAGTCTAACTTCCCTTTCTTCTATTTAAATTACCAGAGATCTCTGTCTTTGCTTGATGTTTTTAGAATTTTGAGAAATAATAATAATCAGACTAAAATCCTCCTCCTTCAGTTTAAATGGTAGAGTTCTTTTTTTCAGGTGTGCTTATCACAGCTGTGTCCTCTGTGTCTTCTGTCTGTGTGTTCAAACTGTCTTACTAACTGCCAGTTCAAACTGAATTGTAACAAATGTATCACATCAGACTCACTCCCAGTGGCTATATCTATGGTAACGAGAATGCACCCCTTTGAATCGCAGTCTCCAAGTGGCGCAGTGGTTAGCACCGCAGCCTCACAGCTCCAGCGACCTGGGTTCAATTCTGGGTACTGCCTGTGTGGAGTTTGCAAGTTCTCCCTGCGTCTGCGTGGGTTCCCTCCGGGTGCTCCGGTTTCCTCCCACAAGCCAAAGGACTTGCAGGTTGGTAGGTAAATTGGCCATTATAAATTGCCCCAAGTATAGGTAGGTGGTAGGGAAATATAAAGACAGGTGGGGATGTGGTAGGAATATGGGATTAATGTAGGATTAGTATATATGGGTGGTTGATGGTCGGCACAGACTCGGTGGGCCGAGGGGCCTGTTTCAGTGCTGTATCTCTAAACTAAACATAAGGCAACGAAAATGCACCTTCCTATAACTCCTAAGGCTTGCTGGCTCTTAAAGCAATACTGATCCCTTGCAAGCCTTAAAGGCAAACCGCATATTCTGAAACAAACTACAGGACCACGACAAGAGAAAAAGTAACAAAGAAAAAAATTGTAATATATGGTTCAAATACCATTAAAAGTGTAATATTTTGTACAATGTGTTTTTGCCTCAACATCAATAGCAAAGTGAAGTAAAGTTAAAGAGGTAACTAATCAAAAAACCGTTTAAAATCCATCGTGTGTGGGACCTTCAACTTCAGCGGTGTCAATGGAGAGAAGTCGGTAGTTGATCCAGTAACACCTGTTTCACACCCAAAGGAAAAATAGGAGAAACTAATGGACCTCTTTATTTCAACCAGTGAAAAGTTGCATTATCTGTATAGCCTGGTAAGTAGCGTGATCATTAACCGTTAACTTTTATATTAAATGTATCAAAGCCTCAGTTAAAATAGCAGAGAAAAGAATTTGATATTGTCATGCAGGTCCCCACCTGCCAAGACTGAGGCACACATTATTTCGGCACATGAACATTAAAACTTAAAATTGTGGCTGGGAAGAAAAGAGGGCCCTATCAGAAGGAATTGCCAAGCCCCTGACTGGAAAGACATTTGCATGCTAGCAGACAGTGTTGGAACAAAGGACCCAGTCCCTGCTTCTCCAATACACAGAATACCTGGTCAGGCCAGTTTAGTCACATGCCTAACTTGCTGTTTGAATTTGAACTTGCTGAGCAAAAGGAACTCAGAAAGCTGTTTGCTCCTGGACGGAGAACACCTCTCTCCTGTCTGCTTTCAACTCTTTCTCACGGAAAGGAAGACCCATTGAAGTCACATGAACTCAAAGAGAGAAAAGTCTCCTACATGAACAAGGTTTATGAAGAATACTGGGTCCCAATGAAAAGGAAGAGCTGTCGACAATCAAAGACTCCACGGCAAGCTGGAAACACAGAAACAGTAACAAGAAACCCCCTTCAGAGACTGCCTCAAACCTCTCTACTTTATTTTTCCTCTGCTCTTTTCTGCCCCTATTTGCATGTGCATGCTCGTGTGGGCACGTCGTATATCCGTAGGCATTAACTGAATTAGAGTTTAAGTAAGTTTAACAAATTTCACTTTTCTTCTTTAAACCTAAGGAAACCTGGTGTGCTCATTTCTTTGCCTTATAATTGGAAAGCGGTGAACAAGGATTCACCAAAGGGGAGCTCAAAACACAGTGTGTTTAAAAATTAAACCCTGTTACAATAAGACTAGGTGAAGACAGTAAAAGACCCCTGACACCTTTCTTACCTGGTCGTAACAATATGAACACATTAAGTGTTTCCAGGATAACATTGTTCAAAGTAATTTACTGATTAATGTGTGTGGGTGTAATGCATTTGTTTCAAAGGTACAATTTCTGATTAAATATCTTATTTAGGAATGGAACCTATGGGGGATTTTTCCCAGGCTGGTGGAGGCAGATTTGGAGGCAGTGGGGGGCTGGGAAAATTGCAAAATCATGCTGTTGGGTCAGTATCCGGATGTGCTCTCGCCTCTCCCGTCTTTCCCAGGGGCCGGTAGACAATGAAGTCGGGAAGGCTGCAACTGAGGCGGGAAGACAATTAAAGTTATTAAGCAAGTAATTAAGAGGGATTTTGTGCATCGATTCCCTCTTTCCCAACTGGGGATCAGTCCCATGCTATGTCTCCAACCTGGTAGGTTGGAGGAGGTGAGAACACAGCGGGAGGGACTTCCTCAGTGTAACTGACAAGCTGTGATGGCTTTGATCAGTTACACTGAAGAGTTGCAGACATGGCCAGGCTGTGAGGCTGCTTTGCAAAGCACTTATTCTGTCAGAGTGTTATCAGTGCGTGACAGGTGATTGCCAGTTCTTTGGAAGGCATTTCGCCTGCCCAGCACTTCACCCACCTTCAGCTGCACTTCCCTGCTGCTAGCCTTTACAATGGCATGGGAGCAGCTTATGAAGTTCCACGTCCACCTTTGCTGAGAGTCTAGGGCAGGGGGCTTTCCACTGCACCATGCTTCAGCTGCAGCAGGAGCAACACCAGCAGAGGCACTAGCTGCCTTCCCCTCAGCCATGCCCCTCCACAGGGAAGAGGTGATGGCCATCAAGATGCAACAGGAATGAGGCGATAACCCCAATGGTAGGTCTACAGACAGAGGATCAGCTCTCCTGATACGTGGGAAAACCAAAGCCTCAGGAGGCTCAGGCTCTCACTGCAGGTTACAGCTGACAGCTACATCCTCATTCACCTTCCTGGTGGTTCAGTGGGAAAGCATTGCCAGTGGCCTGTCACTAGAAGCCCAGCCCCCCTATCCCCCCCACTTCCCCCAACCACACGTCTTTGCCTCGCAGCAGGTTGTGTGCTCTCTTTTCCTGCAAGGAGAGAAAGCAAGGAGGTGTGAGTGGTCATCATGGCTTGAGTAGGAGGAATAAAGACAACCATTTGTGCTGGGTAACCTTGAGGCATGGTTGCAAGAGGGCAATTGTTTGAGGCTGAGGGTGAGTATGAGTGTTGGCTGCTCAGATGGGGATGTGAGGTGCCTGCAGGGAAAGGAATGAGTGGAGCTGTAAGGTGTGTTGGCCTGAGGTGCTCTATGCAGGAGAATGCTGGACAAATCAGAGTGTGGGGCTTGGCGCCTGAAGGTGTTCATGTGCCACTCACCTGTCATGCTCTCCTAAGGTAGTAGATCCTTTTGGTACACAGTCTCTGGTTTGAAGGGGACAAACCTTTGCTGCTAACTTCCTTGGCCACTTCCATCCATCCCTGCTTGTTTGGAGAGGCTGTCCACCTCCTCCCGTCCTTGGGATAGATCACCTCGCTGCAGCCTCTCAGATCCAGCAGCTGGATCTTCAAGTAAGAGTGGGAGACCCAGAGAACAGCCTTCCTTGGTCTCCTCTCCATTCCTGTGGCTGCAACAGCCTAAAAAAATCAACTGCTGGTGTGCTTCTCTGCAACATTGACCAGAAACTGAACTAGAGTAGCCATATAAATACCACGGCTACAAGAGCAAGTCAGAGGCCAAAAATCCTGCGATGAGTAACTCACCTCCTGACTCCCCAAATCCTGTCCACCATCTACAAGGCACAAGTCGGGAGTGTGATGGAATACTCTCCACTTGCCTGGATGGGTGCAGCTCCAACAACAATCAAGAAACTTGACGCCATCCAAGACAAAGCAGCCTGCTTGACTGGCACCCCATCTACAAACATTCACTCCCTTCACCACTGATGCACAGTGGCAGCAGTGGCATCTACAAGATGCACTGCAGCAACGCACCAAGGCTCCTTAGACAGCACTTTCCAAACCCGCGACCTCTACCAACTACAAGGACAAGGGCAACGAATGCATGGGAACACCACCACCTGCAAGTTTCCCTCCAAGTCACGGCCATCCTGACTTGGAACTTGATCGCAGTTCCTTCACTGTCGCTGGGTCAAAATCCTGGAACTCCCTTCCTAACAGCATTGTGGGTGTACCTACCTCACATGGACTGCAGCGGTTCAAGAAGGCAGCTCACCACTACCTTTTCAAGGGAAATTAGGGATGGGCAATAAATGCTGGCCTGGCCAGCGACACCCACTTCCCAAGAATGAATAAAAAAAAATTGCATGGACTCTTTAAGCAGAAATCTGACAAAATGGCTGTGTCTTCCTGTCCACCCTCCTTAATTTGTCAGGGAGCCCGAAGGCAGATTCATAATTGGTCACCTTCTGTAAAAAGCAAATGGAAGGCCAGCTATTCTTACATTTGGATTCCTGACCTGAAAATGAACCCGATGCTCCACCAAAACCTATGGCGGCAAGATTCCACCCTATAATTCTGATGAAACATAGCAAGCTAAGATCCTAATCATGAGGTTCTCCTTCCAGTTATATTATAGATTATTTTCTAAATCTTTCTTTCAATTTTCTGATAAGTTACTTTCAAGTATGTATTTAGAATGCGTGCAATGGATTATTTGAAAATAATTCTTAAAATCCAAACATCAGTGAACAAGTGATATTGCACACAGATTTGTGAAAAAGCAGGATGAATAATCTAATCAATCTCATCATCTCATCATGGACATCAGTACCTCAGCTCAGTGATTATTCTTCACGTGACAAGCTAATAGCATCCTGTGGGACATCACTTCTGAGCCCAATCCTGTACCTGCCTGGCATCTATACTTCTGTACTTTCCTGCAGGGTTCACTAAATAACCATCAGGAGCAAGAACTTAGTTTTTTAGTTTTTTTAGTTTTAGAGTTACAGCACTGAAACAGGCCCTTCGGCCCACCGAGTGAGTCTGTGCCGACCATCAACCACCCATTTATACTAATCCTACTCTAATTCCATATTCCTACCACATCCCCACCTGTCCCTATATTTCCCTACCACCTACCTATACTAAGGGCAATTTATAATGGCCAATTTACCTATCAGCCTGCAAGTCTTTGGCATGTGGGAGGAAACCGGAGCACCCGGAGGAAACCCACGCAGACACAGGGAGAACTTGCAAACTCCACACAGGCAGCACCCAGAATTGAACCCGGGTCGCTGGAGCTGTGAGGCTGCGGTGCTAACCACTGCGCCACTGTGCCGCCCTGTGGCTATTTTTCCCACTTCTTAGCTGTGGATGCTGAACCTGTTTGTGTTGATGCTCATAAGATTAGTTAACTCAACAGCAGATATTAGGGACCAAACCTGTGGCTTAGTTCTACAGCACATTTACTCATTGAGCCACTGGGCTAGATGTGCAATTTGTTTTATATTAAACAGTAATTTTCACAAATGCTGTATACTCTGACTTTATTAAATGAAACTGCAAACTGCTCGCAAAGGAACTGTAGTGAGGACATTGACAGAATCAGCATTGAAAGAACAAACCTCCTGACTGGTGTTTTTTGTAGCATAAACATTTTTGTTGTGCTACAAAATTAACTATTAAGTTACACCACTAAAAAGTTAGTTTTCTTCCTTTCGCACTCATTTACTCTCTCACTCTATTCGCATTTCCTCTCACTGGAGCTCCACTTTCTCTCTCTTTCTCTCATTCTTTATTCCCGGGAGGTGGTGGCATAGTGGTAATGTCACTGGACTAGTAATCCAGAGCCCAGGCTAATGCTCTGGGGACATGGGTTTGAATCCCACCATGGCAGATGGTGACATTTGAATTCAATTAATATATCTGTAATTAAAATCTAGTCTAATGGTCAGCATGAAACCATTGTAAATTGTTGCAAAAACCCATCTGGTTCACTAATGTCCTTTAGGGAAGGAAATCTGCCATCCTTACCTGGTCTGGCCTACATGTGACTCCAGACCCACAGCAATGTTGTTGACTCTTAAAATCGCCCTCTGAAATGGCCTAGTAGGCCACTCAGTTCCAGGGCAATAAACGGTATCCTAGTCAGTGACGTCCACAAACAAATAAAAAAAACTTTCGAGAGATCCATTTTCTTTCCCACAGTGGAAATGATTGTTCTCAGCCAACTCACAAATATCATAAAAATAAAACAACCCAGAGCAGTATATGCAGGGCTCAATACTCCAAAACCGTCTCTGCAGATTTTTTCAAAAAACGTGTGTGAATATTTGCTTGTATTTTTTTCTTGATGAATTTGTTCGGTTTCAGTACATTTGGTTGAAGATCAGCTTATTGATCAGTTTGAGGCAGCTGCAAGAGGACTCAGAACCTGCATCATGGCAAATGATTTTGGAACCTAATAGCAACAGGAACATAGGAAATAGGAGCAGAAGTAGGACATTTGACCCCTTGAGCCTGCTCCACCGGCTGATCTTCTACCTCAATGCTATTTTCCCATACTATCCCCATAGCCCTTGATATCTTTAATATCTAGAAATCTATGATCTCTGTCTTGAACATACTCAATGCCTGAGCCTCCACAGCCTTCTGGGGTAGAGAATTCCACAGATTCATCACACACTGAATGAAGAAATTCCTCCTCATCTCAGTTCTAAATGGCCTACCTCTTATTCTGAAACTATGTCCTCTGGTTCTAGACTCCCCAGCCAGGGGAAACATCCTTCCTGTGTCAACCCTGTCACACCCTGTAAGAATTTTGTATGCTTAAATGAGATCACTTCTCATTCTTCTAAACTCTAGAGAATACAGGCCCAGTCTCCTCAATCTCTCCTCAGAGGACAATCCCACCATCCCAAGAATCAGTCTGGTGAACCTTCGTTGCACACTCTCTATGGCAAGTATATCCTTCCTTAGATGAGGAGACCAAAACTGTACACAATACTCCTGGTGCGGTCTCACCAAGGCTCTATACAACTGCAGCAAGACGTCTTTACTCCTGTATTCAAAACCTCTTGCAATAAAGGCCAACATACAATTTGTCTTCCTAATTGCTTGCTGCACCTGCACGTTAGCTTTCAGTGACTCATGAACAAGGACACCCAGGTCCCTTTGGACATCAACACTTCCCAATCTCTCACCTTTTACGAAATACTCTGCATTTCTGTTTTTCCTACCAAAGTGGATAACTTCACATTTTTCCACATTGTATTCTATCTGCCATGTTCTTGCCCACTCACTTAGCCTGTCCAAATCCCCTTGAAGCTTCTTTGCATCCTCCTCAAAGCTCACATTCCCACCTAGTTTTGTGTCACCAACAAACTTGGAAATATTACATTTGGTTCCCACATCTAAATCATTTATATAGATTGCGTATAGCTGGAGTCCAAGCACTAATCCTTGTGGTACCCCACTAGTCACAGCCTGCCAACCTGAGAATGACCCGTTTATTCCTACTCTGTTTTCTGTCCATTAACCAATTCTCAATCCTTACTAGTATATTACCCCCAATCCCATGTACTCTAATTTTGCTGACCAACCTCTTGTGTGGGACCTTATCGAAAACCTTCTGAAAATCCAAATACACCACATCCACTGGTTCCCCCTTATCTATTCTGCTAGTTACATCCTCAAAAAACTCCAACAGATTTGTCAAACATGATTTCCCTTTCATAAATCCAAGTTGACTCCGCCCAATGCTACCATTATTTCTAAGTGTCCAGTCATCACATCCTTTTATAATAGATTCAAAGAATTTTCCCTACCACTGATGTCAGACTAACAGGTCTGTAGTTCACCGTTTTCTCTCTCCGTCCTTTCTTAAACAGGAATAAATTAAATTGGCTAAAACCATAATGATTTAATTATTTCATGATAATGATAGACTCTTTGTGTTAGAAATATTGTTTTAAATCTACAGTTATATAAGGTCTAATTAAAATTCTTGATAGTTTACAATTTTATTAAGAACAGATTTATTTAAGCATTTGTGCTGGTGAATGAAAAGAGAAATTAATCCACTGCACATTGTCACACCATCAGCAAAAGAATTATTTTCATGTGCTTAGATTTATTCATGATTATTAATAAGCAAACAATTTTTTAAAAATCATAATTTTGAAATTTCTCTATTCATTCTTCTGGAAGTGGTATGCAGATGAAACTGAAGACATTGCTCATGTTGAATGATAAAGTGATATATGGGAACTGAAAATGTTCAACTTGGCATTTAATTATCAAAGTGATTACTGACAACGCAGCCGGCAGCTTACGTCATCCGACTGTGCCAATCATCGCGTAACGTGGGCAGATGGTGTGGGGATCCGGGCCGGAGAGAGCAGGGGTGGAGGGAAAGGGGGTCTGGGGAGCGGGTAAAGAGCAGGGGTGGGAAGAGAGGGGGTCTGGGGAGCGGGTAGAGAGCGGCTGTGGGGAGAGCGCGGCCGAAGACCTTGCTGGTGGTGGGTGCGCTCTCCTCCTTCCCCCCGCCGCCCGCTCCCGACCCCCGCCGCCCACCTGCTCGCTCAACTCCCCCCCCGCCTGCTCACTTACAGCTCCCCCCCCGAACCGCTGGCTCAACCACCCGCCCGCTCCCTCCCCTCCCCTCCCTGGCCCGCTCGCTCCCTCCCTCCCTCCCCTCCCCTCCGGCCATTGTGTGCTGCCATGTGTTTTGGTTGCCATCGTGTGATTATTTGAGCAGCGCCATCTTTAATCCTGGCAGCTGCCTGACATCGCAGACTGTGACATTTTAGTGGCACAGGCTGCATTTGTGCATGTGCCAATGCAGCACCACCTAGTTGAGGCATTGTCAGCAAACGCAGCCTTTAATTATTTGCTTATTACTCTTTCCTTATTGTGTCTCAATGCCTTCTTAATATCAAGCTTATTAAAGGGCTATTATTACAACAGTGTGACTGAGAACTGATCAGTATAGTGAATTAAACCTGCATCTTACCATGGTCTATGCATTAGTGCTCCTTTGAACTGTGGCACTATGGTACTCCATTTAGCTGAAACTTTAGTATGAACTATAATCTAATAGCATCATTCATTTCTGTCCAAACTTACATTTCCATGCAGTTGAAAGCCTGAAGGATATTCTGTAGTTTTGATGCAAAAATTTCTGTATGTTGTGATACTTTAAAAACATTCACATTAATTCTTCAGTTATTAATCCTTTAACACAATCTGCATCCTGACATGTTTCGTAACCCCTCCCCTGTACTTGATTGAGGGAAGGCAAGCCCCACTTGTTTCCGGGCTTCAGCGGTTGCTTTGTACTGTCGTTGAGGAAATGGATGTTACTGGTGCCATTTCTCTTCTGCTTTACTTCACTACTTAATGGGATCTGGGTGGAATCTTCTGGCACCCCAGGCAATGGGCTGGGAGGCGGGGGCACCACGTCAGTACGAAAGCCTGCTTGGGAATTTTGCTGAAGGCGGGTGGAGATCGCATTTTTTGGAGGCGAGCAGGCAATTGAGCCTGTTGAGGAGCTAATTAGCAGCTATTTTACACAGGAATTGAAATCTTACCAGAGGTGCAGGTGAAAGCCGGTGCTTCAGAGCCGCACCAGCTCAGCGGCAGGTCAGTGTTGGCCGCAGTTGACAGCCATTGGGAGCAGCGGCATTCCAGTGCAGGGAGGGAGGAGGGGAAAGGGAAAGAGTGAGTGTAGTGCGGGAGGGACAGGATGGAGGCTGGGCAAGGTTGGTGAGTACTTTGGGGACACAGATTAAGTGTTCTCTTTCACGTGCAACTTGTATATGCAGAATGGGGAGGAGGAGAAGCCTTAAGAAGTGAGCTCAGCCGGTGTCCATGGGTCTCATGCACTCTGGTTTTGACAACTCCTGTGTGGAGGAGCACGAGTGAGTGAGAGAGGTGCAGCCTGTGGGAATGGGCTGTAACACCTAGAGTGCCAGGCAGATCGTGAGGGTGGGCACCTCCAGTGAGGCATCACTAAACTTGGGTGCCACTTGTCCTTGAGATGCTCCCATTTTATGAGTGCAAAACTTGTCAGACCTCCCCTTCAACGTCTGCTCCATCTGCAGCCTTCCCAGTGAGTGCTGCCTTCACTTTAAATATGGCATTGGCTTGTTCTCTGGTACTCTCACCCTCCCGCACCCCCCCACCGCCTGCACGGCTATATTGTCCGGTTCCCACTGCTGCTGGCTGTTAATTGAGTGGCCCGAGAGAATTGCGCATCCTCTTCTGTTGCCCGCCTGCCCAACCAATCACGCAACCTGCTTTGTGTCCTGATATTGGGGCCGGAATTTTACCTGTCCCGGTGGGTCCGCGATCTGGGAGGCAGAAGCGGGTGCTAAAGTCGCACCTGCTTCGTGCTCAGCTGCTGCCCAATCGAGCGCTAACTGATCAATTAGCATCTCTGCAGCGGATCACTGATTGAAAAAGGCGGGTGTGGGCGGGAAGTTGAGCGTCGGCATGTCTGGGGCTAGAACCAGAAGAAGGTGCTGAAAGCCATTTAAAAGGGCTTTCAGCACCTTCAGTAGCTCTGAAAGGGCTGCTTTCAGTAGGGAGGATGGTGGGAGGAGCTATAACTGAGAACAAAGTATGAAGGGGAAAGGAGTGTCATTGTAGTTAAAGGGGCGAGCCATTCAACATCCATAAATCTACAAGAGACCTTGGAGGACCAGAATCCAATTGCGGCAATGTCAGACAGAGGCGACTGCATGGCCCCAAGGTTCTCAGAAGACTCCCTGCATATCCTCCTCCAAGTGGCTGAGGCAAGGCGGGAGGTCCTCTTCCCAGCAGACAGAAGGAGGAGGCCTCCCCAGGTCACCAAGAAGGCATGGTTGGAGGTTGTGGAGGAGGTCAGCAGCTGTGGGATTGTGAGGAGGACATGGCTCCAGTGCCACAAGCGGGTCAATGACCTTCTGCGCTCTGCCAGGGTAAGGGGCATATCTCAGTCATCATTGCTTTGAACTTGTATGGGAGGGTTACTAGGTGTTGATGCTACAAAGTTGAAACCATCCATCTGGAGTGAATGGCTGCAGCCCTGTCACGGGCCATATGCTGGACACATCTGACTTGCACAATGGTCCAGAAGTGTGCCAACCATGCACTTCAATGGCAATTGCCCTAGAGGTAGCATTCGGCACAGGGGATGAGCAGCTGCTCCTTCAAGTTAAGGAACTGAACTGATTGCCATGTGTTTCCACAGGAGAAGAGGGTGCAGAAAGCCTGCGAGAGAACACGGAATGGCAGTGGTCACAAATATCGCAATTCTCACGAGTGTGGAGGAGGGGGCATTGTTGCTTGCTGGGGAGGATGGAGGTCGCTCAGTTGCCGATGGTGAGGCTGGAGCACCTGGCCAGGAGGGTGAGTTCCCCAGAGTGTGGCGGGGTGGGGGCAGTGGGTGCGGGGCTGGCTCAAGTCACGCATGTGGCCACACTGCAGTTTGTGACATGTCCTTCAGTCCGGAGTGTTGCTCACACCTGATCATTCAATTTTCCCCTGCAGGTGAAACACAGCAGCGGCCAGGCAGCATCTCCGGGGCTCATCCATCCACCAGGAGGAGGAGGAGGGGACCTCCGAGGGTGCAGCATCACATCCTTTCCCCGCACCAAACACAAGCTCAGATATAGTCACCTCGGTTGGGCTGTTAGCGTCTTCGGATTCGTGGTCACAACCTGGTGCGATCACCGCACAAGTACCGGACCAGCTGCCAGAAGAAGTATCGGCCAAAGCTTTTGACACCCGGAGGACTGTGGGATGCCAGGCCAGTTCTGAGCCCCATGCTAATGATGAGCCTCTGAGGACATCCATTTGGCAGGAGATACTGCAGGTGCAGCGTGAGGTGCGTGGAGATCTGGTGGAGTTACCAGAGACGCTGCGTGCTCTGGCTTGGACTTTGGAGATCTCCCTCCAGGCCATGAATTACGCACAGTCCCTGTCATCTGCATAGCTGGCTTCCTCCATTAACAGATTTGCGGCTGCAGTGAAGGGCCCGATCCAGTAGGCCCTGCAAAACCTCACAGAGAAGGTGAGCTCTATGGAGCAGTACCTCAGCGAGCTGTCGATGAGCTCCTGTGACATCCAGCAGCTGTTCATCCTCTGAGGTCAGCAGGGAGGCCCAATTGAGCCTTGCGAGGGCACAGGAGCAGCAGCAGTATGCATCTGGGGGCTCCTCTCAGGGTGCTGCTGATGTGTACAGCGGCTCCTTGTCCCCTCTGCCAGTGACATTAGCACCTCAGAATCCCAGGGTGACAGAGGGTGGTCCTGAGATTGCTCAGGGTCACCTCAATATGCCAGGGACCTCACGGCCTCGGGCAGACAGAGGACGGCCACCAAGGTCATCCCAAGCCACGGACCTCTTGAATAGCCACCTGCCTCTGCCATGGCTGGCGACGAGGGGTCGTTGACATGCGTGAGCTCTCTGAAACGTTTCAAGAAATCACAATAACTGCACTTAGGGTCACTGGTGTGATTTTTGAATTATTTATTTGTTGTTCAACTTCACACAAAACTTAATCAAATTTCTCGCTTGGCTTTTTTATCTGCCTCAAATCAATGATGATGTTTTAGGTGATCTTTTTGTCCTGCATGTGATGGAGACTTGGGGAGGTGACACATTGGGCCATGTTGTGTTTGAGGGAAAGGTGGACCGTTGCAGCTGAGATTTGCACCTGCTGGTGAGTGCTTTAGCGCTTCAAGCTGATGTAAATGCCTGAATTCAGATTGACATGTCATTCACTGGGTGATGAGCCTCCGATCAGGAGAAACACCTGAGTATTACAGCCTCCCTTGTGCTCGACTCCTGCAAGCCTCCAACTCTTCCCCACCCCTCCCTCCACCCCCACTAACGTTCAGGTGGCTGTGCCGCTTCTTCCTCCTCAACCCTTTCACCCTCCTCATCTGAGGATGCCTCATGCTGAACAATGTCCTCATCATCCAAGGCCTCCCCCGTCTGCAGCGCTATGTTATGTAAGGCGCAGCAGACGACAGTAATGTGAGATACCCTTGGTGGCGACTACTGAAGGGCACCACCTAATTCTCATCTTCAGATGACCTATGGTCTGCTCAATGGTGACTCTGGTGGTCGCATGACTTGCATTGTACCGTTCCTCTGCTTCATTCCGTCGGTTCCTCACAGCCATGTCTTCAGGTATCCCCTGTCGCCAAGTATCCATCTTGCAGGCACTCAGAGGGTTGGGCGGGGTTGGTGGTGCTGCATAGTGCTGGCACCTGGGAGTTCTGGAGAATGAATGCGTTGTGACTGCTTCCTGGATAAGGAGCACACACCTGTAACATAGTCTTATGGTGGGTCACTGACTAGTTGCACATTCATTGAGTGAAGGCCCCTGACAGACCTGCAGGTTTTCTAATGGCCACATGTGTACAGTCAATCACTCCTTGACTATGGGGAACCCAGCGATGGCGCTGAAGCCTCTGGCTCTCTCGGCCTGACTGGCGGAGTCTGTCTGGAACTTGATGAGCTGGTTGGCATGCCTTTATATGGCATCAGTTACCACCTTAATGCAGAGTTGCACTGTGAGATTCCACACAAGTCTCCTGTGGAAGCCTGGAAGGAGCCTGTGTAGAAGTTCAGGGTGTTACGACCGGGTGAGAATGGTGTCTAGGAGTCTGTAACTGTCTTCACCTGGTCTTATTGTAACAGGTTATTATTTTTAAACACACTGGTCGGAATTTTACGTCACCCCAGCGAGGGGGAAGGTGGTGGGGAGGTGGCTCCCATCCGCCCAATGTAAAATCCTGGCCATTGTGTTTTGAGCTCCCCCTTTGTGAATCCTTGTTCACAGCTTTCCAATCATAAGGCAAAGAAATGAGTATAAACATGCTTTCTTGGATTTAAAGAAGAAAAGTGAAATTTATTAAACCTTAAATTTAAACTCTAATACGGTTATCACCTACGGATGTACTACATGCCCACGCTAGCATGCACATGCGATACACGCATGCAAATAGGGACAGAAAAGAGGAGAGGAAAATATAGTAGAGAGGGGTTTGAGGCAACACCAGAAGAGTTTCTTGTTTACTGCGCTTCGAGCTCGCTTTAGTCCTTTTGTAAGTATTCTTGCTTTTCGTTGGGACCCAGTGTTCTTAAACCTTGTTCGCTGCGGGAGACTTTTCTCTCTTTGAGGTTCACGTGTCTTCACAAGATCCAGTTTCCTGAGAGATGAGCAGGCAGACAGGACAGGGTTCTGCTTCAGTTCCAGGAGCACATGGCTTTCTGAGTACAAATCCCTTGTCAGTCTGCTAGTCATGTGACTAAAACTGGTCTGACCTCTTCTTCTGTGTTTTTGGATTCTGCTATCTTAGCAGTCAACCTGGAATGCTGGCTCTCCCCATCTTCAACATCTAGTAATCAAAAGTCCAATGTTGGTTGAATGGGTCTGGGCATGGTCCTTTGTCCCTTGTTCCAATTCTTGTTAGTAACTATGCACATGTCTTTCCAGTCAGGGGCTTGCAATTTTAAGTTTTAATGTTCATGTGGCGAAATCATGTGTGCCTCAGTCTTGGCAGGTGGAAGGTTTGCCTGACAAGAGCGAATGTGACCTTCAGTGCGACGGGCATTGAATGGCCACCCACGCAGTTGGATGTGACCTCTGCTGCCGGCATCTCACACAGAGATGTGACAGTCTTTCGGGACAGGTGCAGTCTTCTACGTCACTGGCGCTCTGACATCTGCAAAAAGGTCAACCAGTGCTGGTACACCCTGCTTACTGGATAGACCTGTCTCCTCACAGGTGTTTGCTCCCGGTGCACTCTGTGGTTTCTGGCCCTCCACCATTACCAGGCAGCAGTTGGCCAGCCGGTCACTGATTGCCCTGGCCACTTGTCCTCCTGTCCCTCCTTGTGGCATTCTCTTCCTCGCTAGAGGAGCCACCTCCAGAGTGGACAATGCCCATGGCTGCAGTGTCCCAGAGATGTAATTAGCACAGCTATTTGCTGCCTGCTGCAAGGCAAGGCACTCGCAACCCCCCTCCCCTACATAGAGAATAAGTCACTAATGCTGTAGCCCTAACAGAAGTTTAGTTCACTCAGGTGAACCCTGGAGAGCCAGCAATATCAGCCCCGACCTAGCGATCTACTCCGAAATCAACAGGAATAAATGAAAAATCCAGTACCTCCAACTCCTTCACAGAGGCACTGGTTGCTGCTCTTTTAAAGCTGCTGGGTTCCCAACCCCAAATGCCACCCCCCACCCCAACTTGACCCATTTGCCAGATGTAAAATGGCTGTCAATTAGATTTTCAACAACTTCAATTGGCCCTTAATTGATGTAAATCCAATGGCTCCATCTCACCCGCCGTCCGACCTGCGTAAGATGAGGATTGGGCGTAATGACGTCAGGGACCCAAACCGACGTTATTGCCTGCCATTTTTCGGCTTGGCCACCTCGGAAGATACCCAATTTGAGCAGGTAAAATTCTGGCCTGTGACTCCCTCTGTGGTGCAAAAATTCCTCCCACTGCACCAGCAGACTGAGCAGTTGCATTATAGTGACTCAACTTTTAAAAAATGACATTGTGTGCATTGAGGTCATTTTGATCAGTCTTTATCAGGATACTGAGAAATTTCAACGTGCTACACTTAAGACATAATACAAAATAGTACTACAAGATTAAGTGAGTTATGTTACAGGAGTACCATACTACTATAATGCGCAGTGATAACTTAAATCCAAAAGCATTTTAAATCTATAGACATGTTTACCTTTTTAACTTCATACTTAATGGCAAGTTTCACTCTGCTCAGAGATGGCCTATGATGATCTCCCTGAGGCTCAAAATCCACATCTCCATTAAGAATGGCCTCCACTTCCTCTGTGTCCCGGCACAGGTCAAGTACACCAACAGCAAAATCCTTGCATTGCATAGATAACTTCCTGTAATCGTTCTAAACAGAAGAAAATGACACCTGCTAAAAGTTACTGCAATCATCAATCCATCTCATCAAAATACTAGACAGAAGAGTAACCGACAGAAATATGCCATGAAACTGGTAACAGCTTACACAACTACTCCAGGAAAGTGTTGAGGGAACTGTAAAAGTTAAGTAAAACTAATATGGCTCCTAAGCGTTAGGTGAACAAGCCCTAAGGACAATCAGAGTTTAATAGATTAGTAAGGGAACCATGCAGGGTGAGGTCAATCAATGTTTAATTGTTCTTTAGGTTGCAAGTCTATTTTTATCTTGGGTCCATCGGGTGGCCTTAGACATGAGCCAAATGCCAGTTGGATCATCCTCAGGAGGAAGGCAGCACTGATATAAACAAGCAGCCCAGTCAAACAACAAACACAAAAATGTGTAGAGTGTTAAATGATGATTCAGTTCTCATCATCAATGATATAATGACCTGTGAAAGAAAGAAAGAAAGATTAGATCAGTATAGAATCATTCATGACCCTGGGATCTTCCAAAATACTTTATAGCCAATTAAGGTGAAGCCACTGTTGTAATGTAGGAAACACAGCAGCTAATTTGTGCACAGCAAAATCTTGCCTGGGCCCCACGTGAAGGCTGGTATGTCGCATTTCACTGCACATATTGTCCTGTGGGAACTCCAGGCCTCCTGACAACATTTGCCTTGCAACCCCTGAAAATCGTGAACCTCACATTTGGGGTTTGCCATTTTCTGGGGGTTTCTGTTGGTCCCTTCTGGAATCGCCAAGGAATTTTGGACCCAGTATGTGAACAGACCTATGGCCGTAAGTGTAACTTTTGAGGCTAATGTCAATTTATAAGGCAGTGCTAGAAAATCTGCATTGAAAAGAAGAATTAAGGCTAGCACTAGGACTCTATCCTACTTCATATCAAACATTTTCAGGTGAAAATTAATTTCTCTTCACTAATGCAAACAATTGTGGTTATGTTTAGTTCCATGATATCAAATCCTGCCCAAGATCAAGTCCACTGTTTTTATATTTCGTTAAACTCTATACTCTTCTTTCTAGATCAAATAACTTGCTAATCTAGACATTCAACAGTCTCTTCGGGACTGCAATTCAAGTTAATTACATGGAATATACAGTACAGAAACAGGCCATTTGGTCTGACCTGTCCATGCTGGGGGTTTATGCTCCACTTGAGCCTCCTCCCATCTTTCCTCATCTAAATCTAACCCTCCATTCCCTTCTCCCTCATATATACTTGTCTAGCCTTCCCTTAAATGCATCTGTACTATTCACTTCAACTACTTCCTGTGATAGTGAGTTCAACATTCCAACCAATCTTTGGGTAAAGGAGTTTTTTCTGAATTCTGTATTGGGTTTCTTGGTGACTATCCTATATTGATGGCCTCTATGTCTGCTCTTCCCCACAAGTGGAAACGTTCTCTCTGTATCTACTCTGTCAAAACTTTTCATATTTTTAAGGACCTGTATTAGGTCACCCGTCAGCCTCTTTTCAAGCTAAAAGAGACCCATCCTGTTCATCCTTCCCTGATATATATACTGTTATGACCAGGTGAGAAAGAGGTCTAGGGAACCCTTTCAGCCTTCACGTGGTCTTACTGTAACAGGGTTATATTTTTAAACACACTGGCCGGAAATTTACGCCACCCTAACAAGCTGGATGGTGGCAGGGGTGGGGGTGGAGTAAAGTGGAGCAGGAGGCTCCGAGTGGCCACTTAAGGGCCTTCGCCCGCCTCCACGGGGATTTTACCCCTGGCAAGCGAAATCTGGCGCCCTCTCAGCACACCGGGGGGCCGGGGGCCCAGACAAACGAACACAGGGTGCCTGATTGAGGGCCGCCCTGCTTTCCCAACCACCCCCAGGACCCGAGACACCCCCTTCCCTCCCAAATGACCATCCTTTCCTCGCTGGGGCGTGACCCATTAGCCCGGCGAGGCAACCCTAACTTACCTGGACTCCTGGCTCCATGTCCTCGGCTGGGCTGCAGTCCCAGTAGTGGCCACTGCTCCCGGTGGCACTGCTGGGACTAACAGCTGCCAGCCCGATGATTGGCTGGCAGTTCAATAAGGTGGGACTTCCTCTCTCAAGCGGGTGGAAGTCCCGCATCGGAACAATTGAAGCCCGGGGTTCTGTAAAATGCGGTATTGATCCCCGAGCCGGACGGAAGTGGGTTTGCCACCGACTTTTACGTCAGTTGCCAGCTCCCATCCGCCCAATGTAAAATCCAGCCTACTGTGTTTTTAACTCCCCCTTGGTGAATCCTTGTTCACCGCTTTCCAATTTTAAGGTAAAGAAACAAGCACAAACAGGCTTTCTTAGGTTTAAGAAAGAAAGGTGAAACTTTATTAAACTTAAACTCTAATTCGGTTGATGTCTACGGATATACGATGCGCCCCACGCTAGCATGCATATGCGGTACGCACATGCAAATAGAGACAGAAAAGAGAAGAAAAATTAAAGTGGAAAAGATTGAGGCAATATCTGAAGAGTTTTTGTTATGGATCTTTGAGCTCACTGTATAATCCTTATTTGTAGGTAGATCTTGCTTTTCGTTGGGGTCCAATGTTCTTCTTAAACCTTGTTTGCTGTAGGAGACTTCTCTCTTGGGGTTCATGTGTCTTCAGTCAATTTTTGGAGTTCTGTGAGAAAGAGATGAGAGCAGACAGACAGGCAGGAGGTCTTCTTCAGTCCAGGAGCATTCAGCTTTTCTGCCAGTTCAAACACTGTACAATTTAAAACTCCCCAAGTTGGCCAGACTGGTATAACCACTTCTGACTTTGTGTATTGTCTGTGTCAGGAAATGGTCCTTTGTCTACAAATACTGTCTGTTAATATGCAAAAATATCTTCCAGCCAGGGGCCTGGCAACCCCTTGTTACAGGCCTTCTCTTCTTCCCAGCAACAGTTTGAAATTTAGTGTCCATATGGCGAAATTAATGTGCTTCATTCTTGGCAGGTGGGGGCCTGCATCACAATACCAGTGCAATTTTGGTATTACCCTTGTAAATCTTCTCTGCACCCTCTCCTGTACCTCTGTCGTTTTTATAATGTGGCGACCAGAACTGCATGCAGTACACTACGTGTGATTTAACCAAGGTTTGATACAGGTTTCGCATAACTTCCCTACTTTTCAATTCTATCCCTCTAGAAACAAAGCCGAGTGCTTGGTTTGCTTTTTTATGGCCTTGCTAACCTGTGGCAGAACTTTTGGTGATTGGCGTATTTGTTCTCTTTGTTCCTCTACCCAGCCTAAACTCACATCTTCTAAGTAATAATGACCTCCCTGTTCTTCCTACCAAAATGTACTACCTTACATTCCTGACTCAATATGTAGATAGGCCGACTAGAGGGCAGACTATGTTGGACTTGGTGCTTGGCAACGAACCAGGCCAGGTGGCAGATCTCTCGATGGGAGAGCATTTCGGTGATAGTGATCACAACTCCCTGACCTTTACTATAGTCATGGAGAGGGACAGGAGCAGACAGGATGGGAAAATATTTAATTGGGGGAGGGGGAATTACAATGCTATTAGGCAGGAACTGGGGAGCATAAATTGGGAACAGATGTTCTCAGGGAAATGCACGACAGAAATGTGGAGGTTGTTTAGGGAGCACTTGCTGCGACTGCTGGATAGGTTTGTCCCGATGAGGCAGGGAAGGGATGGTAGGGCGAAGGAACCTTGCATGACAAGAGATGTGGAACAGCTAGTCAAGAGGAAGAAGGAAGCTTACTTAAGGTTGAGGAAGCAAGGATCAGACAGGGCTCTAGAGGGTTACAAGGTAGCCAGGAAGGAACTGAAGAATGGACTTAGGAGAGCTAGAAGGGGACATGAAAAAGTCTTGGCGGGTAGGATTAAGGAAAATCCCAAGGCGTTCTACACTTATGTGAGGAACAAGAGGATGGCCAGAGTGAGGGTAGGGCCAATCAGGGATAGTGGAGGGAACTTGTGCCTGGAGTCGGAGGAGGTAGGGGAAGTCCTAAATGAATACTTTGCTTCAGTATTCACTAGTGAGAGGGACCTGGTCGTTTGTGAGGACAGCGTGGAACAGGCTGATATGCTCGAACAGGTTGAGGTTAAGAGGGAGGATGTGCTGGAAATTTTGAATGATATGAGGACAGATAAGTCCCCGGGGCCAGATGGGATATACCCAAGGATATTACGGGAAGCGAGGGAAGAGATTGCTGTGCCTTTGGCGATGACCTTTGCGTCTTCACTGTCCACTGGAGCAGCACCGGATGATTGGAGGGTGGCAAATGTTGTTCCCTTGTTCAAGAAAGGGAATAGGGATAACCCTGGGAATTATAGACCAGTCAGTCTTACGTCGGTAGTGGGCAAATTATTGGAGAGGATTCTGAGAGACAGGATTTATGATTATTTGGAAAAGCATGGTTTGATTAGAGACAGTCAGCATGGCTTTGTAAGGGGCAGGTCATGCCTCACAAGCCTTATTGAATTCTTTGAAGATGAGACAAAACACGTTGATGAAGGAAGAGCAGTGGATGTGGTGTATATGGATTTTAGCAAGGCATTTGATAATGTTCCCCATGGTAGGCTCATTCAGAAAGTAAGGAGGCATGGGATACAGGGAAAGCTGGCTGTCTGGATACAGAATTGGCTGGCCCATAGAAGACAGAGGGTGGTAGTAGATGGAAAGTATTCAGCCTGGAGCTCGGTGACCAGTGGTGTTCTGCAGGGATCTGTTTGATTAGATTAGAGATACAGCACTGAAACAGGCCCTTCGGCCCACCGAGTCTGTGCCGAACATCAACCACCCATTTATACTAATCCTACACTTATCCCATATTCCTACCAAACATCCCCACCTGTCCCTATATTTCCCTACCACCTACCTATACTAGTGACAATTTATAATGGCCAATTTACCTATCAACCTGCAAGTCTTTTGGCTTGTGGGAGGAAACTGGAGCACCCGGAGAAAACCCACGCAGACACAGGGAGAACTTGCAAACTCCACACAGGCAGTACCCGGAATCGAACCCGGGTCCCTGGAGCTGTGAGGCTGCGGTGCTAACCACTGCGCCACTGTGCCGCACAGTGTGCCACTGTGTTCTGGGACCTCTGCTCTTTGTGATTTTTATAAATGACTTGGATGAGGAAGTGGAAGGCTGGGTTAGCAAGTTTGCCGATGACACGAAGGTTGCTGGAGTTGTGGATAGTGTGGAAGGCTGTTGTAGGTTGCAACGGGACATTGACAGGATGCAGAGCTGGGCTGAGAAGTGGCAGATGGAGTTCAACCTGGAAAAGTGTGAAGTGATTCATTTTGGAAGGTCGAATTTGAATGCGGAATACAGGCTTAAAGTCAGGATTCTTGGTAGTGTGGAGGAACAGAGGGATCTTGGGGTCCATGTCCATAGATCGCTCAAAGTTGCCACCCAAGTTGATAGGGTTGTTAAGAAGGCGTATGGTGTATTGGCTTTCATTAACAGGGGGATTGAGTTTAAGAGCCGTGAGGTTATGCTGCAGCTGTATAAAGCCCTGGTTCGAGCACACTTGGAATATTGTGTTCAGTTCTGGTCGCCTCATTATAGGAAGGATGTGGAAGCTTTAGAGAGGGTGCAGAGGAGATTTACCAGGATGCTGCCTGGACTGGAGGGCATGTCTTATGAAGAAAGGTTGAGGGAGCTGGGGCTTTTCTCATTGGAGCGAAGAAGGATGAGAGGTGACTTAATGGAGAGGTACAAGATGATGAGAGGCATAGATAGAGTGGATAGCCAGAGACTTTTTCCCAGGGTGGAAAGCTATCACCAGGGGGCATAATTTTAAGGTGATTGGAGGAAGGTTTCGGGGAGATGTCAGAGGTAGGTTCTTTACACAGAGAGTGGTGAGTGCGTGGAATGTGCTGCCAGCGGTGGTAGTAGAAGCAGATACATTAGGGGCATTTAAGCGACTCTTGGATAGGTACATGGATGATAGTAGAATGAAGGGTAGGTAGTTAGTTTGATCTTAGAGTAGGTTAAATGTTCAGCACAACATCGTGGGCCGAAGGGCCTGTACTGTGCTGTACTGTTCTATGTTCTTTATTCTATGTACATTTATCTGTGTTGAACTTCATTTGCCAATCATTTGCTCATTCTACAAGTTTATTAACCTCTTTCTGTTACTTGTTGCAGTCTCCTCAGCATTGACTATCCTCTCAAACTTAATGTCATCTGCAAATTTAGAAATTGTGTTTTTGATTCCAAAGTCCAAATTGTTAATGTAAGTTGTGAACAGCAGTGGTCCCAGCATTGATCCTTGTGGAACACCACTTCCCACTTTCTGCTTCTCTTAATAACCACCCAATACTCCCACACTCTGTTTTCTGTCTGGAAGCCAGCTAGCAGTCCATTCTGCCACTTGTCCCCTGAATCTGCATTCTCTGACCTTATTCATTAGTCTACTATGGGACACCTTATCAAAGTTCTTTTGAAAATCCAGATAAATTACATCTACTGCATTACCATTGCCTACTCTCTGTCACCTCCTCAAAAAATTCAATATGATTGGTCAAGCAAGATTTTCCCTTTTGAAATCCATACTGACTATTCATTATTATATTTTTCTCTTCTAGATATTCTTCCAATCTCTCCTTTAGTAGGGATTTCATTATTTTTCCTACCAGCGATGTTATGATGACTGCTCTATAAGTCCCTGGGCATGTTTTGTCCCCCTTCTTAAATATAAGAATTATGTCAGCTGTTTGCCACTCCTCTGGCACTACATCTTTTTCTAACATATTATTAGATATGTGCAGTAATGCCTCCATTATCATTTCCTTGGATTCTTTTAAAATATGTTGATGCAATCCATCCAGACCAGGGGCTTCATCCTCTTTGAGTTTGATTAGCTTATTCAATACATCACCTTTCTTATATTAAATGCACATCTCTCATTGCTCATCTCATCATTCAACGTCATGTCTACCTGTACTATATCTCTGGTACATGGAGAAGCGAAATAATTACTTAATATTTCCAATCAGTTAACAAATGCTTGCAGCAAGACTTGGACAAAATTCAGGCTTGGGCTAATAAGTGGTAAGTAACATTCGCGTCACACAAGCGTTAGGGAATGACTCTCTCCAATAAGACAGAGGCAAACAACCTCCCCATGACATTAGCATCATTAAATCCCTGGGGTGGGTGGGGGTGGTGGTGGGCACCATTGACCAGAAACTTAACTGGACCAGCCACATAAATACTACGGCTACAAGAACAGGTCAGAGTTGGGTATTGTTTGGTGAATAACTCACCTCCTCAATCCCCAAAGCTTTTTGATCATCTACAAGGCACAAGTCAGGAGTGTGATGGAATACTCTCCACTTGCCTGGATGAGTGCGGCTCCAGTAACACTCAAGAAGCTCACACCATCCAGACCAAAACTGCCTGATGATTGGCACTCCATCCACCACCTTACTTAAGAACATAAATACGAGTTTAGGCCATTCAGGCCTTTGAACCTGCTTTGCCATTCAATAAGATCATGGCTGATCTGATGGTGGCCTTGACTCCATTTTCCTGCCACCCCCCAAAACCCTTGACACCCTTATCAATCAAAAATCTGTCTAACTCAGACTTGAATATATTCAATGATCCAGCCTTTGCTGCTCACGGGAGAAAAGAATTTCAAACACAAACACCTCTGAGAGAAGAAATTCTTCCTCATCTCCATCTTAAATGGAAGACCCCTTAATTTGAATTTGTCCCCTGTTCTAGATTCCCCCAAGAAGGGAAACATCCTCTCAGCATCTACCCTGTCAATCCCCCTCAGAATAAGACAAATCCCTTATTTCATGAATCAGCCTGGTGAATCTTCTCTGAACTGCTTCCTATGCAAGTATATCCCTCTTTAAATAAGGTGACCAATACTCTACACAGTACTCTAGATGAGGTCTCGCCAATGACCTGTACAGTTGTAGCAAGACTTCCCCCTTTCAATAAAGGCCAACATTCCATTTGCTTTCCTAATTACTTCTTGTACCTGCATGTTGATGTTTTGTGATTCATGTACATTCACTCCCTCCAGCATCGGCGCACAGTGGCAGCAGTGTGTACCATCTACAAGATGCACTACAACAACTCGCTAAGGTTCCTTTGACAGCGGCTTACAAACCCGCGACCTCTACCACCTAAAAAGAACAAGGGCAGCGGATGCATTGAAATGCCGCCATCTCCAAGCTCCCCTCCAAGTCACACACTATCCTGACTTGGAACTCTATCACAGTTCCATTACTGTTGCTGGGTCAAGATTCTTAACAGCACTGTGGGTGTGACTACACCACGTGGACTGCAGCGGTTCAAGAAGGTGGCTCATCACTCGGGGTGGGCTGACCTTGCCAGCGACACTTATTGCAAGAACAAATAAAGAAAAGTCACATTTCCCAACCACTACTGCCCATCATCTTTTCCATTCTGCCTTCCTTAAAATAGAGGAAAAAATGTTGTTGACGCTTCACTTGCATAGAATAGCTGACGTATTCATCCAGTGTCTGACATTTACATTTGCAGTATTAAAAATATGTACAATGATCACCCATTGACTGCCAAAAATATGAATGAAATAAGTGTAATTAATCCACCTGAATGGAGTTGAATACTGAGCAGATTATGGGCAGTGGGTCTCAGCACAAACATTAGTTGATGTACAGCATTTTTTTGGTATGTTGAAGTGCACTGACAGTTTCTTAATTCCTTAACTTGTCTGAATAAGGCAGTGTGTTAATATGGTGTTGATGGTTGAACGTTAGCCTTTATCACCATTACCTAGGCTTTAGGAAAGAGCTTGCTAAAATGTAATTTTTATTATTTCTTTATTTAATCATTCATGGAATGTAGGCATTGCAGGCAAGGCCTGCATTTGTTGCCCATCCCTAATTGCCCTTGAAAAGGTGGCAGTGAGCCACTTTCTTCAGCAGCTGCAGTCCATGTGGTGTCAGTACACACACAGTGCTGTCGGGAGAAAGTTTCAGGACTTTGGCCAAGAGAATGTTTAAGGTTGTTGATGCCGATCAAGTGGGCTGCTTTGTTTTGGATGGTGTCAAGCTTCCTGAGTGTTGTTGGAGCTGCACTCATCCAGGCAAGTGGAGAGTATTCCATCACACTCCTGACTGTGCCTTGTAGATAGTGGACTGTCAGAAGCTGAGTTACTCACTGCAGAATTCCCAGCCTCTCACCTGTTCTTGTAGTCACAGTACTTATGTGGCTGGTCCAGTTTTATCCTCAATGGTAACCCCCAGGATGTTGATGATAGGAGATTCAGCTGTGGTAATGCTGTTGACTGTCAAGGGGAACTGGTTAGATTCTTTCTTGTTGGGAGATGGTCATTATCTGGCACTTTGTGTGGTGCAAATGTTACTTGCCACTTATCAGCCTAAGTCTGAATGTTATCTAGATCTTGCTGCATGCCGGCACGGACTGCTTCAGTATCTGAGGAATTGCACATGGTACTGAACACTGTGCAGTCATCAGCGAACATTTTGACTTCTGACCTTATGTTGGAGGGAAGGTCATGATTGAAGCAGCTGAAGATGGTTGGGCCTAGGACACGATCCTGAGTAACTCCTGCAGCAATGTCCCAGGGCTGAGATGATTAGCCTCCAACAACTGTAACCATCATCCTTCTGCTAGGTATGACTCCAACCAGTGGAGAGTTTTCCTCCTGATTCCCATTGACTTCAATTTTGCTAGAGTTCCTTGATGCTACACTCGGTCAAATGCTGCCTTGATGTCATGGGCAGTCACTCTCACCTCACCTCTGGAATTCAGCTCTTTTGTCCATGTTGGACCAAAGCTGTGATGAGGTCTGGAACTGAATGGCCTTGGTGGAACCCAAACTGAGCATAGGTGAGCAGGTTATTGCTTTGTAAGTGTCACTTGATGGCACTGTTGATTACACCTTGCATCGCTTTGTGGATGATTGAGAGTAGATTAATGGGGCAGTAACTGGCTGGATTGGATTTGCCCTGCTTTTTGTGGAAGGACATACCTGGGCGATTTTTCACATTGTCAGGTAGATGCCAGTGTTGTAGCTGTACTGGAACATCATGACTAAGGACACAGGTAGTTCTGTAGCATGAGTCTTCAGTACTACAGCTAGGGCCCATAGATTTTGCTGTATCCAGCACCTTCAGCTGTTTCTTCCCATGAAGTGAATCAAATTTTCTGATGACTGGCATTTGTGATGGTGGGGACCTCAGGAGGAGGCCAAGATGGATCATCCACTTGCCACTTCTGGCTTAAGATGGAAGCAAAAGCTTCCACCTTGTCTTTTGAACGGATGTGCTGGGGTCTGCCATTATTGAGGATGGGGATGTTTGTGGAGCTTCCTCCTCCGGTTAGTTGTTTAATTGTCCGCCACCATTTATGTGTGGCAGGACTGCAGAGCTTAGATCTGATGAGCTGGTTGTGGGATCACTTAGCTCTGTCTATAGCATGCTGCTTCTGATGTCTAATATGCATGTAGTCCTGTGTTATAGCTTCATATTGGCAATTTATTTTTAGGTATGTCTGATGCTGCTCTTGGCATGCTCTCCTACAATCCTCATTGAACCAGGGTTGACTTTCTAGCTTGATGGGAATGATAGAGTGAGAAATATGCTCGGCTGTGAGGTTACAGATCCTGGTTGACTACAATTCTGCTGCTGATGGCCCACAGTGCCTCATGGATGTCCAGTTTTGAGCTATCCCATTTAGTCACACAACACGATGGAGGGTGTCCTCAGTGTGAAGACACACTGACTTCGTCTCTACAAGGACTGTGTGGCGGTCACTCCTGCCAATACTGTCATAGAACACGTGATGCAGGCCCAGTCTGGCTGATATGTTCTTCAGGATTCGGTCAGAAGTGGTGCTACTGAGGCGCTCATGGTAATGGGCATTGAAGTCCCTCACCCAGAGTACATTCTATGCCCTTGTTACCCTCAGTGCTTCCTCCAAGTGGCATTCAAAATGGAGGAGCTTTGATTCATCAGCTAGGTGGTAATCAGCAAGAACTTTCCTTGCTTGTATTTGACCTGATGCCATGAGACTTTTTGGGTTCCGCAGTCAATGTTGAGGACTCCAGGGCCGTTCCCTCCTAATTGTATTCCACTGTGCCACCACCTCTGGTAATGGTGATGGTGGACTCCGGGACGCTTTTGGTACAAGTCACCAGAGGTTAGTGAGGAGGATTTTGCAGGGTCAACTGTGTAGGGTGTGCCTATGTCAGTTAAGAATAACTAACAGTCTTTCAAAGTTCCCTAGATTCAGGATTGGTTCCTCTGGATTGGAAAGTTGCACAAGTCACTCAACTTTTTAAGAAGGGTGAAAGGGGGAACCAAGGAAATTACAGACCAGTTAGCCTGACATCTGTGGTGGGCAAGTTGCTGGAGTCTATAATCAAGGATAGGGTGACTGAACACCTGGAAAAATTTCAATTAATCAGGGACAGCCAGCATGGATTCATGATGGGAAGGTCATGCGTGACAAATCTCATTGAATTTTTGAAGAGGTGACTAAGGTAGTGGACAGGGGAATGTCTATGGATGTTATTTATATGGAAGTCCAGAAGGCATTTGATAAAGTTCCACATAAGAGACTGTTAACTAAGGTAGAAGCCCATGGCGTTGAGGGCAGATTATTGACATGGTTAGGAGGTTGGTTGAGTGGTAGGCGACAGAGAATGGGGATAATGGGTAAGTACTCCGATTGGCAGGATGTGACTAGTGGTGTCCTGCAGGGATCTGTGTTGGGGCCTCAATTATTGACATTATTCATTAACGACTTGGATGATGGCATAGTAAGTCATATATCCAAATTTGCTGATGATACAAAGTTAGGCGACATTGTAGACAATCTAGATGATAGCATAAAATTGCAAAGAGATATTGACAGACTAGGTGAGTGGGAAAAACTGTGGCAGATGGATTTCAGTGTGGGCAAGTGTGAAGTTATCTATTTTGGACCAAAAAAGTATACAGCAGGGTACTTTCTAAATGGGAAGAGGTTAAGTACAGTGGATATCCAAAGAGACTTGGGGGTTCAGGTGCATAGATCTTTAAAATCCACGAGCAAGTGAAGAAAATAATCAAAAAGGCTAATGGAATGCTAGCCTTTATATCTAGAGGACTGAAGTATAAAGACACAGAGGTTATGCTGCAGCTGTACAAAACCCTGGTTAGACCCCACTTGGAGTACCGTGAGCAGTTCTGGGCACCACACCATAGGAAGTATATATTGGCCTTGGAGGGAGTGCAACGTAGGTTTACAAGAATGATACCTGGACTACAGGGGTTAAGTTATGAGGAGAGATTACACAAATTAGGCCTGTTTTCGCTAAATTTAGAAGGTTAAGAGGTGATCTGATCAACGTCTTCAAGATATTAACAGGAAAAGACAGGCTAGATAAAGATAAACTATTTCCACTCGTTGGAGATTCTAAAACTAGGGGGCATAGTCTAAAAATTAGGACCAGACCATTCAGGAGAGATGTTAGGAAGCACTTCTTCACGCAAAGGGTGATAGAGGTTTGGAACTTTGGAAGCAGTTGAAGCTAGAAAAGTTGTTAATTTTAAATCTGAGATAGATAGATTTTTGTTATGCAAAGATATTAAGGGATATGCGCCAAAGGCAGGTATATGGAGTTAGGCCGCAGATCAGCCATGATCTCATTGAATGGCAGGACAGGCTCAAGGGACTGAATGGCCTACTCCTGTTCCTATCTTCCTATGTTCCTATATGAATCAACGACATTGCTGTGGGTCTGGAGTTACATGTAGGCCAGACTGTAAGCACAGCAGATTTTCTCCCCTGAAGGGCATCAATGAACCAGATGGGTTTTACAACAAACCAGTAGTTTCATGATCATCATTACTGAGATTAGTGTTTTATTCCGGATTTATTAATTAATTGAATTTAAATTCCTCCAGCTGTCATTATGGGACTTGAACTCATGTCTCCACAGCATTAGTCTGGGCCTCTGGATCAGTAGTCCATAAGATAACTGTTATGCCACCATTCCCCCACCACCCCCCCCACCTCACTCCGCCTCACGGTATACTGGAAATGTGAGGAATGGGGTGTCAGTTACAAACCTGACGATGTCTGCTTGAGATTCACAATTGCTTGAAAATACCATGGCACTTTTGATTAACCAGTTCCTCAAGCAAAACAGTTAAAAATGTTTCTGGAATTCATAATGTTTCTTGGTGCACAAGTGTGAAAGCAAGTAGGTAAATAATAAATGTAACATAATAACATAAATGGCCCACTTGCAATCATTAAATTCTCCATCTGCGATAAACAGTCAAAGTACTAGCAGTAAATATATTCCATATAAAATATAAAAGCCACCAAGGCACCTTGCTGATTTGAATGTTTCTGTAGCTTGTCATGACATTTATGTCAGATACTTTAGAGGAAGCAGACCAATCTGAAATTAATAGGTAGGATTTTACTCTTATGAAGAATATATCAAAGAGGTTGTGACATTATATGAGATTGCAGCAGGTTGAAAGGCCCAGGGGAATCCTCACTTAAACAGCTTTCATCAATTTTTGTCAGGCTCTTGATCTGGTGCCTCATGAGGAATCTGGAAATTATAAGAATACAAGTCCAAATATTAGATATTATCTAGCTCCAAGATCCATGATAGGAAGAAACATTAAACCCATTGATCTCAAAAGAGGAGTGAGGAATACAACAAAGTTGTTTTTTGCCCATTCTTTTTAATATCTTCATCAAATATGTGGCATTCCAAAACATTCTTCACCCTGATACTTTACCAATGGAGAATGCAACTGTTTCCTCCATCATTCCCTATAATTCTGAATAGTCTGCATTTACATAGGATTACATAGAATATATGGCACAGAAGCAGGCCATTCAGCCCAACCCGTCCATGCCAGCGTTTATGCTCTACTCGAGCAACCTCCTGTTTTTCCTCATCTAAATCTATCAGCGTAACCATCTATTCCCTTCTCTCTCATATGCTTATCTAGCCTCCCCTTAAATCTATACTATTTGCATCAACCACTCCCTGTGGCAGTGAGTTCAACATTCTCACCACTCTTTGGGTAGTTTCTTCTGAATTCCGTATTGGGTTTCTTGGTGACTATCTTATAATGATGGCCTCTAGTTTAGTTTAGTTTAGAGATACAGCACTGAAACAGGCCCTTCAGCCCACCGAGTCTGTGCCGACCATCAACCACCCATTTATACTAATCGTACATTCCTACCACATCCCCCCCTGTCCCTATATATTTCCCTACCACCTACCTATACTAGGGGCAATTTATAATGGCCAATTTACCTACCAACCTGCAAGTCTTTTGGCTTGTGGGAGGAAACCGGAGCACCCGGAGAAAACCCACGCAGACACAGGGAGAACTTGCAAACTCCACACAGGCAGTACCCAGAATTGAACCCGGGTCGCTGGAGCTGTGAGGCTGCGGTGCTAACCACTGTTATGCTCTACCCCCCCAAGTGGAAACATTCTCTCCGTATCCACTCTATCAAAACCTTTCATAATTTTAAAGAACTCTTTTAGGTCACCTCCAGCCTTTCTTTTTAAAGAGAAAAGAGACCCAGCCTGTTCATTCTTTTCTGATATATATACCCTCGTATTTCTGGTATCATCCTTGTAAATCTTCTCTGCCCCCTTCCAGTGCCTCTTGCATCCTTTTTATAATATGGCGACCAGAACAGCATGCAGTACTCTGTGATCTAACCAAGGTTCAATACAGGTTTAGCATAATCTCCCTACTTTTCAATACTATCCCCTGGAAATAACACCTAGTGCTTGGCATTTTTTGTGGACTTGCTAACCTGTGGTGGAACTTTTAGTGATTGGTGTTTTTCTACTCCGAGTTCTCTTTGTTCCTCTTCCCGACCTAAACTCCCACCTTCCAAGTAATAAGTGACCTCAAATTTATCTGCATTGAACTTGATTTACAAACATTCGAATTAGGAGCAGGAGTAGGCCATTTGACCCCTCAAGCCTGCTCCGCCATTCAATAAGTTAATGGCTAAACTGATAACTCCACATTTCCACCTATCCCCGATAACCTTTCACCCTCTTGCTTATCAAGAATCTATCTACTGCTGCCTTAAAAATATTCAAAGACTCTGCTTCCACTGCCTTTTGAGGAAGAGAATTCCAAAGACTCACAACCCTCTGAGAGAAAAAAATTTCTCCTCATCTCTGTCTTAAATGGGCGACCCCTTATTTTTAAACAATGACCCCTAGTTTGAGATTCTCCCACAAGGGGAAACATCCTTTCCACATCCATCCTGTCAAGACCCCTCAGGATCTTATTTGTTTCAATCAGGTCACCTCTTACTCTTCTAAATTCCAGCGGATAAAAGCCTAGCCTGTCCAATCTTTCCTCTTAAGATACCCCACCCATTCCAGGTATTACTCTGGAGCTGCGGTGAGTCAGAGCACAGAAATACAGCCTCCACCACAGAAGCATGGTGGTCTGCAGGTAGAATCCAGTGATTGGATGAGTCATGATACTGAGGGTCTTGGATCAGATTAAAAGCCCTTTGACAAGCTTGAAGTAATTCTCAAAAGGCATTGTGCTCTGAAAGTGAAAACAAAAACAGGGAAAAACCCAATCATTCACTCGGGCTGAACGTGAGGACGAAGAGTGGGAAACCTCTGAAAAGTGTGGAAACTCCCAAAAAGCATGGGAAACCCCTGAAAACAGCAGGGATACCTCAAATGAAGCAACCAAGCCTGAAAAAAAAACAAACAAACTGAATTTCTCAAAGAAAGAGGAACACCCTAAAAAAGACTATTAAAACAGCAAGGAACTCCTGAAAACAGTGGGGTCACCTCCATTAAAGCAAGCAAGCCCTGAAAAACAAACAAACAGATCTTCTGAAAGAAAGGGGAACACCCTAAAAACTCTATGAAAGAAAGCAATATGGATTCAAAATTTGGAAGCCTGAAAGCTTCCATGATCAAGAAGGACCCAATCAGGTACAAAATTGGTTCATATGGAGGAAAATTTTCCTAAGGTTTAGGATTGCTTCTCAACTCCATACCAAATCAGAAGTGGAACAAATGAACACACTTTTGTATTTAGTAGGTGCAATTGCAGACAATGTAATTGTCTGACAAGGGATCAACGAGGCTTCCAATAAATTTGAAGAGGTACTTCAAGCCTTCAATAAATATTTCAATCTTCACAGCAATAAAATTTTGGAAAGAGCCAAATTTAATAAGCAGGTGAAGAAGATTGGTGAATCTGTAGACTCTTATATTAATGATCTGTATAAATTAGCAGAAGGATGTGAATATGGCGAATTAAAGGCAGACGTAATTAGAGACAGGTCGTCGATAGCATAGCTGATGAATCCTTATCAGACCTTTTGCAATCCATGGAAGACCTCACACTGGAAAAGGCCATTCAGACTGTAAGACAGGCTGAAGTTCGCAAACAGAATAGGGCCATTCTATGAGCTGGAGACATGCCGCGGATAAGAACAAGTTCAATGCTAGCACAGTTTGTGAGGCCAAAGTCAGAGAAACACTTCATGGAAAAGAAACGTACAGGTGAGAAAGTGCATGACACAGGGAAACCATGCTAACAGTGTGGAACCAGGAATACCCACAAATGGGAGCAGTGTCCAGCAAGTAAAGCCGAGTGTTTTAATTGTTAAAAAAAACTGGACATTATGGGAAAATGTGCCAGAGCAAAATTTCTTTGTTTAAGAGTACAAAGCAGAAAACCTTCACACAAAGAACAGTGAATCAAGTCCATCAATATCCAGACAAGAAAGGACCAGGAGATTTCCTGGGAGAAATTAGTAACCCGGATCAAGGTTTCTGGATGGTGGACATCTACGTGAATGGACACCTCATGAATTTTAAACTTGACATGGGGGCTAGCATCACAGTACTGTCTGATCAAGAGCCATGGGTGATGAGACATTACCTACAACCGGCAGATATACAGTTGCATAGTCCGGCGGGACATAACTGAGAATAAAAGACAAGCTCCAAGCAACTTTCAGCATAGAGGGAGACAACTGGTAGAGACCTTATATGTCTTGCATAATCAATAATTTTCCTTACTGAGTAGGAATGTATGTTTAGAAATACAGTTGATTAAGAAGATAGACAAAGTCAAGCAAACAAAGGACTTAGCAAAGGACTCAATTTTATCCCCTTACGCACCCACCTCAATGAATTTCGTGCTCAGCATGACATTGAGCTCTTCTTCCTTCGCCTTACCTCTAGGCTCACATCTTTGGCCAGGGGTCCTCCCCCGACCAGCAGACCTATTCTTCCTCCACCTGGACCCCTCCTTCTGGCCTCTTACCCATTCTTGATCTTTCATTGAGAACAGTTGACGTGACATTGGCTGTCTTAACTTCTCCGCTCCCCTCACTCACTCTAACCTGTCTCCCTCGGAACTTGCTGTACTCCGTTCTCTCAGGTCTAACCCTGACATTGTGATCAAACCTGCTGACAGGGGTGGTGCTGTTGTTTGGCGTACCGATCTCTACCTTGCAGAGCTGAGTGCCAACTCACAGACACTTCTTCCTACCTCCCCTGGACCATGACCCCACCACTATACATCAAGCCACTGTCTTCAGGATCGTCACTGACCTCATCTCCTTGGAGATCTTCCCTCTATAGCTTCCTACCTCATGGTCCTGCAACCATGGACATCCCACTTTTATCTCCTTCCGAAAATCCACAAACTGGACTGTCCCGGTAGACCCATTGTTTCAGCCTGTTCCTGCCCCATGAAACTTATTTCTTCTTATCTTGACTGTTTTCTCCCTGGTCCAATCTCTTCCCACCTACATCCATGACTCTTCTGGTGCCCTACGTCATTTCAACAATTTCCAGTTTCCTGGCCCTAACCGCCTCCTCTTCACTATGGACGTCCAGTATCTCTACACCTCCATCCCCCAACAGGATGGTCTGAGGGCTCTTCGCTATTTCCTTGAACAGAGGCCTAACCAGTCCCCATCCAACACCGCAATCCCACCTGTCTGAACTTGTCCTCACTTTGAACAACAACTCCTTCAACTCCACTCACTTCCTCCAAATAAAAGGTGCTGCTATGGGTACTGGCATGGGTCCCAGTTATGTCTGTCTTTTTGTGGGGTATGTTGAACATTCCTTGTTTCTGCCTCAACTCTTTTTCTGGTACATTGATGAACTGTATCGGTGCCGTTTCCTGCTCCTGCCCCGAACTGGAAAACTTAATCAACTTTGCTTCCAATTTCCACCTTTCCCTCACCTTCACCTGGTCAATCTCCGACACTTCCCTTCCCTTCCTCACCTTCTTTTTCTTCATCTCTGGGGATAGGCTGTCCACTATTATTCATTATAAGCACACCGACTCCCACAGCTACCTCAACTACACTTCCTCACACTCTGCCCCCTGTAAGAACACCATTCAATTCTTCCAGTTTTTTCATCTCTGACTTATGTGTTCTGATGATGTTACCTTCCACAACAGCACTTCTGATATGTCTTCCTTTTCTCTCAACCAAGGATTCCCCCCCACCCACCCAGCTGTGGTTAACAGGGCCCTCAATCGTGTCTGACCCATTTCCTGCACCTGCCCTCGCCCCTTCCCCTCCCTGCCAGAACAATGACAGGGTTCCCCTTGTCCTCATTTTCCACCCCACCAGCCTTCACATCCAAAGGATCATCCTCCGACATTTCTGCCATCTCCAGCGTGATGCCACAACCAAACACATCTTCCCCTCCCCTCCCATATCAGTATTCTATTGGGATTGTTCCCTCTGTGACACCCTGGTCGTCTCCTCCATCACCCCTAACATTTTGTCCCCTTCCTACGGCACCTTCCCATGCAATCTCAGGAGGTGTAATACCTGCCCTTTTACCTCCACTCTCCTCACCATTCAAGGCCCCAAACACTCCTTCCAAGTGATGCAGTGATTTATTTGTACTTCTTTCAATTTTGTATACTGTATTCACTGCTCACAATGTGCCTCTACACTGGGGAGACCAAATGCAGATTGGGTAACAGCTTTGCAGAACACCTCCACTCAGTCTGCAAGCATGACCCCGAGCTTTTGGTTGCTTGCCATTTTAATTCACCATCCTGCTTCCATGCCAACATTTCTGTCCTTGGCAGTGTTCCAGTGAACCTGAATGCAAGCTTGAGGAACAGCACCTCATCTTCTGATTAGGCACTCACCAGCCTTCTGGACTCAACATTGAGTTCAACAATTTCAAAGAATGACTGCCCTTTTCATTTTATTTTGTTTATTTTGTTCCATTTTTAACCATGGGCCTGTCTTAAATTTGTTTTTCATGGTTTTGCTTTTGCACAGAGCTGCTTATTATTCTGCCATTAACATTATCTCTGGACTAATGATCTGTCTTTTACCACAACTATTAGCACTCCATTTGCCTTTGTTCTGTGACATCTTTGTTATTTAATCTCTCCTGCCCTCTGCCCTATCAGACACCTTCCCTTTTGTTCTTCATCCCTCCTCCCCCTTTTCACTTGCTGAAAGCCTATTACATTGCTAACCTTTGCCAGTTCTGCTGAAAGGTCACAGACCTGAAACGTTAACTCTGTTTCTGTCTTCACAGGTGCTGCCAGACTGCTGAGTATTTCCAGCATTTGTTTTTATTTCAGATTTCTAGCATCTGCAGTATTTTGCTTTTATTATGGAAAGGTAAACAATCGTTTTCAAGCAGAATACCTGAAGCTTTTTACAGGGCTCGAAAGAAGGAGTACAGGATCATACTGAAGGAAGGGGTCTTCACACCAAGAAGGATACTTCATCCATTGTTGACCAAAGTCCAAGAACAACTGGAAGAGATGATAATGGGCATTATCTCTCTGGTAACACGACCAACGGAGTGGTCGGCCATGTTTCCTGTCCCGAAGCAAAATGGAACTCTGTGTATTTAATGCAGCTCAACAAAGCAATAGTGCATGAGATTCACCCAATGTCCATAGTTAATGACAGTTCAGCAAAACTCTCTCAGAGCACCATGTTTCTGAAAATTAATGCCAATAGTGGGCTTTGGCACGTATCCCTAGATGAGGCTTAAAGATTATTGACCACATTTATAACACCTTTTGGGTGATTTTGTTTCATTAGGTTACCATTTGGAATAACTTCTGCACCAGGGATCTTTCAAGGGTCTATGTCCAACATCTTAGAAGGGTTCAAAGGAGTTATTTGTCACATGGATGACATCCGGATACATGGACAGTCAGTAGAGGAACATGACCAAAGAGTTTGACAGGTTCTACAGAGAGTTCAAGAAGCAGGACTAATTCTAAACAAGAAGCATAAATTTTCTAAGACGTCGATTCATTTCTTAGGACACATAGTGAGCAGTGAAGGTATAATGGCAGATCCACAGAAGACAAGGACCGTTACAGAATTTCCTCCTCCTATTACTTTTCAACAGCTCCAGAGATTCCTGGGAATGGTAAATCAATTAGCAAAATTTATACATCACTTATCCCAGAAAACTGATCCACTGAGACAGCTCCTCAGAAAACAGCAAGCGTGGTGCTGGAATTCCTACCAAGAACACGCATTCCAGAAAATTCAAGTGATGTTTATTTCTCTGGATGTCTTGGCATATTACAACCCTATACTACCTATGAAGATAGCAGCAGATGCTTCCTCAGCTGGGTTGGTCGCAGTTCTTTTTCAGGAGCAAGCTGATGGTTCCCGTAGACCAATATTCTATGCATCAAGAGCTTTGTCAGAAACAGAGACACACTATGCTATTATAGAAAAAGAAGCTGTAGTCGTCACATGGGCATGTGAAAAATTTTCAGACAACATCATTGGATTACGTGTAATTATCGAAACAGACCATAAACCTTTGGTATCCTTGTTAGATGAAAAGGAAATTGCAAAAATGCCTCCATATACAAAGATTTGGTCTAACATTGATGAGGTATACGTATGGATGATATATGTCCAAGGGAGGTTGCAATCATCAGCCAATGCACTATCAAGGGCGACGGTAGACCATCCCACACAGAAAGACGTGAATTTCATATGCAATATAGAATCATATTTGCAACGTACAGCACAAAATTGTTAAACGGGCACACAGAAGTTGCGAGAAATATGACAAGCCCAAAAATGTGACGAAGAATGCATTTGCATTAGACAGTATTGTACACATGGGTGACCACAAGAAAGTCCAGGAGGGAAAACAATGAAAACATTCCATAAGTATAGGAAATACTTTACCATAATCAATGACTTATTAGTTTACAATGACAGAATTGTTATTCCTAGTTCAATGAGATCCGTATCTTAGATTGCCTACACAAGGCCATTTGGGTATAACCAAGTGCACAGAGAGGGCATAGTCTTCAGTATGGTGGCCTGGAATATCTAATGGCATCAAGACCATGATCCAGAACTGCCAGACATGCACAATACAGAGGCCAGAACAGCGCAAATCTCTGTTAACTACCCAATTTCCAACTAGTCCTTGGAAAAGGCTAGGTATGGATTTATTCATGTTTAGTGGGAAGACATATATAATCATCATCGATTACTTTTCAAGATGGATGGAAGTCCAAAGATTGCATTCTACAACCACTGAAGTAGTTATCAGGATTCTTCAAGACATCTTTGCGACACATGGGATTCCGGATGAAATATTATTAGACAACAGACCACAGTTCACGAATGAATGTTTTACTTGGTTTGCAATGAAGATGGGCCTTCAGCATCTCACAAGTTTACCGAGGTATCCACAGTCCAATGTTGAGGCAGAAAGAGGTGTGAGAACCATAAAGTCTTTACTAAAGAAAAATGAAGATCTTCCAATCTCATTCCTAATTTATCGTTCAACTCCATTCGTGTGTGGATTATCACCAGCAGAATTACTGATGGGCAAGAGGTTAAGAATACAGCTTCCAGGGTTGCCTCTGCAATTGATTCCTAGAGTGAAGACACAAGACTATGAGAAAGTATGAGATAGGGAAAACTCCAATAGAAGGAAACAAACCCTGAATTATAATAGAAGATTTCAAGTGAGAAGCTTACCCAAATTAAACAATGTTCAAGGAGTATTGATACGTGCCCTGGAAAGAGAAGGTACAGTAATCCATAAATACGGAGACTATCAGCAATTGTATGTGATACACATGACTGAAGGGAACATACGAAGAAATCAGAGGAATATCATTCCTATTCCCCAAAAGCAACAGCCAGTAATTCACCTGGAAGACCCAGAGGAAGATGAACAAACCCAAATTAAACTGAATGCTACACTCCATCGTAAAATTCAACCAAATCAGCAATCCAGGCATACAAAGAAAACTACGCATCGTCCCAGAGAGACTACAACCAGATCGGGGAGAGTTATCAAACCTCCTGTCAGACCACATCAGTGAAGTCAGAGACTTAGGAGGTGGGAGGGTGGTAGATAAGTCATGAATGTATATATGCTTGAGAAAATGATGGATAAAGACTTGGGGGGAGATGTAGTATAAGGAGGTAAAGGGTTAATATTGAAGACAGAGAGAGCAACCCCTCCCACTGTAAAAGTGATGATGTAACAGTCACATGGTATGGGCTTGAGGAGAAGAAGAGATAGCAGCACAGAAGGATGCTAGCTTAGGAGGCTTGTGGAGAGTGTATATAGTAAATATAAATAATAGAGTTCTTAGTTTTAGACTCCGGATAATGTCAACTTTCTCCAGAATGCCTCAGCAATGCTACAAATACAGCAACACACAACAGTATCTTCTGTCATTCACGCCCTAGAAATGGGATACCCGCAAATCCCTGGCCTGCAGCATTGCTATAGCAATGGGTTGGGGAATTATTTAAAGTTTAAGGAATGGAAAGCCAGTTGATCTCAGAGTGATTGATTTTTAGAGGTTTAAGCGCCCTTTATAATAATTGGAAAATTTAGTTGGCAGCATTTGCCAGGCAGCATTGAGGCCCGGGACCACACGTTACTACATCAAGACATTATTTGACTGAGTGTGGCATCAAGGAGGGTTAGCACAATTGAAGTCAACGGTAATCAGGGGGAAAACTCTCCACTGGTTGGAGTCAGACCTAGCACAAAGGAAGATGGTTGTGGTTTTGGAGGTCAATCATTTCAGCCTCAGGATTCCCTCAGGGTAATGTCTGAGGGCCAACCATCTTCAGCTACTTTATCAATGACTTTCCCTCTAAAATAAGGTCAGAAGTGGGGATGTTTGCCGATGCTTACATAGTGTTCAGTACCATTCGCAACTCCTCAGATAGTGAAGCAGTCTGTGCCCAAATGCAGCTAGGCCTGGACAACATTCAGATTAGGGCTGACAAGCAGCAAGTAACCTTTGCGTCACACAAGTGCCAGGTAATGACCATCTCCGACAAGAGATAATCTAACCATCTCCACTTGATGTTCAGCTGCTTTACCATCACTTAATCCCCCATCAGCAACATCTTGGGGGTCACCATTAACCAGAAGCTTAACTGGACCAGCCATATAAATACTGTGGCTACAAGAGCAGGTCAGAGGCTGGGAATTCTGCATTGAGTAATTCACCTCCTGACTCCCCAAAGTCTGTCCACCATCTACAAGGCACAAGTCAGGAGTGTGATGCAATACTCTCCATTTGCCTGGATGAGTGCAGCAACAACAACAATCAAGAAGCTTGACACCATCCAAGGCAAAGCAACTTGTCTGATTGGCACTCATCCACCATCTTAAACATTCACTCCCTCCACTACCAGTGCACAGTGGAAGCAGTGTGTACCATCTACAAGATGCAGTGCAGCAACTTGCCAAGCCTCCTTTGACAACTCCTTCCAAACCCATGGCCTCTACCACCTGGAAGGACAAGGATAGCATATGCAAGGGAACACCACCATCTGTAAGTTCCTTCAAGTCACACACTATCCTGACTGGGAATTATATTGCCGTTCCTTCACTGTCGCTGGGTGAAAATCATGGAACTTCCTCCCTAACAGCATTGTGAATGTACCTACACGACACGGACTTCAGCGGTTCAAGAAGGCCGCTCACCAACATATTTTCATGGGCAATTAGGCTTGGGCAATAAATGCTGGCCTGGTCAGCGATGCTCTCATCCCACAAATGAATAAAAAAGCCAATGCCCCCAGGTAGATTCTCTGGCAGAGCATGGGAGCCCACCAAAATTCTCAAAGTGGAATATTCCCTGTAACATTAGCTGTGGTCAAGGGCAGATACTTGCTGTGGGCTGAAGTCCCACCCATGTTCTGCCACCAGTGTTACAGCAAGCGATAGATCTGGATGTGCGAAGGGCAAATCAATGTGGCTAGCTGGCTACAACATAAATAGTCTTCATCACAGGTTGATAAATAACAATTTCTCATCTGAATATTCATCTGAGCCTTCTGTGAATTGAATTCCTCAGATTGCATCTCTTTGCCTTCTGGGTTATTTGTTCATAGTATTAATATGATAGATGTTCCAAGATCTGTGAATTATATGGTCATCTTTGCTGAATACATTGTGGTTCAAAAGTTGGTGAAAGCAGCCAGAAGAACTAAAAAAATCACTGATTATGTTGTATAATATTTTGTCCACATTTTTGCTTCTGAGAGTTATTTTTATTTGTAACTTTGGTCCTCAGATTGCTGTTCTGCCAACTATCTGCCTGGATCCTGCTCTGGAGGAAATCCACCCCATAGACCTGATCTATTTACTGGAGTCTTCCTTGAGTCCTATCCATAAGAAAGCTCAAAACATAACATGCAAACATTCATAAGGTGAGAAGTACATAGTTTGCATTGGAGGAGAGCATGAAATGCAGACTGGAGCTTCACATCTTGCTCATACAAAGAACGCAATTTTTATATATTGTCATCTTTACTTGTATTCCTTCTATTACATGTACTTCTGGTGATACACAGGATAATGATAAGTTTATATTATGGGAACAGTCGTTGGTATGAGAAAGGGAGAATGATAGATTTAGCCATGGTTGATGATCTCTTGGCCTGTGTTTTGCAGTCATCAGTGAAGGAACAGTGCTTGTGTTCATCATGCCTACAGCTGCCCACAGACTTTTTAGGCTAGATTTTATGCTCTCCCCTATGGCAAGTTTGAAGGCAGGGAGAACAGTCAATTGAGCGGGATGGTGACAGATGGGGATCCCGTCACTTTCCCGCCTCCACCCCAATTAAGTTTGTGGTGGGAAGGCATGTGGATGGCCTACCACCCCACTGCCAATTGAGGCCCTTAAGTGGGCAATTAGTGCCCAATTAAGGGCCTCTTCCTGCTGCTGCTGGTATTAGCCCAGTGGTGGGTGGGCTGTTACCATGTGGGGAGCATGACAAGCAACACTGTGCTTAGAGTCTGATCGAGGGACCTGGCATCAGGAAGTGGGGGGAGCCCACTGAGAGTCAGTCACACTCCTGCCCTTGCTGTTGACCTCCTTTCACACCTCTCTCCCACGACCCCCACCCCATGAAAGCCCTCCCACTATCACTGACCTGTGGTCTGGGTCCATTGATGATTCTGGTCTATGGGTGGGTGCATTACTGGCAGCAGCCATCACCTGCACAGTGATGCTGCTGAGTACAAGAGCTGCTGGCCTCTGATTGGCTGGCAGCTCTCAGTGGGTGGGACTGCCATCCCGGGGTCCTTAATCCCAGGGAAGGCCTGCTGCTGCCCAGTTAAGTGGCTGATTGGCACACGATGCGGCGCGCCTTCTTAAAAATAGGCGATGCAGGGCTTTTGTGTTCAGTGCGGCATCCTCTACAGGGGATCTGTGACATGTATGAAGAGGGCAAGTAATAGCATGACTCTCTACCCAATCAGACTGAAGAATCCTCACCTGTGACATGCAGTGGGGAAGAGTGTGATTAGGCCTGATATCAGGCACGGGGATCTTGATGTGCTATTTCTCCGCACTCTGTTCCATTAAGGCAGGCGGCAGGCAAACTTCATGCTGCTTGCTCATCAACATGATTGCAGCGTGCAACCCAGCGCATAACATCCTGCTGATTGGCTGCTTGCTCAGGAGGGGGCCCAGAATGTGCAAGGCTAGCGCGATGTACAACTAGCCCGCACTTCTTAAAGGCATCCTGTCCCTCTTAAAGGGGAGGTGCACTCAGGCTACAGCAGCTGCTGGAACAGTGTCTGGAAGACCTTGGTTGAAGGAAGAGGACTGGTAATGAAGCAGCACAGCAGAGCAGGCTTCCATGTTCTTGACTGTGGCACCCTAGGCCTTAGTGATGGAAGTTGAAAGGAGGAGAGAGACCATTTTCCACAGGGGGCCAGGAGGCCCTCAAGGGACACCTTGTAAAGGGAATGGGAGAGGTCTGGAATCTGGCCCCCAGGTCAGGGCTGCAGTGCCGGAGAAAGTTCAATGACCTCACGTGTGGTCAAGGTCAGTGACTGCATCTTCAAATGACATCTCCTACCACAACACCACCATCCTCTCACACTGTTGAATGCACCGCAGCCCCTTCATTCACCCATCAGTAAGTAGGACTCATGCCGAACATTCAGATGTTCCATTTCACCCTCACAGACTTACTAATGCTGCCTGTCTCATAACCACTTCTCACAGCTTCCACATACCTCCAACTATTCAGCTGTGGCAGGCACATCACCCAAACACATTGCAACATATTCACTGACATCCTTCCCTCTTTCTTGCAGAACAAGGTTGCATTTAATCACAGGGAGCAGCAGAGAACTGGCGAGAACTATGCCATCACTCACAAGTGGCCTGTATCTCCTGAGTTCTGAGACAGTGCTCCACATCCTTCTTTCCCTCTCTTTATCCTGCTTCTCTCTAGTAAAGGAGGAGATGATAAAGTCCCCTTTTCTTCTGTACAGGGCCTCTGTCACCTCCCTGATGCAATGATGGATGGTGAACGGTGAAATAGAAATGTCACCTGCTGCCATCTGGAATTATCTGCTGACATAGAAATTGAGGGCCATGGTGATCTTCGTGGCTGCTGTCAGTGCCATCCTCATCCTACTGTGTGATTGTTATGACCGAGGCGGGAATAATGCACTGTCAATTCAGTCCCAAAACTCCACAGGTCGCAGCATATTATTAAAGTTTTCCCACCTGCTGGAAATTATCCAAATTAAACACTTTAGTAACCCCCAGAATAAAACAGACCAAACCAGGTATCTTTAAGCAATAACAAATTATTTATTAATAAACTAAATCTTAAACACTATTAAGATAAATTTATGTATAAAGACCTTATAATTTCTTATTTGGTCTAATTCCCCCATTCATGCACATACATTCAAAAGCTAACAGTTCATGGTTTTAAAAATGGTGTTTTAAAAATTAGCTGTTTCTTAAGAATAAATAAATAACTGGGTTGTAAGTCTTTGTGAGTTATGTTCCTGGTTGATGAGGTGTCCAGATTAGAACAATCAGATGCTATTTAAAGTCTCCACGTGAATTCAATGAACAGTCTTTACTCGATAGGCTGCAGCAGGCATCACACAGTTCTTTCAACATGGAGTATAATGACAAATCTATATTTGGATTTTAAAATTTGTAGTCTTTCAGTCGAAACTTTACTGTGAATTCCAGAAAACACAATCAGTCAAGAGAGAGTCAATCTTGAAGCAAAGACATCTTAGATTGGAAGTAAAGAAAAGGAATTTTGCTAACTCCAGCAATACAAATGTTCTCTTCAAAGGGTTTTTTTTTCTCCTGAGGCAATTAACACAGCCTATAGCTCATTGTAGAATTTCTGCTAAGAGAATACTCTTCCTTCAAGGCAAGCACGCTTTGCCGGTTTCCAGTTCAAAGCAGTTTTAGCTGGTTTCTACACACAGTTTAAAGTTACAGTACACCATGTGATCTATATCGCTTGCTGTGGCCTTGGAAACAGGTGCAGCTGTGGCACACTGTTCTCAGGAATGTAAAACTTCTCTCTCTTTCTTAAAGGCACACTGTTTTAAACAGAGGAGGAAAAAAATAGTTCCATGACAAGGTTTAGTTGCAGGAGGTGGCACAGTTCAGTCATCACCTCCTTGGTGAAACATAGGTGTTTCAGATACTCCTTCTGGCTGAGGTGGAAGTAAGAGAAGTGCTCTCTGAAGGCCCTTGTGGGTGGAGCCTTCTATTGAGAGCCCTTCTCCTCCCTCTGCCCACAGCTTCCCTTCTCTGCTGCTGGTGTTCCATCTCCCAGTCCTGCTGCAACCCAAGAGAAACAGCAAGTCTAGCCCCCATGACTGAATGCAGGCTTTCTCCTGATAGGCCTTTCAATGCCTCTGATCTCCTTGACAAAGTTCAGCACCACTCCCTTGTGCACCCAAAAATTTCTGTCAACTTCTGCAATAAAACTGAACATAGTACTTCCATTAACACTGCAGGAGCAAAAGAAAGTCAAAAGCACCTCAGCTGAAAGTTGAAGGATGATCCCTTTAAATAGCACTAGTGGGGGATCGCTCATGCAGCTGAATGCATGTTCAGCTGGGAGTGATTCAGAGAGGGCATTAACAGCACCCATGAGGTCCACTGTGGCAGATCAGTCGACAAAATAATGTTAGGCGCTGTTCGTCGTCACAATCTGTCCACTCTGCATGTTTCTGACAAATGCACAGCTCACCTGCACTAGCATCCTTACAGTCAGAGTGTGCTGCACAGACCACGCCAGAAGTGGCTGGAAGTGGTCTGGCTGACGTTTTTGAAGTTTTGGGTGCTATGAAGCCAGATTTTGCAGCATCTGAATCTAAACCAGGAAGTATAACTTAGGATATCCAGTTCATTGTAAAATCATTTACAGAAAGCAAAATAAAGAGAAGGAAAGAAGGATGGGATTAAGAGAGGGAGAGTAAAGAAACATAAAAAAACTTTATATTTATTTTTATTTATTTTAAAATCTATAACAATACTTAAATTCTGAAGAAATTAGACTAAATATTAAATTACATTTTCAGTGCCAGAGATGTTATTTGGAGGTAATTAAGATTTATCACACCAATAAGAACATAAGAACATAGGAAATACGAGCAGGAGTAGGCTATTCAGTACTTCGAGCCTGCTCCGCCATTCAATGAGATCATGGCTGATTTTCTACTTCAACACCATTTTCCTGCACTACCCCTGTATCTCTTGATGTTTTTAATGTGTAGAAATCTATCAATCACAGTCATGAACATACTCAATGACTGAGCCTCCACAGCTGTCTGGGGAGCAGAATTCCAAAGATTCATCACCCTCTGAGTGAAGAAATTCCTCCTCATCTCAGTCCTAAATGGCCTGCCTCTTATACTGAGATTGTGTCTCCTTGTTCTAGACTCCCCAGCCAGGGGAAACATCCTTCCTGCATCTACCTTGTTGAGTCCTGTAAGAATTTTGTATGCATGAATGAGATCATCTCTCATTCTGCTAGTTACATCCTCAAAAAACTCCAACAGGTTTGTTAAACATGATTTCCCTTTCATAAATCCATGTTGACTCTGCCCAATCCTACCATTATTTTCTAAGGGTCCTGTTATCACATCCTTTTTATAATAGATTCTAGCATTTTCCCTACAACTGATGTTAGATTAACAGGTGTGTAGTTCCCCATTTTCTCTCTCCATCCTTAAATAATGGGGTTACAATTGCCACCTTCCAATTTGCAGGAATCATTCCAGAGTCTATTGAATTTTGAAAAATGACCACCTTTTCCATCTCTACAGCCACCTCTTTCAACATGTAGATCGTCAGGTCCGGGGGATTTATCTACTTTAAGTCCCATTAATTTCTCTAGTACTTTTTAAAAACTAATATTAATATCTTGCAGTTCCTCATTTACGTTGGTCCCTTGATTCTCCATTATTTCTGGGAGGTTTTTAGTATTTTCCTCTGTGAAGACAGACACCAAGTATTTGTTTAGTTTCTCTGCCATTTCCTTATTCCCCATGTTATAACTAGGCGAGAAAGGTGTCTAAGGGTCTTTTACAGTCTTCAGCTGGTCTTATTGTAACAGTGTTTAATTTTAAACACATTGTGTTTTGAGCTCCCCCTTGGTGAATCCTTGTTCACCATTTTCCAATTATAAGGCAAAGAAATGAGCACACCAGGTTTTCTTAGGTTTAAAGAAGAAAAGTTAAATTTATTAAAACTTAAACTCTAATTTGGTTAATGTCTACAGATATACAACAAACCCACGCTAACATGCACATGCGATACACACATGCAAATAGGGACAGAAAAGAGCAGAAGAAAAATAAAGTAGAGAGGTTTGAGGCAGTCTCTGAAGGGGGTTTTTTGTTACTGTTTCTGTGTTTCCAGCTTGCCGCAGAGTCTTTGATTGTAGACAGCTCTTACTTTTCGTTGGGGCCCAGTATTCTTCATAAACCTTGTTCACGTAGGATACTTTTGTCTCTTTGAGTTTACGTGTCTTCAGTGATTTCCGAAGCTGGTGAGAACGAGATGAGAGCAGACAGGAGAGAGGTCTTTTCCAGTCCAGGAGCAAACAGCTTTCTGAGTTCATTCTCTCAGCAAGTTCAAATTAAAAAAACTCCAACAGTCAGTTAGTCATGTGACCAAACTGGTCTGACCACCTCTTCTGTGTATTGGGGAAGCAAGGACTGGGTCCCTTGTTCCAACACTGCTAGCATGCAAATGTCTTTCCAGTCAGGGGCTTGGCAGCTCCTTGTGATAGGCCCTCTTTTCTTCCCAGCCACAATTTTAAGTTTTAATGTTCATGTGGCGAAATAATGTGTGCCTCAGTCTTAGCAGGTGGGGGCCTGCCTGACACCCATTATAAACTCTCCTGTCTCCGCTTGTAATGGACCCACATTTGTTTTTACTAATCTTGTCCTTTTTACATATCTATAGAAGCTTTTACATTCCGTTTTTATGTTTCTCGCTAGTTAACTCTCATATTCTATTTTCCCTTTCTTAATCTTTTTCTTGGTCCTCCATTGCAGAATTCTAAAATGCTCCCAAACCTCAGGCTCACATTTTTTTGGCAACTTTATACACCTCTTCCTTTGATTTAATATAATACTTGATTTCTTTCATTAGCCACAGTTGGAACACTTCCCATGCTTTGTTTTTGTGCATTAAAGGAATGTATTTTTGTTGTAAATTATGTATTAGTTCTTTAAATGTAAGCCATTGCTTGTCCACTGTCAAATCTTTTAATGTAGTTTCCCAATTCACCATAGCCAATTTGCCCCTCAAACAGTCATAGTTTCCTTTGGTTAGATTTAAGATCCCAGTTTCTCAGTGAACGACATCATTTTCAAACTTAAAGTAAAAATCAATCATATTATGGTCACTCTTTCTAAATAGCTCCTTTACAACAAGATTATTAATTACCCTTTTTTCATTGCACAATACTAGATCTAACATAGCCTGCTTCCTAGTTGGTTCCTCAATGTACTGCTCTAGAAAACCATCTCGCATACATTCCAAGAATTTGCCCTTCACAACATTAGTACTAATTAGGTTTACCCAGTCTATCTGTAGATTGAAATCACCCATGACTACCTTATTACCTTTGTTACACACACCTCTAATATCCTGATATATACTGTGATTTACATTACCACTGCTGTTTGGTGGCCTATAAACAACTCCCACCAATGTTTAAATAAAAGCAAAATACTGCAGATTCTGGAAATCTGAAATAAAAACAAAGTGCTGGAAATACTCAGCTCAGACAGCATCTGTGGAGAGGGAAGCAGGTCACGTTTCCTGTCTGTGACCTTTCATCAGTTCTGATGAAAGGTCACAGACCTGAAATGTTAATTCAGCTTCTTTCTCCACAGATGCTGCCTGACCTGCGAGTATTTCCAACACTTTCTGTTTTTATCCATCAATGTTTTCTGCCCCTTGCTGTTTCCTAGTTCCACTGAAACTGATTCTATGGCTTGATATTTAGAACTAAGGTTATTTCTCACTACAGTACTAATGCCCACTTTAATTAACAGAGCTACCCCACCATCTTTTCCTAGCTTCCTCTCCTTCCTGAATGTCATGTACCCTTGGATATTTAGGTTGCAGCTTTGGTTTCCTTGTAGCCATGACTCTCTATGGATATCAGATCAATCATATGAATTTTTAATTGAGCTGACAACTCATCTATTTTATTGCAAATGCTGTAAGCATTCAGATACAGAGCCCTTAATTCAGTTTTTAAAAATTATTTTTGTAAACTCTGGCCCTATATGCTGGCACACTCTTAAATTTGCAGTCACTGTCCCTTCCTGCCATACTCTGATTATCATTACCTTTTTTGCTACTTTGATCTATTGCCTTGTCATTTCTCTTTAATTTACTCAATCTTTCCCTACATGATCCCATTGCCCCTCTATTTAGTTTAAAGACTCTACTTCTGACTCATTATATGACTCGCTAGTACACTGGTCCCAGCACGGTTCAGGTGAAGTCCATTCCAACGGTACAGCCCCCACTTTCCCCATTACTGGTGCCAGTTCCCCACGAATCAGAACTCACTTCTCCCGCACCAGTCTTTGAGCCATGCATTCATCTCTCTAATCTTATTTACCCCATGCCAATTTGCATGTGGCTCAGGTAATAATCCAGAGATTATTATCTTTGAGGATCTGCTTTTTAATTTAGTGCCTAGCTTCTCATACTCCCTATGCAGAACCTCTTTCCTAGTCCTACCTATGTAGTTGATACCTAAATGGATCACTTTAACTGGATCCTCCCCCTCCCACTGCAAGTTCCTCTCGAGCCCTGAGCAGATGTCCTGAACCCTGGCACCGAGCAGGCAACACATCCTTCTGCATTCTCACTCTTGGCTGCAGAGAACAGTGTCTATCCCCCGACTGTATTGCCCCATACTACCACTACATTCCTTTTAACTCCCCCCACTTGAATGGCTTCCTATACCATGGTGTCAAGTTCAGTTTGCTCATCCACACTACAGCCCTCGTTCTTGTCCATACAAGCTGCAAGAACCTCGAGCCTGTTGCTCAATTGTAAGGGCTGAGGCTCCTCTTCTCAATTCCTTTACCTTCCTGACTCGCAGTCACACCTTCCTGTCCCTGACCACTGACCAAATCAGATGAACCTATCCTGGAAGGTGTGACTGCCTGCTGGAAAAAAGTGTCCAGGTAACTTTCCTCCTCCTTGGTGCACTGTAATGCCTGCAGCTCAGCCTCCAACTCATTAACTCTGTGTCGAAGCTCCTCAAGCCACAGACACTACAGATGTGGTTGCCATGGATTGCAGTGGCATCCAGGAGCTCCCACATACTGCAGCTGTGACCCATCACCTTTCTATCATCTTTATTGTGTTAATTACATTTAAGTTTCTTAATTAATTTATAGTTCAACTCTTTACCGAACTCCCTCACTCACCAAACCCCAGACTTTACACTCTATGCACTCATGCAGCACTCAATGCAGCCAAGCAGCACTCAGAGACCCTGTATTTATACTCTCTGAAAAACAATGATGAGTCAGCTCTGCTAGAGCTCAGAAACCAGTTTAAGCTAGCTACCTAATTAATTAGCTACACTTCACTAGCTCAAATTCACATACCTGATTGCACCAGTCCTAACCTTTTATGGTGTGCTCAGTTGAGTAACTAGTGGGTAAGTACCACAAATTCACGCACTTGCAGGGCTTGCAATGCTGAGTCTATTACCAAGGTACCGGTATAGCATAGCTTGTGGACGAGAAGGGCATCTCGGACAGCAACATCTGGATTTCCATGTTTAATTGCACATACACAGACATTGCAAGTTGCGGTTCGTTTTTTTTCTTCATAATACCAGTGAGCGCTGACAGCTTCACCATTATTCTTAACACAAAATCTGAGCTGTTGTGTCCTTCAATCTTAACATATGAGTCTGCGCAATGTTTTTCATGGGTGATAGATTGTTTTACTGGGTGGACATGCATGGCCTGGTATCAGCCAGATCAATATATGTTATTATTCACTTTGACATGGGTAAGTGCTTCAATTAAAAAGGATAATGGCAAATTTCAGTGGGTAAATGTTCATTTTTAGTGCTCTTGGAGCAGAGCTTTGAGCATTAGGAATATATACTAGGAACTCATATTTAATTTATGTTTGTCCCCTTACTCTGAGTGAGCTTAAGGACACATGTCCTCAGGCTGTTTAAATATGTACAAGCTTCCAAATTAATTGGATCACACCCTTTCCCCCAACTTACTTAGTCTTTTTCTGACAGCTCAGCAACAAATTTCAAACACTGGAAACTTCTAAACAGGGTGGGGTGCGGGGGAGCAGCATTAGAGTGATTTTATTGGTGTAGGAGATGGTGGGAAGGGGTAAATATTAAAGTTTATGAACTTTGGCAGGGGGGGGAGGGTCAGGTGCACAAGCTAAGTATTTTGGGGGGGGGAAGGGCAAGGAGTTAAATCTATGGTTGTTGGGGGAGTGGTGGTGGGAAAGGGGCAAGATCAAGTAATTTCATTTTTTAAAAGCCATTTCCCTTTAAAAATTTAAATATAACGATAGGGCTCGAAGCCCTCTAAAAATGGCATCTGTACCTGTGCAAAGGCTGCTGACGCCATTGCCGGGGACGGACTGCCTGCCCCCTCCACATCATCGGTGAGGGTGGGGGAGACGGTCTGCCCCAGCCATTTAACTAAGCTGCCACATTTAATATTGCGGCTGCTGCGGGCCACCATTGTTTATGTCCGCCGCTGATTTCGGCAACAGCAATGTAAAATTCAGCCCAGCATCTCTAGTAAACGCACATTTTGACCCATGTCACATTCTATTTCCATTCTATGATATGAAAACTTTCAGTTCATCTTCTTCTGAAGGGTATAGTATAAAGAAATGGGACTTGACACGTTTATATCAACAATTTGCATATATCAGACTTGCAGTTATAATTTGGACTTCAATTAGAATTTTACCAAATAGCACCTCCAAAATATTAAAAAAATATAATTCCCAGCCTGAAGATAAAAAATATTTTTTTATTTGTTTGTGGGAGTTGTGGCTGGGTCAGCATTTATTCACCCATCCCTAACTGCCCTTGAACTGAATGGCTTGCTAGGCCATTTAAGAGTCAACCACAATTGCTGTGGGTCTGGAGTCACATGTAGGCCAGACTAGGTAAGGATGATGGATTTCCTTCCCTAAAGGACATTCATAAACCAGATGGGTTTTTATAACAATCGACAATGGTTTCATAGTCACCATTGGACTAGCTTTTAATTCCAGATTTTTATTAATTGAATTCAAATATCACCATTTGCCATGGTGGGATTCAAACCCATGTCCCCAGAGCTTTCACGTGGGCCTTTGGATTGCTCATCCACTGACATTACCACTACGCTACCGCCTCTCCATGAGATATTAATTATATAAATTATAAAGTCACACTACAATATAACATTTAAATTTTCAAAATTTTGCTTCAGTAAGGTATGCTTTAGGGTTGTGGTTAAATAATGAAAAGAAACAAGCTTGGGGCATTCATTTAATTATGCTTACATTGATTGCTTTCCCTTTTTTGAAAGAAAAAATCTCCACTTGATACATCTCATACAACTAATAAATCTGTTCATTAGGAGCTACAAATGCAATTTTCCTAAAGGCATTCAGTAGGGTTTTTATGTTTTATATGCAACTTTGAAGAAAAAGGCAGAACATGAAATTAGATTTCAATTTTTAATGATCAAGTTATCATATTAAAGATAGTAAGGTAAAATTACTACTGGTGATGCTATCATAGAAATGTTTACTGCAAACACATTTACATTTTATAAAAATATCTGAGAAATTTGATACAACTACGTTATAGTAACATCATCAAAGTTAAGTATCATCGAATCATAGAAATTTACAGCACAGTAAGAGGTCATTCAGTCCATTGTGTTTATACCAGCCAAGAAGGAACTATCCAGCCTAATCCAATTTTCCAGCTCTTTTACAACATATTCAAGTGTTTTTTTAAATGCAATGAGGGTTTCTGCCTCTACTGCCCTTTTAGGCAGTGAGTTCCAGACCCCAGCTAGCCTCCAGGTGAAAAACATTTCTCAACTCTCTTCTAATCCTTCTGCCAATTACTTTAAATCTTACTTTTAAAAATCCATGCTAACCTTGATTATCTGTGCCTTTCTAAATGACGATTAATACTGTCCCTCAGAATTTTTTCCAATAATTTGCTCAACACCAGAGTTAGTTTGACTGGCCTATAATAGACTTGGTCTATTCCTTTCTCCATTTCTAAGCAATGGGACAACATTAGCAGTCCTTAGGCCTCTGGCACCATGCCAGTAGCCAGAGAGAATTGCCTCTATTATTTCCTTTCTTATTTCTCTTAACAACCTGGGATACATTTCATTCGGCCCTAGCGATTTATCTACTTTTAACCAAGCAAAACCCTTTAATATTTTTTTTCGCACTATGTTTATCCTGTCCAAAATTTCACAATCCTCCTCCTTAACTACAATGTCTGCATCGTCCAACTCTTTTGTGAAGTGTTATGACCGAGGTTGGAGGAATGCACTGTCTTCTCTAGTTCCACTACTCCACTGGTCACAACATATATTTAAATGCTTTACCCAGTTATTGATACGGCCAATTATATACTTTATCCATATTAGTTTCAGAATTAAAATCTGTCAACCAGGTTTCTTTAGTAAATAAAAAATTGTTTATTTATTATAAAACAAGACTTATTCAATAAAGATGCAAAGCTTACAACACACAGTTTGAAATATGAAAGTATAAATATCTATCCTTGTAAAATATCCTAACAAACAATCACACACACCAGTTAAAGGAAAAAATAAAGAAAAATGAAAAAACTGGCTGTGCAGAGATCAATTTAAAAAAATACTTTGGCCAAGTTATTGTCAATTCTTGAAGAAAAGAATAAGAAATGGAATGTTCCAGATGGCTTTTGGTCTGGCATGCTGGTACATGTAGACAGGTGTCACGAGACACTGGGATCTTTTCAGAAGCAGTTCGTCCAGGAGATGTCGAGAGGAAGTTTTCCAAACGCTTGTCAGGAGAAATGCTGCATCAGTTGCTGCAACGTTCACACTGGATTCTCAGGGTTTCTCAAAGAGCTGGAACAGTTTCGGTTGGTGGCTTCTCTCTTAGCAGGATACTCACCAACTGAGCTCCAAACAATATCCAAAAATGAAACTAAAACTCCTGATAGCCATAAATCCAGACATGTGACTTCTCTAAGTCCAAACAGTTTCATAGTCCATAAGGCTCTAGCTGTTTACTTAGCTTAAGACATGTGACTTCCAGTAAGTTTTTTTTTTGAAACAAAGACCCTAGTGCCCTTCCAGGTGACCCTTTTACAAAAAAACAAGTCCAGGCATCTTCTCAGGTATTTTCCACAGTCTTTCAAACACAAATTCTCAATAAAATTAATAATAGAAGCACCTTCATGGCAGAAGACAGACATAAAGGACTGGATTTTCCCATGGGCTTTTGGACCCTGACGTTGGGACCGAATGGGAATCCCAACTCTGCACTTGCTGGCGGTGAGACCAGCAGCGCAATCTTCTGGGAGGGGGTCTCCTAAAAGCCCACCTTTGCATTCACTATCCTATTAAGGATGGCAATCAGGCCTTCAATGCTGCTGGTCCAATTAGAGGGCCAGCAGCTCTGGAGTCTGGGCATCTCCACTGGGAGAGGTGGGTGCTGCTGAGGCAGGATGAGGACTGAGAGGGTGCCTCAAAATGGAGGTATGCTCGAAGGCAATGAAATGCAAAAATGATGAGGCAAGAATCCTGCAGGCCCCACAGAGCAGAGGGGAAACCCTTCCGGCAGATCAGATTCAGCCACGATTGCGGCCTTTCATACTAGCATGAAGTCTTCGGCTCTGATGGCCCACCAACCTGCCACAGGGAGGCTGCCTCTGTTGAACTGGCGGCCTCCACACCTGGGAGTAGGGGGCAGCTTTGCCAGAGGCAAAATGCTGATGAGGTCACAAAATAGCCTGTAATTGGGGCATTAACAAGCGTAACTCTGTGGACCTTGGATTGGGCAGCCGATCTGACTTCCAGCCTGCTTCTGGGAAAGTTCCCTAGCGGCGAGATTGCGTCGGGGATCTGTCCTGCCATCACAGGGCTTGGAAAATTCAGCCCGAAACATTCATTAAGAACCATGCCCATGTCTTTTGCCTCCACATACAGGCTACTTACTCTAATAGGCCCTACTTTTTCTTAATTTTGCTCTTTCTCTTTATGTATTTATAAAATATCTTTGGGGTTTCCTTGATATTATTTGCCAATATTTTTCATGCCCTTTCTTTGCTTTCCTAATTTCCTTTTTAATTTCACCCCAGCATTTCTATACTCCTCTAGGCTTTCTGCAGTATTGAGCTCTCAGTATCTGACATAAGCTTTTCGTTTTTGTCTTATCCTACTCTGAATGTTCCTTAGCATAAAGTGGGGTCTAGATTTGGGAGTCGCACCTTTTTCTTTGTGGGAACATATTTGTTCTGAAACTTCATTGTCACCTTCTTGAATGCCTCCCACTGATCTGGCACTGATTTACCTTCAAGTAACTATATCTAGACGACTTTTGCTAAATCACATCTCAGCTTAGTAAAATTGGCCTTTACCCAAGTGAGAACTTTTATTTCTGGTCTACCTTTGTCCTTTTCCATAGCTATGCTAAATCTAACTGGATTATGATCAGTACCACCAAAATGCCCTCCCACTGACATCCTTTCCACCTGCCCAGCTTCATTCCCTAAAACTAAGACCCGAACTGCCCCAGCTTTTGTTGGGCTTGCTATTCATTGACTAAAAAAAGTTCTTTTGAATGCACTTGAAGAATTCTGCAGCCTCTATACTTTTTACATTGGCTCTATCCCAGTTAGATTAGATTAGAGATACAGCACTGAAACAGGCCCTTCGGCCCACCGAGTCTGTGCCGAACATCAACCACCCATTTATACTAATCCTATATTCCTACCAAACATCCCCACCTGTCCCTATATTTCCCTACCACCTACCTATACTAGTGACAATTTATAATGGCCAATTTACCTGTCAACCTGCAAGTCTTTTGGCTTGTGGGAGGAAACCGGAGCACCCGGAGAAAACCCACGCAGACACAGGGAGAACTTGCAAACTCCACACAGGCAGTACCTGGAATCGAACCCGGGTCCCTGGAGCTGTGAGGCTGCAGTGCTAACCACTGCGCCACTGTGCCGCCCCTATTTGGTTAGTTGATATCCCCCTACTTTTACTACCCTTTTTATTCAAACTTCGAAGAAAATTCTCCCAACAGCATGAGTGCTCCTTTTTTGTTTTTCAGTCCAACCCATATGTCCTTATTTGATGATCCTTCTAACATATCAGTCTTCTTCACAGCTGTAATTGTTTCTTTCGCCAATATTGCAACTCCTTTTTAATCCACCTTTCCATTTGCAAACCCTGTAACCAGAAATGCTGAGCTGCCACTTCTGCCTTTTGTTAAGCCGTGCTTTTGTAATATCCATGATACCATACTTCCATGTGTTTATCTTTATCCTTAACTCATCTGCCTTCATCACTAGACTCCTTGCATTGAAGTATGTAACATTAAGCACTGCAAACTCTATTGTCTATTTTCTAGCCTTTGTTTTCTCTGCCTTCCACACTTACAAGCATACGAATTAGAAGCAGGAGTAGGCCACTCGGCCCTTCGAGCCTGCTCCGCCATTCAATAATTATTCCACATTTCCACCTACCTCCGATAACCTTCCACCCCCTTGCTTATCAAGAATCTCTCTACCTCTGCCTTAAAAATATTCAAAGACTCTGCTTCCACTGCCTTTTGAGAAAGAGAATTCCAAAGACTCATGACCCTCAGAGAAAAAAATTCTTCTCTTCTCTGTCTTAAATGCGTGACCTCTTATTTTTAAACAGTGACCCCTAGTTCTATATTCTCCCACAAGGGGAAACATCCTTTCCACATCCACCCTGTCAAGACCCCTCAGAATCTTATAAGTTTCGATCAACTCGCCTCTTACTCTTCTAAATTCCAGCGATACAAGCCTAGCCTGTCCAATCTTTCCTCGTAAGACAGCCCGCCCATTCCAGGTATTAGTCTAGTAAACCTTCTCTGTACTGCCGTCAACGCATTTACATCCTTCTTTAAATAAGGGGACCAGTACTGTACACAGTAATCCAGATGTGGTCTCACCAATGCCCTGTATAGCTGAAGCATAACCTCCCTACTTTTGTATTCAATCCCCCTCGCGATAAACAATAACATTCTATTAGCTTTCCTAATTACTTGCTGTACCTGCATACTAACCTTTTCGGATTCATGCACTAGGACAACCAGATCCCTCTACATCGCAGAGCTCTGCAATCTCTCACCATTTAGATAATATGCTTCTTTTTTATTCTTCCCTCCAAAGTGGATAATTTCGCACTTTCTCACATTATACTCCATTTGCCAGGTCTTTACCCACTCACTTAACCTATCTATATCCCTTATGTTCTCATCATAAGTTACTTTCCTACCTATCTTGTGTCATCAGAAAATGTAGCAACCATACCTTCGGTCCCTTCATCTAAGTCATTTATATAAATTGTAAAAAGTTGAGGCCCCAGCACAGATCCCTGTGGCACACCACTTGTTACATTTCGCCAACCGGAAAATGACCCATTTATGCCTACTCTCTGTTTCCTGTTAGCTAGCCAATCTTCTATCCATGCCAATATGTTACCCCCTACACCTTGAGCTTTTATTTTCTGCAATAACCTTTGATGTGGCACCTTATCAAATGTCTTCTGGAAATCTCAGTGCAATACCTCCACCAGTTCCCTTTTACCCACAGCACATGTCACTCCCTCAAAGAACTTCAATAAACTGGTTAAACATGATTCCCTTTCACAAAACCATACTGACACGGCCTGATTACCTTGAATTTTTCTAAATGTCTGCCATAATGTCTTTGATAGTAGCTTCCAACGTTTTCACTAAGACAGATGTTAAGCTAACTGGCCTGTAGTTTCCTGCTTTCTGTCTCCCTCCCTTTTTGAATAAAGGAGTTACATTTACTATTTTCCAATCTAACAGAACCTTCTCTGAATCGAGGGAATTTTGGAAAATTAAAACGAACGCATCAACTATCTCACTAGCCACATCTTTTAACACCCTAGGGTGAAGTCTGTCAGGACGCAGGGACTTGCCAGCCTGCAGCTCCAGCAATTTGTTCAGCATCACTTCCCTGGTGATTGTCATTTTCTTGAGTTCCTTCCTCACTTCCATTTGCTGACTTACAGCTAATTCTGCGATGTTACTTGTATCCTCAACAGTGAAGACTGATGCAAAATATCTGTTCAATTCATCTGCCATCTCCTTATTGTCCATTATTAATTCCCCAGACTCACTTTCTAAAGGACCAACACTCACTTTGTTAACTCTTTTTTAAATCTCAAGGGAAACCCTTACTAGCTGTCTTTATATTTCTTGCTAGCTTTCTCTTGTACTCTAATTTTACCTTCCTCATCAATCTTTTAGTCACTCTTTGCTGTTTTTTATATTCTGTTCAATCTTCTGACCTGCCTCCCTGCTTTGCACAATTATAGGCTTTTTGATACTATCTTTAACTGTTTTAGGGTCCCACCCTTGGAATTTTTCTTTCTCACTGAAATGTATCTATTCTGTGTATTCTGAAATATCCCCTTAAATGTCTACCAGTGCATCTCTATTGACCTATCCCTTAACCTGATTTGCCAGTTTACTTTAACTAGCTCCACTTTCATGCCCTCAAAATTGCCTTTATTTAAGTTTAAAATTCTAGTCTTAGACCCACTCTTCTGTCCCTCAAACTGAATGTAAAATTCAATTATATTATGATCGCTGCTACCTAGGGGCACTTTAACAATGAGGCCATTAATTAATACTAATTCGTTGCACAGTACCAGGTCTGGTCTAGCCTGCTCTCTGGTTGGCTCCAGAACGTATTGTTCCAAGAAATTATCCTGAAAACATTCTCTGTAGTCCTCTGCCCATTTGATTTTTCCAGTCTATATGTAGGTTAAAATACCCCATAACTATCGCTGTACCTTTCTGACAAGCTGTCATTATTTCTTCCTTTATACTCCGTCCTACAGTGTGGTTAATGTTAGGTGGCCTGTACGCCACCCCCTCAAGTGACTTGCCTTTATGATTTCTCATCTCTCCCCAAATTGATTCTACATCGTGGTCTCCTGAACTTAGGTCATCCCTCTCTATTGCGCTAATACCATCATTAATTAACAGAGCTACCCCTCCACCTTTTCCTAGCTTCCTGTCCTTCCTAAATTCCATGTGCTCTTCAATATTCAGGTCCCAATCTATGTCATCCCGCAGCCATGGCTTTGCCATGACTATCAGATGTACTTATTTATTTATATTTGTGCTCTCAGTTCACCTGATTTGTTTCAAATGCTATGTGCATTCGGATATAGAGCCTTTAGTTGTGTCCTTTTATTATTTTTGTAACCTCCAGCCTTATCTGTTGATTTACTCCTAGATTTGTACACTCTGTCCCTTCCTGTCACAGTCTATCATTTCCCATATTAATACCTTTCTCTCTTGCCTTGCCTCTACTCCTTGATTTACCACACCTTCCCAAATTTGATCCCTTTCCTCCACTATTCAGTTTAAAACCCTCTCGACTTTCCTAGTTATGCAGCTCGCGAGAACACCAGACCCAGCATGGTTCAGGCATAAACCGTCCCAACCGTACAGCCACCACTTTCCCCCAGTACTGGTGCCAGTGCCCCACAAACCAGAACCCACTTCTGGTGGGTTTATTATTTTCCTTATGCCAATTTGTATGTGGCTCAGGTAATAATCCAGAGATTATTACCTTTGAGGTTCTGCTTCTTAATTTGGCACCTCGTTCCTCAAAGTGACTATGCAGAACCTCTTTCCTTGTCCTGCCTATGTCATTGGTACCTACATGGACCACGATGACCAGATCCTCCCCTTCCCACTGTAAGTTCCTCTCTAGCCCTGAGCAGATGTCCCAAGCCCTGGCACTGGGCAGGCAACATAGCCGTCTGGACTCTTGCTCTTTGCTGTGTGGAACAGTCTCAATCCCCCTAACTATAATGTCCCCTCCTACAACTACATTCCTTTTTTCTCCCTCTACTTGAATGGCTTCCTATACCACGGTGCCATGGTCAGGTTGCTCCTTCAGTCTGCAGTCCCCACTCTCATCCAAACAAGCTGAAAGAACCTCAAACCTGTTGGAGAATCGCAAAGGCTGAAGCTCCTCCACTCCTGCCCTCTGGGTCCTCTTACCTGCCTCAGCTGCAGCCACACTCTCCTGTCCTTGACCACTGACCAAATCAGAAAACCCTATCCTAAGGGGTGTGACTGCCTCTTGGTACAAAATGTCCAGGTTACTCTCCCCCTCCCTGATGTGTCGCAGTGTCTGCAGCTCGGACTCCAGTGCAATGATTCTGAGCTGAAGCTCTTTGAGTCATAAATGCTCATTGTAGATGTGTTTGCCCTGGATCACACTGGCATCCAGGAGCTCCCACATGCTAACTTCCATTTCCAACCTTGCTTCTCTCCCCTCTGAGTCTAGGCTCAGGTTCCCAATCCCCAACCAAGCTAGTTTAAACCCTCCCCAACTGCACTAAAAAAGCTCCCGTTGATGATATTGGTCCTGGCCCTGCTGAGGTGCAACCTGTCCATCTTGTAAAATTCCCACCTCACAGAACAAGTCCCAAAGCCCCAGCCTCAAGCCCTCCCTGCAGCACCATCTCTCTAGCCATTCATCAGCATTATTCTCCTTCTTATAAGAGTTGACATAAAACCAAGTTTAAACCCCTTTTCTACCTTCCTTTTCTGAAGGCAGATACTAATGCTGGGGCATGTCTCCATGGATCCCAAGCCCAACAACCCTTCAGTATCTCAGTCAAACCTCAATAAGTGAGTTTCTGAGGGATCTGGGCGTCCTCGTGCATGATTCGCTGAAAACTAGTATGCAGGTACAGCAGGTAATAAGGAAGGCAACTGGAATTTTGGCATTTATTGCTAAAGTTATAGACTATAAAAGTAGGGAAGTGTTGCTGCAACTGTACAAAGCATTAGTGAGACCACACCTGGAGTATTGCATACAGTTTTGGTCTCCTTACTTGAGGAGGAATGTAGTTGCTTTGGTGGCAGTTCAGAGGAGGTTCACTAGATTGATTCCAAAGGTGAGGGGTTTGTCTTATAAAGTGAGATTGAGCAGTTTAGGCCTTTACTCTCTAGAGTTTAGAAGAATGAGAGGAGATCTAATTGAGGTATAAGATGATTAAGGGGATTGACAAAGTAGACGTAGAGAGGATGTTTCCTCTTGTGGGGCAATCTAGAACGAGAGGTCATAGTTTTAGGATAAGGGGTAGAAGATTTAAAACAAAGATGAGGAGAAATTACTTCTCTCAAAGGATCGTAAGTCTGTGCAATTCATTATCCCAGATGGATGCCGGACATTGAGTAAATTTAAGGAGGAGATAGACAGATTTTTAATTAGTAATGGGTTGAAGGGTTATGGAGAACGGGCAGGAAAGTGGAGTTGAGGTTGAGATGAGATCAGCCATGATCGTATTGAATGGCAGAGTAGGCTCAAGGGGTTGAATTGCCTACTCCTGCTCCTAGTTCTTATGTTCTTATACAGTAACTGTCAGAATGCTCTTCAACCAGAGTGACATCACAATCAAATCCAACCTTGCCCTCAACCAGCAAATGCATGAACCTTCCAAAGTTGTAGCAGACAAAAATCAGGAGTAGTTTCCATACTGTCCCTCCCAGAATCACTGAGACTAATTATAGTGATTTCATTCTTGACCTAGCTGAGATCAGGACCCATCAAACCTGGGATCCCTCTGGTCTATATGCCAAAATCTGCAAACATGTAAAGGAAAAATGTGCAGTACACAGAAAAGTAAACATCAATTTTATTAATATTTTTATATTTGAGTATTTACTAGGAAAAAGATAGATTACACCTGGGTTTTAAATTATTTTCAGTATGGGAGTCCTGTTATGTCTCAGATTTCAAGTAGTTTACCTTCTTAATGTGATTAAGCCATGATCAATGTTCTTGCTGAGAGGTTAACTTGCACTGTTGAAGAGGGTTTGAGCTAATGAGGGAGGGGGAGGGAAACCAGAAAGTAGTTGAAAGAAGCTGAAATGAGATCAGAAGACAGAGAGTTATAAATAGCAATATCCCAAAAATTGTAGGGACCAGATTGAGGAAAATAGCAAAAGTGTCAAAGGAGGTATTAACTTGTATGTATGTCAATGTCTGCAGCATAATTAATAAGTTGGTGAGCTGCAGGCATGAATTGCTCCATGGAATTATGATGTGGTTGCATTAATAGAGACATGGCTCAGCAGAACCAAGAATGGATTCTTAATATTCCTGTTTACCAAGTATTCAGGAATGAAGAGAAGGAAAAAGAGAGGGGGCGTGACAGTATTGATGAAGGATGATGTTACAGTTCTAAATAGGATATACTGGATGGATCTAGGACTGAATCTATTTGGCTTGAATTGAGGAACAGAGGGAGAGCTGTTACATTGTTGGGAGCGCCCATTGTAGAGCTCCAAACAGTGAGAAGGAGATAGATGAGCAAATTTGTGGGCAAAATTAGTAATACTAGGAGACTTTAATTACCCTAATATAGACTGGGAAAAACATAGTGCCAAGGGTAGGGAAGAAGAATTTCTGATTTCTGAAACTTTCTCAATCAATGTGTTTCCAGTCCAACAAGGAAGGAAGCAGATTTAGATCTGGTTCTGGGAAATGAAATAGGTCAAGTGGAGATCATCTAGCTAACAGTGACTACAACATAATTTGACTTAAAGTAATTATGAAAAGAGATAAGAAAATACCAAAGGTAAAAATGCTCAACTGGGGAACAGCTAATTTTAGTGGTTTAAGAAGGGATCAAGGTAAATTGGAAAAGGTTGATTACAGGATTAACAGTAACAGAGCAATGGAGGGCATTCAGGGAAGAGATAGTTCAGGTATGAACTAAGCATACTCCTTTGAAGGGAAAAGGTAGCGCATCCAAACCTAACCTGCCCGAGATGACAAAACAACAAGATTCTGTTCATAACCATGAACAACAACAAGTTATAGTACCTAAAACTTAATAAAACATTTTGAGGCACTGATGAAAATGATGGAAGGTACAAGAGAGAATTGAAAACCTTAATATGGGAGACAGAGGTTATGAGAAAAGGTCAGCAGGTAACATTAAATTGAAGCTTGAACCATTTTATAAATATGCTAGTGTAATCATTTAGTCAGGGAGGAAGTTGGGTCTATTAATGACACAAAGGGAAATCTTCATATAGAGGCAGAGGACATGTTTAAGGATAATGAATACTTTGGGCTGAATTTTACCAGCCCCTCGATGTTGGGGGTCATGGCGGGGGGCCCATAAAATGCTTGCAGGAGGCCCGCCTCCACCCATAATGCCAAGAAGGCCCAGCCACATATTACCGGCGGTGGTGGGCCCTTAGTGCGGCCCCCCCACACCCCCCCCCGCCGCCGCTTGGTGGCGGCACCCCAATTACCATATGTAAAGTGCTACTTACCTCTCCTGATTATGCATCCTGCTGCCTGTCACTCCACACTTCCACATTTTACGTTAAACGGGTGGCCGTCACATGCCATCCCGTTCACGAACATAAAAGCCGACAGGACATCAGAAGCAGGAGTACTCGACAGTGAAGGTAAGTCCAGATATACGGGTGTCTGAACTCTGCGTACTTGAAGGGAGGAGCGGGGGGAATTACAGGGGGCAAAGCTCTGGATACTTGAAGGGAGGTGGGAGGGGGGTGGGACTACTGGAGGCAAAGCTCTGCAGGCATGAAGCGAGGTATTGTGTACCTTCCCTCCATGAATAGTGTCTGCTCTGCGCCATTGCACGCTTGTGTGTGTGAAGGAGCAATGGCACTTTAGTCACCTGTGTGTGGGCGATGGTGCCAGAACTGGCAGGAGTGTAAAGGTTACCTGGCTGGTGAGGGCAATTGATGCAGCTGGTAGAATATTCATGTGGTCATACTGTGCAACTGTTAATAAGAGCAAAGATGGGCGATGCCATGCCATGCCACATAGTTGACCTATGAAAGCATCTGATGTACCCATCAACAATAATGCTTGCCCTGTTAGGAGCCTTCGATCAAGTGAAGGAAACAACTTTATTTATCACATGGAAATGGGTATGTCTCATCCTAGGTTGTGTGATCTGCTTTTCCTGAAGATCCATGTGTGTCAGAGGCAAAACCAACAGGCAGGTGTGGTCCACGTAGAGGCCCCCGGTCGTGAGCAGCAGCCCAAGGGGAGCTCGCCACTACAGGTCACCATGCATCTACAGGCCCCATATGACATGCCAGCGGATGTCAGAGCGTCAGTGTCAGAGGTGACTGCGCAGGTAGAGAGAGGTGGTGACACATCTCTGTGCCCTGCTCAACGATGGCCTGCAGCCTATGGGCTTCAGTGGACATCCTATGCCTGCGGTACTCATAGTGACAGCAGCTCTTAATCTTGATGCCTATGCAGCATTTCAGGGGCCCACCGGATACCTTTGTGGGGTCACACAGTCAGCAGTGCACCATTGCATCAGGGAGGTCACCGATGCCCTGTACCAGAGGGACAGTGAGTATGTCCACTTCAGGATGGACCCTAACAGCCAGGCCCAGAGGGAGTTCGGTTTCGGCATCATTTCCGGATAACCAAAGGTTTTAGGGGTCATAGACTGCACCCATGTGGCCTTCAGGTCGCCTGCCAGGCTACCAGCTGCAGACATTACCATTAAAGGAGTCCTCTCAATCTAGGTATAGCTGGTATGTTATCGCCGGAGACGTTTCATGCAAATCTGTGCTCGCTTCTCAGGCAGCTGCAATGATGCCTGGGTCCTGTGCCTGTCCCAGTTGCCGCTGCTATTCACTGAACTGGCTCAGATGGAGGGGTGCATTCTTGGAGACAAGGGATACCCCTTGCAGACATGGTTCCTCACACCAATGAGAGACTCCGCCACTGCTGCAGAGGAGAGATACAACGCTATCCACTGAGCTACAAGAGCCGCCATTGTGCAGGCGATCGGCATGTTGAAAAAGTGCTCCCACTGCCTGGATAGATCGGGTGATGCCCTAGACTATGAACCGCAAAGGGCAGTTCCTTTCGTTGTTGCTCACTGCGATCTGCACAACTACGCACCCAATACAGGGCAGGCCTGGCATGATGAGGCGAGATATCAGCAGGATTCCTTCTTGGACTATGAGGACGCTGGGGACTTACAGCAGGAAAGACGCATGGGAGGACAGAGAGCATCCAGGCACCCCTGCATGCATGGCGAGCAGCAAGCTGGGATGCATGGCATCACCTAATTGATCAAAGGTTTTCCATGTCATAGGAACCACGATGGTCTGTGCAAGTCTCACAGCACCCTCATTCACCTGTTGTGCAGAAGTCCGCATCTGTAACATCTTTGTGTCCACGATTACTGGCAGCAGCATACTGAGCCGTTGTCCATGTTACTGCATCCGTGGAGACACACATGAATAATACTAGCATGGCAATGATGTTATTCCATACAGTTCTGAAAAGCCAATGACGTAATGGGAGGTGACACAATCGGTACATGCTGGCACACTTCATTAACACAGTAAAGCCAACAAAAATGTTAGTGAATAAGATTTAGATTTCGGCCTTTCCATATTGTTGTGTCACCCGTGCAGACCCATTTGTGTCACGGTGTTTTTTGGAAACGTTTGCGGATGCTCCTTTGCAGTGCCACTTCTGCGCTAGCAACCGGACTGGAGGAAGTCTGCTGATCGGATTGCCCTTTGGCTGTGGAAGACTCTGGCGGTTTTCCTCTGTGCGCACGAGGCCTGGAGGGGCCTGGCTGGCTGGGAGAATGATGGTTTATCCTCTTCCAGCATTGGACCCTTTGATGCTGGATGGCCCCACAGGTACTTACCTCCTCTGCCATCTCCATCCAGGCTGCCTTGGTCAGGTCAGAGGGCTCTTCTTACCATTGCTGGAGAAAAGGAGCTCCCACCTTTCCCACACAGCCTGGAGGAGAGTGAGCAGGGAGGCATCGCTGAACTGTGGGGCCACCCTAGAGCACCTGTCTGCCATCTTCAGTTTCTGCTCTGGTCCTTTAAATGCAAAGGTAATTCCACAGTGTAACTGCGCTAACTTCTGGCTGCAAAGTTTATCTTGCACATGTTTGAAAACCAATGCAGAACTAGTGAGGAAATCTGTGCTGATGTCTTGGTTTTCCATCTATGACAGATCAACACATGTTCACGTACACTTTGCTTCTGCAGCAGCTGATCATAACTATTGATGTAATATTTCTAGTTTGCAATTTAGCTAGAATATAAACATTTCTCATGGTTCTTTAAAAGGTACTTTTAATTCAAGTTACATGTCCTTTCGCATAACAGTTAGCAGAGAAATGAATACAGATTCCAAAGGCATATTTGTCTGTGGCTTTTCAGTCAGATGATTACAAGCCAATGAATGTAGATATTCTTAAATTATGCTTTTATTTCTGTTGTGTATTTGCCTTTTATGATACAATTCAGTCTCTCATCCTAGTATGTGCAAAATTAACATTATTCACCCAGGTTCAGCACGCCTACAAGAAAAAATGTTACACTTGAGTGGAAGAAGAGATCGCAACTTCACAGGACACTGGGACGCAGCAGGGTAAGTATGTGGCAGCAAAGCAGAAAGTGCTGGGGAAACTCAGCAGGTCAGGCAGCATCTGTGGAGAAAGAAGCAGAGTTAACTTCCAGGTCTGTAACCAAATATGTGCCTGACCTGCTGAGTTTCTCCAGCACTTTCTGCTTTGTTGTCAGATTGATAGCAGCCCCCTTCTTCAACAGTGAGGTAAGTATTTCTTCGACAGCTGTCAGGAAACTGGTGCTGGGGCGCTTTAAATAGGGCCCCAGCACCTGCTGCACAGCTGTCAAAAGGTTTCTCACTGAGCTGGATGCCCTGCCTCTCCCCACGTAATATGGGGGGTGGGGCGGTGTATCGCAGTGCTGCTAATGAGCCTCCGCACATAATATCGCGGGGACTTGTCAGTGGCCGCTGAATGCAAGCCCCCCGCTGAGTTCAAAGCGTACAGCATGAATAAAATGTGGCAGCAAAGCAGAAAATGCTAGGGAAACAGACCTGAAAATTAACTCTGCTTCTCTCTCCACAGATGCTGCCTGACCTGCTGAGTTTCTCCAGCACTTTCTGCTTTGCTATCAGATTGACAGCATCTCCACTCTTCAAATGTGAGGTAAGTATTTCTTTGGCAGCTGTCAGGAAGCAGGTGCTGATGCGCTTTAAATAGGGCCCTAACACCTGCTACACAGCTGACAAAAGGTCCCTTATGGCACCGGGTGTCCCGCCTCTCCCCACTTAATATGTTGGGGGGGGGGGGGGGGCGGTGGTGGTGGTGCGTCACAGTGATGCTAATGAGCCCCTACGTGTAATATCGCGGGGGCTCGGCAGCAGCCACTGAGTGCGGGCACACCGTCAAGTTCCAAGTGTGCCGCCGCAAGATGCGGAAGGCTGTTGTAGGTTGCAACGGGACATTGACAGGATGCAGAGCTGGGCTGAGAAGTGGCAGATGGAGTTCAACCTGGAAAAGTGTGAAGTGATTCATTTTGGAAGATCGAATTTGAATGCGGAATACAGGCTTAAAGACAGGATTCTTGGTAGTGTGGAGGAACAGAGGGATCTTGGGGTCCATGTCCGTAGATCGCTCAAAGTTGCCACCCAAGTTGATAGGGTTGTTAAGAAGGCGTATGGTGTGTTGGCTTTCATTAACAGGGGGATTGAGTTTAAGAGCCGCGAGGTTATGCTGCAGCTCTATAAGGCCCTGGTTCGACCACACTTGGAATATTGTGTTCAGTTCTGGTCGCCTCATTATAGGAAGGATGTGGAAGCTTTAGAGAGGGTGCAGAGGAGATTTATCAGGATGCTGCCTGGACTGGAGGGCATGTCCTCCGAAGAAAGATTGAGGGAGCTAGGGCTTTTCTCATTGGAGCGAAGAAGGATGAGAGGTGACTTGATAGAGGGGTACAAGATGATGAGAGGCATAGATAGAGTGGATAGTCAGAGACTTTTTCCCAGGGTGGAAAGGGCTATCACCAGGGGGCATAATTTTAAGGTGATTGGAGGAAGGTTTCGGGGAGATGTCAGAGGTAGGTTCTTTACACAGAGAGTGGTGGGTGCGTGGAATGCGCTGCCAGCGGTGGTAGTAGAAGCAGATACGTTAGGGGCATTTAAGCGACTCTTGGATAGGTACATGGATGATAGTAGAATGAAGGGTAGGTAGTTAGTTTGATCTTAGAGTAGGTTAAATGTTCGGCACAACATCGTGGGCCGAAGGGCCTGTACTGTGCTGTACTGTTCTATGTTCTATGTTCTGAACATCACAGGCAAGCAGGTAGGGGATTGGTTTGGGAAGAAGCTACCTGTTTGGTGAGTATCTGGTAAGAGATTAAGGTCCATTCTAATCCTAACAATTAAAATAGTAAAGGAACGAGTGGTAAGCTTAACAAAATATATATATCTCAAAAAAGGAAAATAAAATAAATGATTGAATAAAATAAGTAAGTAGTTAATTAAAACACATTAAGGATAGCAGGACAGGTGATGTGTCACAGCTGCAGCACGTGAGAACTCCTGGATGCCAGTGTGATCCAGGGCAAACACGTCTGCAGTAAGTGTTTGCAGCTCGAAGAGCTTCGGCTCAGACTCATTGAACTGGAGTCCGAGCTACATACACTGCGACACATCAGGGAGGGGGAAAGTTACCTGGACATTTTGTATCAGGAGGCGGTCACACCCCTTAGGATAGGGTCCTCTGATTTGGTCAGTGGTCAAGGACAGGAGAGTGTGGCTGCAGCTGAAGCAGGTAAGGGGACCCAAAGGGTAGGAGTGCAGGAGCCTCAGCCTTTGTGATTCTCCAACAGGTTTGAGGTTCTTTCAGCTTGTTCGGATGAGAGTGGGGGCTGCAGGGTGGATGAGCAACCTGACCATGGCACCATGGTACAGGAAGCCATTCAAGTGGAGGGAGAAAAAAGGAATGTATTGGTAGTAAGGGACAGTATAGTTAGGGGGATTGAGACTGTTCTCTGCAGCAAAGAGCGAGAGTCCAGTCGGCTGTGTATCCTGCCCGTTGCCAGGGTTTGGGATATCTACTCAGGGCTGGAGTGGAACTTGCAGTGGGAGGGGGAGGATCCTGTCGTCATGATCCATGTAGGTACCAACGACATACGCAGGACAATGAAAGAGGTTCTGCATAATCAGTTTGAGGAACAAGGCAAAAAATTAAGAAGCAGAACCTCAAAGGTAATAATCTCTGCATTATTACCTGAGCCATGTGCAAATTTGGCATGGGGTAAATAAGAATAGAGAAATTAATGCATGGCTCAAAGACTGCAGTGGTAGAAGTGGGTTCCAGTTTGTGGGGCACTGGCACTAGTACTGGGGAAAGTTGTGGCTGTACTTTTGAGATGGTCTACACCTGAACCGTGCTGGGGCCAGTGTTCTAGCGAGTCGCATAACTAGGGAAGTAGAGAGTCTTTTAAACTGAATAGAGGGGGCAAGGGATCAAATTTGGGAAGATATAGTAAATCAAGGAGTAGAGACAAGGCAAGAGATAAAAGTATTAATATGGGAAATGATAAACAGACTGTGACAGGAAGGGACAGAGCGTACAAATCTAAGAGTAAATCAACAGATACGGCTAGAGGTTACAAGAATAATAAAAGGACACAACTAAAGGCTTTGTATCTGAATGCACGTAGCATTCAAAACAAAACAGATGAACTGAGAACACAAATAGAAATAAATAAGTACAATCTGACAGTCATTACAGAGACACGGTTGCAGGACGACATAGATTGGGACCTGAATATTGAAGGGTATATGACATTTAGGAAGAAGAGAAAGCTAGGAAAATGTGGCGGGATAGCTCTGTTAATTAATGATGGTATTAGCGCAATGGAGAGGGATGACCTAAGTTCAGGAGACCAGGATGTAGCTTGGGTAGAGATGAGAAATCATAAAGGCAAGACGTCACTTGTGGGAGTGGTGTACAGGCCACCTAACATTAATCACACTGTAGGATTGGGTATAAAGGAAGAAATAATGGCAGCTTGTCAGAAAGGTACAGCGATAATTATGGGGGATTTTAAACTACAAATAGACTGGAAAAATCAGATGGGCAGAGGTAGCCAGGTACTTGAGGATGAGGAACTTGCAAATTTACAGACAAAAAGCAGGGACGTGGGACTAAACACGACTGCTCATTCAAAATGCCAGCACAGACACGATGTTCCGAATGGCTTCCTTCTGTGCTGTAAGCTTCAATGATTCTAAGGGACAGTTAAGGAGAATTTTAAGTGATTTTTATCCTGGCCCACATAATAGAGTACAGTGAGATGCAGTGAAAAATTATAATGGTAAAAACCTTTTAAACATTATTGTCAAACAAAAGATGGAATTATAACCTTGTCAATATTTATGAAATTAAGCATCACACCCATCAAAGATTTTCCTTCAATGTTATGCATTTTTGTAGCTACCTATTTATTGATGTTTAAGACTATTTTTCACATTTTGTCCATATCAATGAATTGTACATCAGAATCAGTCATGGATCCGAATCACAAAACATATAACTAGACTATAATGAAAGTAAAAATACTACTACTGTGATTTACAAAGCATAGTAGTATAAAATAGAAATATTTTGCTAATTTTTCTTTACCAACTGTTCCTGTAAATATACTTGCATGGTCAATTAATATTTATATAATTGTTTTGGTTAATCTGTCACAATCTTTGTCCAATTTGAATCTAATTCAATGTTATGGAATATGCTTTGATTTTAGTTTATGTTATCCCATTATGTCTACTGCTGCACTATACCTACTGTTTTTTAAGCACAGATGATTAAGTATGCAACAGTTCAATAGATTGGGGTTATACTGTCCTTCACCTGAGCTAATATTTTTGTACCCAGAAAGCCATTGCTGACTTCACAGAACAAGGATGTTGTTGTGATGATGCTTACACACCTGAATGTTCATGCGTTCATAAGAGCAGCACGTATACTTATGATGCAAGTCAAGAAGTAACAAATGTGTATGACAAGTTAGGCTGATCTATTCATACGACCAACACCTAAGTATTGGACTTCTAACAAGGCTAGAAAAATACTTCTCAGGTGCTGCGTGTTGATTTCAGAGCTTCTAACATCATAAACATCTTAGACCTGTACCTGTGCCTGATCTCAGGCCAACTGATGATATACTACAGCCAGAGCACAGAATGAGTTTGGACCCACCTCATAAAGTGGTTCCCTTTGCTGGCACTCATGTGATAGTCAGAATAGGGACAGCACACATCCCAGAAGAGCTCCTTTGGAGTGACTGTCTGCATCCCAGAGGGCTGCATTGGAAGGACTGTATGCATCCGCGAAGGGCTCCATTGTTTGCATCGGAGGCTGGCATTTTGTAGTGGTCTGTGGGTCATTCTGGAGCTTCTCAAGCCTTGAATACCATCTAAGTGTAGAGCAGTGGCTAGCCAGCAAAGTATTTTGCTGTATTGGGTACTCTAGATTGGCCACCAGGTTGGTCTAAGATGTTGATTCTTACTGTAATGAATGGAGCTGCTGTGCACACAGGTAGCCACTTCCCCATTTCACAGGTATGGCTCTAAAGAAAAGGAGAATTGAAAGGTGGGTCTTTGTAAAGTCTGAAAATAAACTGCATTTCAATACAAACAATAGGTATATAAATAATTAGTTTTCCCAGATTGCAAGTGGGGAATACTTTTAACAGTAAATACTCACCCTAAGTTTTCCATAAGCAGATCAGTTTTAAAAAGCATAACATCTAAAATACAAAGGAAAAATTCTTCTTCCCTGAAATTTAACAGTACATTTATAATATATATAATGTATGTTCGTTATTTTTCCATTATGTAGTAAACTGATGACTTTTCAATACATTACTGAATATCAATTTTTCATAACCTAAATCTTGTCAGTGTAATTATAACACTGCATTATTATAATTGACTATCTTTTGAAAAATATGCATGTGGAGAGTTGAGGGTCACAAATAATTTATTTCTGTGGAATGGTATAATTTAAATTACCTGCTACATATTACATTATTTACAGTAGCAGCCATAGTATTAAGCAAGAGTGAATGTAATAGATAATTCCAAAAAGTTTATAAAACAGATTGCGATGCTTTATCGAGGTTGCCTTGTTACTTTTAAAAGAAAAATACTATTGGTTTGAAAATAATGCAGAAATTAAGTGAGGGAGTTTCTCTACCCTTTTTATTCAAAGGATGATAGAAAGTATTTATGCTAAATATCATAAAAATGAAAATCAATTCATTTTACCACTATCATCTTAATACAAATAAAGAATAACAGCAATCTATTGGGAGTAACATTTTTATAAAAATGTAAAGTTTACTACATAAATCTGTAAATTTATAAATACAAACCTCCAGTGATTTGATTATGATAAATTACATCTGTACAGTTACATTTTGCATTTAGGTATTTACATATTACATGCACATAATGTATATTATTCAACTGTATGCTAGAGGAGGCATCTAGCCTGTCCACCAGCAAGAGCTGTGGTTATGCAAGGAGGACCTGGGAAGCTATTTTAGTTGTGCCTAGGAATCATGTTGTACCAGCTGAAGGCTTATAAGGATTCATTCTCCCACTTCCATTCACCTACATGTAGCACTATATTTAAATGTAAAATTAATTCTTGGGGATACATAACTAATAACTCAATACCATCCAGGACAAAGCAGCCCGCTTGATTGGCACTCATCCACCATCTTCAACATTCACTCCCTTCACCACTGACACACTGTGGCAGCAGTGTGTACCATCTACGAGATGCACTGCAGCAATGCACCAAGGCTCCTTAGACAGCACCTTCGAAACCCACAACCTCTACCACCTAGAAGGCAAAGGGCAGCAGATACATGAGAACACCACCACCTGCAAGGTCCCCTCCAAGTCACACACCTTCCTGACTTGGAACTATATCACTGTTCCTTTACTGTTGCTGGGTCAAAATCCTGGAACTCCCTTCCTAACAGCACTGTGGGTGTACCTACATCCAAGAACTAAAGCAGTTCGATAAGCTTTCTCAAGGGCAATTAGGCATGGGCAATAAATGCTGGCCTAGCCAGCGATGCCCACATCCCACAAACGAACAAAGAAAATTGTATCTTGTATTTTCCTAATGCTGTCTATGATTTATTTAAAATAGTTAACAGAATTAGCTTTCCATTGACATGCAATGATGATGACTTCCTTTATGGAAGTCTCACTCCACATGGAGCGGCACACTAGCTGGAGTACCATAGGCAGAAACCCTGTCATTTTCCTCAACACTTGTTATCTGCTTTGTACAAATGTGTATCGCACATTAGATAGAGAAACAATCTGTTGTACCTTTGATATTGAAGACATTTTATAATGCACTGATTTTTTTAGGCATTTATTTGAAAACACATTGTTTATCCAGATCTTGGCAAATGGGATTGAGTATGATCTTATCTCCATGCTCTGGGCTTATGTTGAAGGAGATGAAGGACAGGACTTATGCACTTTGGCTGAATGTCCCTCCAACCTGTGAAAGTCATGTGTAAGATCCTTCCACATGGTAGATGGGCACTTGCTGTGCAATTGCATAGCCCAAGGCCACTTTTCTGTCTGTGTTTTGCTCTTGATTTTAGGTATGATCACATTCTTCAGCCATAACAGCTTGCTCTTGGTTAGCTGTCACCTCCAAGATAAAGACTGTGTCAGATTGTGTTGACTCCAAGGGTGGGACAATTATCTGTGGAGATATGAGGGAAAAAAACTGTTGAATTCATGGTCATTGTGCATAAACTGAAGGCAATATCACCTTGACCTTACAAATATTTTGAACATCAATTCTGACTATTGAACATGAAAAAAAGCAAATGATTATGGATCAAAATTTACATATGTTTTAAGAGCTTGCATATATTTTATTGCAATGTATATTACACAATGCTTAATGACAAATGTGTTGTTTGGAAGTAACAGAACATGGTTTCATAAAATAATTAATGACAAGCATTTACTAGACTCAGAAAATATATCAGAGCACTGTTTCAGAGGTGGAGTATTATAACCACTCTTTTTTAGCTTATTTTTTTCTCTGACTACATTATTGCTGTGCGTTACTATTGCTGTTTTTTCTGTGCTGGTATTTTACCTTGCAAAAGGTTGAAGGTCAATAAAGTACTGATAGTAATTAGAATTATTTTCTAAAACTATTTAACATTTCTTTGTTTACAAAAAGCAAAATTAAGTATCTGTAGCTTTTGTGGAGGATTCTCATTGAAGATTTCATTTAAGATGGAATGGTGCTAGAGTACCTTTGGATAGTGTCCTGTCATTACCCTCAATCCAGAATTCAATTGATAGCCTTCAGTGGTATGTGTAACTTTAGATCGTACATTAACTTTTACATGTAATCAATTGCCACCCCCATTCAAGTCCTGTATTTTGTATCTAATGAATTATGCTGCATTTGGTAAGCCTTCATTTCTGCTATGTGTGATCTACTTTTCCACTGTTTATCACTTGTTTTAAATGGGGAAAATGTATTTTAGTGTGATAGCAAGGCACAAGATGAGGTAAGTACTGGTTTCATCCCTGGTCTGTGCTGAAATAGCTGAGCTCAAAGGTGAGCCACCAGGTCGAGTTGCTGCATGACTACTGGCACTATGGACTTGTACCACAACCTCAGTCAACACATTGAGGATAGAAGGGGGGAGAGGGAAATTGGAAAATTGGGAAAGGCAAAGGAAGAAAAAGAAAAATGCAATTTGTGTGGGTCAAGTGGCTAATTTTCAGTAGCTGAAGGAATAAATTTAAATACAAAGCATGGGTCATTGGAAGTCATGGCTTTCTGTTGGCAATTCACCAATTCCGTTATGTTGGAATATTTGGTGGAAATGTTGATTTTCAATCAATTTTTAGGAAAATTAGCATCTGGTATTCTCCATGATATTTTCTGAAAATAAAACATCTGTAGCAGGACCTTCCTTGGGGTTTATCCAACTACTGCCATAATTGGGATTTCTGCCAAAGTTACAGTGGAGGAGTGGGAAAACCTCCAAGGAAATTCCTGCCACTGTTCTCACTGAAAATCTCCAACCTTTCTCTTTGTAAATCTTTTTTATAACTCAAATTTATCTGTGCTATTATGGCCATTGCTGAACTTTCCTTTGCTGTCTTCCCAAGCTACAAATATGCAATCCTCTCATCTTTTCCTCCGTTGCATTTTTACTGTCCTGAAATCTTTCCCAGGATTTCAAGACTGTGGAACCACTTACTTCCCTCAGTCTTTGCTTCCTCTTACAATCTGCAGTCCAAGCTTGGTATCACCTAACCCTTATTTGTTGATTTCAAGCCTATTGGTCTTGGCTATCAGCCAGGATTCTCAATGTAAAAAATCATTTTTAACAATTAAAAATAACTAACACAAATTATTTATTTGACAGGGGTAAATGACTTATTTTCCATCCGGATAGCACAAATCAGAAGAAGAAATTGAGTGTAGGCAAAGTGAAAAATGAATGTTTTTGATTGCAGCATTCAAGAGCCTAGATTGGTGAGTTATTTTATTGCTAGCATAAAAATAATGGAAATTAAAATCTAAGCTAAAGTGATCATTGCGCAATTTACAAAGTATCTGTAGTTGTTGATATGGTCAGTTCGCTGTAGCTAAGAAAAAAATAGTGTTTCCAAAGGTGCCAGAAGCATTTAATTAACTATCAAATGGCTAGATAAAAATGAATACAAAAAAGACTGACCCAGATGTGCCTCCAAAAGGGAAAAAATGAAATGGGCAAAAGTCTTTCTCAATTATCCACTTTATTGAACAACTGACCTTGCTAGGTCTTTTTATTATTTTATGAAACCACTTAATTCACTTAATTTGCAACAGTTTCATCCATTGTCATTAATAATGGTACAATATACATTGCAATAATATAGAGTTCAAGTCTTTTAAAGCACAAGGAAATATTTTTGTCTATTATCAGTTTGCTTTGTCACACTCAATTATTGATGTTCAGTTTTTTGCAAAGCTTTGTTGTCATGTAGCCCTTCAGTTTAAGTATGATCAAACATGAATTAAGCAAAACTGTGTCTTCCTTATGTCTCCACAGATGGATCTTCCATATCTTTCCCACAAAATTGGAACAGGAAGCAACCATGGCCTCAGAGGAGAAAGAGGTCTCTAGTCAGCATAAAGTATAGAAATAAAAATTTGTGCAATTGAAGTCCATATCGGAAGAAACTTCTTGAGTGCACAGTCAAATGTATTGAGTTCTCCATCGCAGTGGCATCAAAGGTAAGAGGAATATATGAGCCAAAGATTATGGGTTCATCTCTCATACTGTAATCATAAAGCACACAGGTGGAACATAAGAACATATGAAATAGAAACTGGAGTCGGCCACTTGGCCCTTGGAGCCTGCTCCGCATTTCATTAAGACCATGGCTACACTTCTACCTCGGCTCCACCTTCCCGTTCTATCCCCGTATCCCTTAATTTCCTTGGTTACCAAAAATTTATTGACCTCTGTCTTAAATATACTCAATGACTGAGCATCCACAGCTCTCTGGGGTAGGGAATTACAAAGATACAAAACCTTTTGGGTGAAGAAATTTCGACTCATGGCCGACCCTTTATTCTGAGACTGTGATCCCCATATTCTAGGCCAGGGGAAATATTATCGCAGCATCTATCCTCTCAAGGCCCTGAAGCATTTTATATGTTTCAATTAGATCACTTCTCATTCTTCAAAACTTGAGAGAATACAGACCTAGTCCATTCAATCTCTCCTCATAAGACAATCCCCTCATCCCAGGAACCATACGAGCATACGAACATATGAACATACGAATTAGGAGCAGAAGTAGGCCATTCAGTCCCTCAAGCCTGCTCCGCCATTCAATAAGATCATGGCTGATCTGTTTCTGTCTTGAATTCCACACTCCCATCTACCCCTGATAACTTTTGATTCCCTTGCCTAACAAGAATCTATCTACCTCCGCCTTAAAAATATTCAATGACCCCACCTCCACTACCTTCCAAAGCAGAGTTCCAAAGTCGCACAACCCTCTGTGAGAAAAAAATTCTTCTCATCTCTGTCCTAAAAGGGCGACCCCTAATTTTAAAACAGTGCCCCCTAGTTCTGGACTCACCCACATGAGGAAACAACCTTTCCACATCCACCTTGTCAAGACCATTCAGGATCTTATAGACTTCAATCAAGTCTCCCCTCACTCTTCCAAATTCCAGTGAAAATAAGCCCAGTCTGTCCAACCTTTCCTCATAAGACAACCAGCTCATTCCAGGTATCAATCTTGTAAACCTTCTCTGAAAGGCCTCCAATGCATTTACATCCTTCCTTAAATAAGGAGACCAAAACCGCACACAATGGGCTGAATTTTACTGGCCCCTCGATGTCCCGGGTCGTGGCGCCGGGCCCGGTAAAATGCTGCGGGGAGAGGCCTGCCTCAACCCGCGACATCAAGAAGGGCCCGCCACATATTACCAGCGGCAGCAGGACCTCGGTGTGGCACCCCCACCGCAAAGCAGCGGCACCACAGTTAGCATATGGTAAACAGTACTTAGCTTTGCTGATTATGCAGCCCGCCGCCTCTCCACTGACACCTCCGGAGTTTTCAATGAACGGGCGGCCGTCACATGCCGTCCGTTCATGATTGGAAAAGCCAGCGGGTCCACAGAGGCAGAAGGTTTCACAGCAGAAGGTAAGTTTCTTTTCAGGGGTTTCACTCTACATACATAAAAGGAAGGGGGGGCCATTACAGGGGTCTCATTCTGCATCTTAGGAGGGAGGAGGCATTAGAGGGGTCTCACTCTGCATACTGGAAGGGGGGGGGCATTACAGGGGTCTCAGTCTGCATTCTTAAAGGGAGGGGGGATACACTGAGGTCTCACTCTGCATTTTTATAGGGAGGAGGGAGGGGAGATACACAGGGGTCTCACTCTGCATTTTTATAGGGAGGGAGGGGAGATACACAGGGGTCTCACTCTGCATTTTTATAGGGAGGAGGGAGGGGAGATACACAGGGGTCTCACTCTGCATTCTTAAAGGGAAGGGGCCTGGGATTACTAGTGAGAAAGCTCTGCTGGCATGAAGGGAGGTACTGTGTACCATCCCTCCGTTAACAGTGTATGCCCTGTGTTTGTTCGCATTTGTGAGGGAGAAATGGCACACTAGGCACCCTGTGTGTGGGGAGGGTGCCAGAAAGGGCAGGAGCATTAAGGTTGTATGGATGGCAGGGGCAATCGATTCAGCTGGTAATATCTTGATCTGGCCATGTTGTGCCACTCTGAGTGTTGGCCAAGATGGGCAATGCCATGGCATGCCATATAGTTGATCCAGGAAAACAGCTGATGTACCCGTCAACACCAATCCCTGCCCTGTTAGGAACCGACGAAGACATGAAAGGTTCAACTTTATTTATCACATGGAAATAGGTATGGCTCATCCTACATTGTGTGATCCTCTGCTCGTGAGGATCCGCATGCGCCAGAGGCAATATCAACAGGCAGGTGTGATCCACGTAGAGGCCCCCGGTCGTGAGCAGCAGCCCCCAAGGGGAACTCGCCATTACGTTTGCCCTGTATCTACAGGCCCCACTTGACATGCCATCGGATGTCAGAGCACCAGTGTCAGAGGCGATTGTGCATTTAGAGAGGGTGGTGACACGTCTCTGTGCCCTGTTCAAGGATGACCTGCAGCCCATGGGCTTCGGTGGACATCCCATGCCTTTGTTCCTCATAGTGGCAGCGGTTCTCAAGCCTGACGCTTCTGCATCTTTTTAGGGGCCCACCAGAGACCTTTGTGGGGTGACACAGTCAGCAGTCACCGCTGCATCAGGGAGGTCACCAATTCCCTGCACTGGCGGGCCAGTGAGTATGTTCACTTCAGGACAGACTCTCACAGCCAGGCCCAGAGGGACATTGGTTCTGGCACCATTGCCGGAGAACCATAGGTTCATAGACTGCACTCATGTGGACATCAGCCCTCCCGCCAGGCTACCACCTGCAGACGTCACATTAAAGGACCCCTCTCAATCTAGGTGAAGCTGGTATGTGATCACCAAAGATGCTTGCTGCGAATGTGTGACCACTTCTCAGGCAGCTGCCATGACAGTGGTCTTGTGCCACTCCCAGCTGCCATCGCTGTTCACTGAATTGGCTCAGATGGAGGGGTGGCTTCTTGGAGATAAGGGTTATACTTTGCAGACATGGCTACCGACACCAGTGAGAGACCCCACCACTGCTGCAGCGGAGAGATACAATTGCAGCCACTGAGCTACATGAGCCACCATCAAGCAGGAGATTGGCATGCTGAAAGAGCACCTCCAATGCCTGTATGGATAGGGTGATGCCCTGTTCTACGGGCCGAAAAGTCCAGCTCCTTTCTTTGCAGCTCTGCACAATTATGCACCCAATAGGGGTCAGTCCTGGCATGACAAGAAGAGACGTGAACAGGATTCCTCCTCGGATGATGTGGCTGCTGAGGACCTACAGCATGAAAGATGCATGGGAGGGCAGATGGCACCCAGGCTCTGCACGCAGGGCTAGCAGTGAGGTAGGGATGTATGGAAGTGGCTTATCAGACAAAGGTTGTCTACTCCATAGGAACTGAGCTCTGCAAGCCACACATCACCCTCGCTCACCTGCTGTGCACTAGTCCACATCTGCAGCATCCCTTTGTAAACCATTAGAGGCAGCGGCTGACTGAGCCAAAATCCACATCGCTGCATCCGTGGAGACGCTCATGAGTAATGGTGGCATGGCAATGATGTTATTGCATATGTTGGTTCTCCTGAAGGGCCAACGGTGCAAAAGGATGTGACATTGGCGCTACATGCTGGCACACATCATTCGCACAGAGAAAAGGACACACATGTTGGTGAGGAACATTTAGTGAAAGATCTATTTACATTGCTGTGACACCAGTGCATTCCCATTTGTTTCAGTGTGTTCTGTATAAACCTCTGTAATACCTTTTATGGTCTATTTAAGTCTCACGCCCTGGATTATGCAAATGTACGATTATTCACCCAGGTATGGCACGTCTACAAGAAGGAATGTTACACTTGAGTGGGAGAAGAAGATCACAACTTCACACGATACTGGGACACAGCGGGGTAAGTATGTGGTGGCAAAGTGCTGGGGTCACTCAGCAGGTCAGGCAGCATCTGTGGAGAGAGAAACAGAATTAACTTTCAGGTCTGTGAACTTGGACAAGTTAACTCTGCTTCTGTCTCCACAGATGCTGCCTGACCTGCTGGATTTCTGCAGCACTTTCTGCTTTGCTGCCAGATTGACAGCAGACCCACTCTTCAGCAGTCAGGTAAGTATTCTTTGACAGCTGTCAGGAAACAGGTGCTGGGGCACTTAAAATAGGGCCCCAGCACCTGCTGCACAACTGCCAAAATTCTCGCTGCGCCAAATGTCCCGCCTCTCCCCACGTAATATGGAGGACCTGTATGGAAATGAGCCCCCGCGATATTAATTGTGGGGGCTCAGCAGCGACTGGCGAACGTGTGCGTGCCGCCGAGTTCAAAGGGCGCAGCCGCAGAGTGCGGCGCAGCAATAAAATTGAACCCAGTATTTGAGATGTGGTCTCACCAATGCCCAGTATAACTGAAGCATCACATTTTTTATTTTCAATTCCACTCATAATAAAGGATAGCATTCCATTAGCCTTCTGTATGACTTGCTGTCCCTGCATACTAACTTTATGTGACTCATGCACTAGAACACCTTGATCCCTCTGCACCTTGGAATTCTGTCGCCGTTCTCCGTTTAAGTAATACTCTGCTTTTTTATTCTTCCTGCCAAACTTCACATTTTCCCACATTATACTCCATCTGCCAGATTTTTGCCCACTCACTCAACCGATCTATATCAGTCTAGTGACCCTTTATTTCACTCCCTCTGGTGCAAGTATGTCTTTCCTTAGGTAAGGAGACCAAAACTGCACCCAGTACTCCAGGTGTGGCCTCACCAATGCCCTGCTCACCAATTGAAGGAAGACTTCTTTACTCTTGTGCACCAATCCCTATGTAACAAAAGTTAACATGGCATTTCCCTTCCTAATTGCTTGCTATACCTGCATATTAACTTTCTGTGATTAATATACACTGACACCCAGGTCCCTCTGAATGCAAACATTTCCCAGTCTCTTCCCATTTAGAAAATATTCTGATTTTTATTTTTCCTACCAAAGTAGATAAATTCACACTTCACCACATTGTATTCCATCTGCCATGATCTTACCCAGTCACTCAACCTGTCTATATCCCTCTGCAGCCTCTTTGCATCCTACTCAATGCTTACTTTCCCACCTAACTTTGTATCATCAGCAAACTTGGTTAAGTTACACTCAGTACTCTCATCTAAGTCTCTAATATGGATTGTAAATAACTAAGGCCCAAATGCTGATCCTTGCGCTACCCTGCTAGTTACAGCTGCCAACCTGAAAATGCCCGTTTATTTCTGTTCTCTGTTTTCTGTCCATTAACCATTCCTCAATCTATGCCTAATAGATTACCCTCAATCCCATGATTCTTGATTTTGAGTAATAGCCTCTTGTGTGACACCTTATCAAATGCTTTTTGAAAATCCAAATACATTACATCCACTGGTTCCTCTTTATCCATCCTATTAGTTACATCCTCAAAGGAGGAGAGGTTATCCTCCGTTGTAAGAACTTGGATGCTTTCAAATTTGAGCTGAACAATGCGTAGAGACCCAGATACATTGCAAATTGGGTTTTCAATATTGTTTTCTGATTATTGTAGCAATGTTGCTCAGTATTTGTGACACTCACACATATCAAACTTGAGCAGATCACTATGGTGCCAGTTGAAGGTCATCTTGTGGGGAATGTACGGGCTCCATTGACCCTATCAGGGAGGGGGAAGGGGCGGGTGGTAGGGTTATATCCATTAAGGGTTCCTTCCTAAGCTCCTCAGGCTGTGAAGTCTGAATTCAGCAGTGAATAAAATATAACTAGCTTACCAAAGGACAGTTTTACTGTATCGTCTGTTACTTACTTCACAAAACTAATGTTGTATAGCAATATATGCAGCTCATATTTTCAAATTTATCTGCACTAATTTATGCGAACTTCACTGTAAACAAAAAAGATTTATTCTTTATAGATCTATGCAATTTCTTCCAAGGTTAAAAATTCATTTAACTTTTTATCAGTTTAAAGTCAGATTTTTAAAAACTTACCATAAACTTTTCTCTGTGGTTTAGAATGAAAGTTTCATATTGATCACTTCTTGTGCTGCCTTTTCTTCACGATGATGGTATTTTATTCACATTTCATATGAAAGTTGTACAGGAGCTGCAAATTTTCAGAGCATTTGACTAATGAATACTTTCTACAATACCTGTGTCATGTGTCTCTTTTTACATATTGTGGGCCCTCCTACACAGTCATTGAAACACATTAATGCAATATGTAATATGGATTGTATAATTTCATAATGAGATGAAATTATCTTTCATAATCACAAGTATAGTTTGTGAATATACTCAGTCCTAGTAGTGCAGTGATTCTATTGTATTGATGAGGTTTACAACATAAAATTCAAAAACAGTTATGTATCGAACAAATCATTGATTTATCATATTGAGCTTTTGCATGAGTAAAAAAAAGACTTTATATTATTTTTCCTAAAGGAAAGGAGCCTGAAAGTCAAACTGTTACAAATTTGGGTCTGCCCGAGATCCTTTCCTGTGTTGAGAGTGTTGAGTTCTGGTACGCAGTATAAATGTGCTGTGAGAACCCCCTGCTGATCACCACCTACTGCCCCCTTCATCTGATGAATCAGTACTCCTCCATGTTGAACACCAGTTGGAAGAGGCACAGAGGGTAGCAAGGGCACAGAATGTACTCTGGGTACTCGATAGCACCACGACTGACCAAGCGGGCCGAGTCCTGAAGGACATATCTGCCAGACTGGACTTGTACCAGTTATTGAGAGAACCAACAAGAGGGAAAAACCTACTAGGCCTTGTCCTCACCAATCTAACTGTTGCACAGCCATCTGTCCATGACAGTATTGGTAGGAGTGACCACCACACAATCCTTATGAAAAAAAAGTCCCATCTTCACACTGAGGATACCCTCCATCATGTTGTTTGGCACTACCGCTGTGCTAAAAGGGATAGATTCAAAACAGATCTGGAAGCTCGAAACTGGGCATCCGTGAGGCACTGTGGACCATCAGCAGCAGCAGAATTGTATTCAAACACAATCTGTAACCTCATGGCCCAGCATATCCCTTACTTTACCATTACCATCAAGCCGCGGGACCAACACTGGTTCAATGAGGAATGCAGGAGAGCATGCCAGCAGCAGCACCAGGAATACCTAAAAATGTGGTGTCAACCTAGTGAAGCTACAACACAGGACTACTTACATGTCAAACAGCGGAAGCAGCGCACAATAGACAGAGCTAAGCAACCAACCAACCACAACCAACGGATCAGATCAAACCTCTGCAGTCCTGCATGTCATGAATGGTGGTGGACAATTAAACAAGTAACGGAAGGAGGAGACTCCACAAATATCCCCATTCTCAATGATGGGGGAGCCCAGCACATCAATGCAAAAGAAAAGGCTGAATCATTTGTAATCATCTTCAGACAGAAGAGCCGAGTGGATGATTTATCTCAACATCCTCCTGAGGACCCCAGCATCACAGATGCCGGTCTTCCGCCAATCCGATTCACTCCACATGAAACGACTGAAAGCACTGGATTCTGCAAAGGCTATGGGTCTTGACAGCATGGCTACAGTACTGAAGACTTGTGCTCCAGAACTAGCCGCACCCCTAGCCAAGCTGTTCCAGTACAGCTCCAACACTGGCATCTACCCGACAATGTGGAAAATTGCACAGGTTTGTTCTGTCCACAAAAAGCAGGACAAATCCAAACTGGCCAATTACCGCCATCTACTCTCGATCATCAGAAAGTAATGGAAGGTAACAGTGCTATGCAGCGGCACTTGCTTAGCAATAACCTGCTCACTGATGCTCAGTTTGGGTTCCACCAGGGCCAATCGGCTCCTGACCACATTACAGCCTTGGTCCAAATATGGACAAAAGGGCTGAACTCAAGAGGTGAGATGAGAGTGACTGGCCTTGACATCAAGGCAGCATTTGACTGAGTGTGGCATCAAGGAGCCCTAGCCAAATTGAAATCAATAGCAATCAAGAAAAACTCTCCACTGTTTGGAGTCATACTTAGCACAAAGGAAGATGGTTGTGGTTGTTGGAGGCCAATCATCTCAGCTCCAGCACATTGTTGCAGGAGTTCCTTAGGATCATGTCCTAGGCCCAACCATCTTCAGCTGCTTCGTCAATGAGCTTCCCTCCATCATACAGTCAGAAGTGGGGATGTTCGCCGATGATTGTACAATGTTCAGTCCCATTCGCAACTCCTCAGATACAGAAGCAGTCTGTGTCCATATGCAACAAGACCTGGACAACATTCAGGCTTGGGCTGATAAGTGGCAAGTAACATTCGTGCCACACAAGTGCCAGGAAATGATCATCTCCAATAACAGCGAATCTAACCATCTCTCCTTGACATTCAACAGTGTTACCATTGCTGAGTTCCCCACTATCAACATCCTGGGGCTACTATTGATCAGAAACTGAACAGGACCAACTACATAAATACTATGGCTACAAGAGCAGGTCAGAGTCTGGGAATTATTAACAGCCCTCCAGCAACTGTCCTCCAACCTCTCTCCCCATGGAAGCCTTCACAGCTTTTCCTTTAAAAACATAACTGTTTTTCCAGCATTTCCTGGACTGTTTGTAATTCTCTGTTTTATTTCCCTCTGTAGACAGCCAAAAAGGAATCAACAACTTTTCAATACATTGGGCTGGGTTTTGTTTTCCCACCGGAAACGGGCTGTGCGCTGCCACTCATTTAAATATGCAGGGCAGCTGCCCCCTCACCCCCCCCCCCACCAATCATGTGGTGGGGGTGTCCTCGGCGACACTGTGAATGGCATCAGCTGTCTCTGCTTAGGTGCTGATGCCATTTTTAAAGGGCTGCCAGCCCTGCTCAGAAAATGCAGAGTAGCCCCTGTCCAACCCCCACCACCCCACCAAACCCCACTACACTAAAAATAAATGTTTGGCCCATTATCCCCTCCCACAAAATACACTGAAATTTCAGGGTTGACCCCTCTTCCCAGCGCAACAACTGCACAAAGTCCAGAAGTTACCCCTTCCCCCACCACACTAAAAATGCAGAATTGTCCCCGTCCACCCCACCTCTACACTAAAAATACTCTGATGCTCCCTTCCCCACCTCGGTGGCACCAGCTTTCCCTGGACGGGAAAATGAAGGCGTGTGAGTGTCGTCCATTGTACTGAAGATCCAGATCCCATGGTAAGATCGCGGTGACTTGGATTTAAATGTATGCATAAAGTTAAGTTCAATATTTAAAGTCAGGTCCCATCGCCGAGCGGTGGGGGCGCTGCCACGGAGCCTCGCTGCCACCAGGAAGATTGAGCCTGGCAATCCAGGCGTCGGGCTCCGTAGCGGGACGCTGCCACTGTGATCTTTAGGCCCGTACCTGCCCCCCACCCCCCCCGCACCCCGCCATGGGGCCTGATTTCAGGAGCTCAACAAATTCACATTAGCACCTGAACTACCCATCATAGCCCTTTTAAAAAAAAGTTGGATGAATACATTTTGTTTTAAAACAAAACACACAAAGGTAACTCTTTTCCAAATCTTCCTGTAGAAAATGGTGAAAAGATTGTGAAACATGACAGCTCCCCTATTGGTTTGTGTAGGTTGTTTTGGTTCTGTTATCAGAAAAAGTCAGTCACACTATCTTCAATTGACTTGATGGCTGGAAAAAATGGAAGGTATGCTCTTAAATATTGACACATGCAGATATACTACTTCTGATTTCAGCACAGACCAGCCGGACAGCAAATATATATCAGAAATACTTCAAGGTAGATGCTGTCACCTATTGTTAAGTTGTCTAAAATCCCAAGGAAATCATAGACTGAAATGTTGGAGCCTACTTTAGCTGTACCAATAGAATTCCAGCAGTACTTCAATGAAACAATTCTATAGATTTAGGGTGGAAGAAGGTATTACTTTGAGTATCTACCTCTTATTTCTCTGGTTTGATGAGCAATGTCAAAGTTTTCCCCCTGTTGGGCATAAAAGTAATTTTAGCAATTGAGGGAAACATGAATTTCAAGGCTTAGCCCTTTTACTTTGTCTCTATCTCTTAGCTGGATTGAGAGGCCCTTAGCTTCTGAGAGAGCACGGATTTCATCCCTCCCACTTAAATGTGGAGAAAGGCTTTATACGAAGAGCAGAATTCAGGATATAAGTCATCACATGACTGCAAAAATGTATCATATTTGCGTGGGTAATTTGAGGGTCGCTATCAACCAGAATTTGTGTGACTGAGTTTAAGGAGCAAATAAAGAAGAAAACAACTTGAATTTATATAGCGTCTTTTATGACCATAGGATATCCCAAAGTGCTTTACAGCCAATGAAGTACATTTGAAGTGTAGTTACTGTCGTACTGTAGGAAATGAAGGAAAAACTGAGGATAAATAAAATGGAGGGAAACTAGGGACGATTCTTTCACCAGAATGTTGAGCTAAGGGTCTGGAAAATGTCATTCTGCATTGTTCCAATGGGTTTTTTGGGCGCTTGATTCACATATACAGTTTTTGTAGGAGACTGTGATATAGAAACCGTAGAGGGAAAATAAACAGTGGTGACAAAATTACATTCTGCATACATTGTAAAAATAGATTACACAGTGTAATGTACAGTTAATTCTACATGTGATGAACAACTTCTATTTGTGACATTATCACTCAAGTGTCATTGGGTCATCTTCAGTATTCCTAATGTGTTCTCTACATACAAAACATTTGTACAACATAAAGGACATTGAAACTGTAACAGCCATCATATGCTGTGTGACTACACAAAATTATAATTGAGCTTAATTAAATATTTGATTGTATCATGTGTTCTTAAATTTGTTTTATCAGTAATGTTATACTAGTAAATGCTCTAAGCTTATAGCTGAAACACGTTCATAAATAGAGGATTTAGAGATATCCACATTTGCAAAGCCATACATTTTTTCTGTAGGTGTAATAAAGAACTCTGGGAACCACAGAGACTGAAATATCTGCAAGTTCACAAATGTTATGCACTTGGGACTCTTAATTTGAAGAAATAATTTTATGGAAGAATATGTAACATTCTACTCTCAATCATCAGTAAAGTGATGGAAGGTGTCATCGACAGTGCTATCAAGCGGCACTTGCTTAGCAATAACCTGCTCACTGACGCTCGGTATGCGTTGCACCAGGGCCACTCAGCTCCTGACCTCATTACAGCCTTGGTTCAAACATGGAAGAAAGAGCTGAACTCAAGAGGTGAGGTGAGAATCACTGCCCTTGACATCAGGGCAGCATTTAACCGAGTTTGGCATCAAGGAGCCCTAGCCAAACTGAAGTCAATGGGAATCAGGGGGAAACCTGTCCGTTGGTTGGAATCATATCTAGTGCAGAGGAAGATGGTTGTGGTTGTTGGAAGTCAATTATCTCAGCCCCAGGACATCACTGCAGGAGTTCCTCATGGTAGTGTCCCAGGTCCAACCATCTTCAGCTGCTTCATCAGTGACTTTCCTTTAATCATAAGGTCAGAAGTGGGGATGTTCGCTGAAGATTGTACAATGTTCAGCACCATTCGTGACTCCTCAGATACTGAAGCAGTCCGTGTAGAAATGCAGCAAGACCTGGACAATATCCAGGCTTGGGCTGATAAGTGCCAAGTAACATGCTGGGCAATGACCATCTCCAACAAGAGAGAATCTAACCATCTCCCCTTCACATTCAATGGCATTACCATCACTGAATACTCCAATATCAACATCCTAGGGATTACCATTGACCAGAATCTGAACTGGAGTAGCCATATAAATACCGTGGCTACAAGAGCAGGTCAGAGGCTAGGAATCCTGCGGTGAGTAACTCACCTCCTGACTCCCCAAAGCCTGTCCACCATCTACAAGACACAAGTCAGGAGTGTGATGGAATACTCTCCACTTGCCTGGATGGGTGCAGCTCCAACAACACTCAAGAAGCTCCACACCATCCAGGACAAAGCAGCCCGCTTGATTGGCACCCCATCCACAAACATTCACTCCCTCCACCACCGATGCACAGTGGCAGTAGTGTACCATCTACAAGATGCACTGCAGCAATGCACCAAAGCTCCTTAGACAGCACCTTCCAAACGCACGACATCTACCAACTGGAAGGATAAGGGCAGCAAATGCAAGTTCCCCTCCAAGTCACCCTCCATCCTGACTCGGAACTATATCGCTGTTCCTTCACTGTCACTGGGTCAAAATCCTAATAGCACTGTGGGTGTACCTATCTCACATGGACTGCAGCGGTTCAAGAAGGCAGCTCACCAGCACCTTCTCAAGGGCAATTAGGGATGGGCAATAAATGCTGGCCTGGCCAGCGATGCCCACATCCCATGAACGCAGCAAAAAAAAATCCTAAAACTCAGTATAAAAAAGGTACTAAGAGCAACAAGAGATCACAAAAAGCAAACTGCATTATGAAATCTAGCTAGAGTGACAGATATTTGATGAACATTTTTGAAATTGTGAAATGTTAAAAGACTGGGTGGGTCAGTGGTTTAGAGTTTTGCTTTCCACCTCTCATGCTAATGGGGTATAAGTTGCCTCTGTCTGCTGGCTGTAAGGGTGCTATATGAAATAAGTTTGGGCACGAGACAGTGGTGTTCCTGGAATATCAATTATGGAAAATCATGAGAGCATGGGACACTCTGAAAAAGGTTTTTCTGGTAAATGGAAAATATCACACTGGGGCAATAGCGACGTGACTTTTTGAAGTTTGTGGCTGAGGCACATTGTTGAAACATAGGCATAGGCCATTTAGCACCTCAACCCTGTTCCACCATTCGATGAGATCATGGCTGATCTGTGACCTAATTCCATATATCCATCTTTGTCCACTGTCGCTGGGTCAAAATCCTAATAGCACTGTGGGTGTACCTATCTCACATGGACTGCAGTGGTTCAAGAAGGCAGCTCATAGCTTAACATAAATCTATCAATGTCAGATTTAAAATTAACAATCAAACTAGCAGCAAGTGCCATTTGCAGAAGAGAGTTCCAAACCACCCTTTGGATGTAGAAGTTTTTCCGAACTTCACCCCTGAAAGGTCTGGCTTTAATTTTTAGACTATGTCCCCTAAGTCCTAGATTCCCCAACCAGAAGAAATAGTTTCTCTCTATCTACCCTATCAGTTCCCCTCAATATCGTGAAAACTTTGATCAAATCACCCCTTAACCTTCTAATTTCTAGGGTTGACAACCCTAGTTTGCATAATCTCTTCTTGTAATTTACCCTCAGAGTCCAGGTATCATTCTGGTAAATCTATGCTGCACTCCCTCCAAGACCAATATAACCTTCTAAAGGTGTGGTGCCCAGAACTGAACACAATCCTTCAGATGTGGTTTAACCAGGGCTTTGTATAGCTGAAGCATGACTTCTACCCGCTTATATTCTAATCCTTTAGCTATAAAGCCCAACATTTCATTTGCCTTTTTGAGTTTTTTGTACCTTTTAATGATCTATATACATGGCCCCTATTCTCTTTGCATCTCCACTCCTTCTAGCTTTTCACCATTTAGAAAATACTCTGAACTATCCTTTTTAGGTCCAAGGTGGATGATCTCATATTTGCCGAGATTAAAATCCATTTGCCACAGTTTTGCCTATTCACATAATCTATCAATATCTCTTTGTAATGTTATCCTTCCATCTACATTGCCTACAGTGTCGTCTATCTTTGTGCCATCAGCATACTTGGAGGTGTGGCTCTCTATCCTGTCATCTAAGTTGTTAATAAATACAATGCTTAGTTGAGGCACCAACACGCCTGTGGAACATCACTAATCACATCTTGACAACTTGAGTATCTGCCTATTATCCCAATTCTGTTGGCAGGAATTTGGGTTTTGGGTCAGGATCCCTACATCGAGGTCAAATAGGGGCCCCGATCCTGCACTGTGTCGGGAGCAGTCACCTGGCCAATTAGTGGCTACAGGGCATGCTCACCATCCAATTAAGGATGGCAGATGGGCTCTTGAAGCTGGAGGGCCAATAGAGGTCCTCTAGCATGGAAGCAGCTGCAGCCTGCTGTTGCAGGTAAGGGAGAGAGAGCAACTGAAAAACATTTAGAATTAAAAAATGGCCACAGCTGCCAGGTGGGGTGGGGGTGGGGTCTGTGGCCGCAGCTGTGACCAGGCAGGTGGGGAGGGCCTCAAAGCCTGCCAGGAGTGCTGGGCCTTTGATCTGCCACCAGGAGGTTGTCTCCAAGCAGCTGCCCTGTTCCTGATGCTGCGGGAGACCGACTGGAAAATTCCAGCTGTCCTCTAATAATTAGCTTTAATTGGCCTTTTACTTATCTTAATTGGCTACCCATTACTTGAGCATAGGTAGCCCTTCCTCCCTTCATCCTGCCTCATGACCCAGAGGCAGGATGATGGCGGCAAACTGGCACGCCGGCTGGCGGCACGAAATTACATGCTGGCCTGCTTCCGTCCTCACCCTCATATTGGGGTGAAAATTCTTTCATGTCTCTTGCTGCTCAGCCAATTTCCTAACCAGCTCAATAACTTGCTCTTAGTTCCATCAGCTTCAACCGTAACTAACAGTTTCTTATGAGGAACTTATTGAATGCCTCTGGAAGGCCATATAAATAACAACGACAGACATTCCCTTGTCCACTTTAGACACCTCTTCAAATAATTCCATCAGGTTTGACAGGCATTACCTACACTTTACAAACCCATGCTGGCTGTCTCTGATCAGCTGAAAATTTAAGGTGTTCAGTCACTCTATCCTTAATTATAGACTCTAGTGATTTTCCGACAGCAGATGTTAAGCTAACTGGTCTATCATTCCCTGATTTCCCTCTCTCACCTTTCTTATTTAATGGAGTGACATGTGCAATTTTCCATCTAAAGCAATGGCTCCTTAATCGGGAAAACTTTGGAAGATCATAGTTAGGGTATTTGCAATGTTCTCACCTACTTCCTGTCATGTGGTCTTTGTGTGATCTTAAGCAATACAATGAGGTATGTGGATTCCAGTGCCTTTGAAGATCTCTAACAGGTTTATTAACAGCTAAACTATTATATCTAATACAGAGCAAACTATGTACGAAACCTCCATCTAGGCAGGGGTCCCCAAAGTACGGCCCGTGGGCCAAATGTGGCCCAATTAATTTTTTTGACCGGTCCCCCGACAAATGCTTAAAGAAAATTGACCTCACAGATCAATTTAATAAGCATTAAGGTACGGCCTATGGAAGTGGGTATAAATCTGACCAAGCGCAGCAGAAAAAACGCAGGCCCATGATGCATTGATGTCTCTCTACTCTCATTAGTTCAATCAAAGGCAAGTAGCGAACAGGCCTATTAAACAGAATGCATTGCAACAGTTCCCACTCTACATCAGACTTCAATATTTTTATTGTCGTCCTTTTCAAGTACCACATCATTAAGCCATCATGTCAAAAAATGAAAGATTGATGCAGAATGTTGCAAATTTAATGAAAAGTGGTCAGACAAATATTTTTGTGTCCCTCACATAGATAAAATTATTTGCTTGATATGCCAAGAAACCATTGCAGTTTAAAAGGAATATAACATTAGAAGGCATACGGGACAAAACACCAGGACAGGTTCTCTGAATATACGGGTGAACACAGGAAGGAAAAATTTGAGCAGTTGAAAAAAATCCCTCACAGGCCAGCAAAACCTCTTCAAGAGGAAATTTGAGGAAAACGTTGCCTCTGTTAGAGCCAGCTAATAGCAGTGTCTCAGCTAATAGCACTGGGCGGCAAGCCTTTTACAGAGGGAGAGTTTATCAAGCAGTGCATGCTACAAGTAGTCGAGGAAATATGCCCAGAAAAGTGAGACCTCTTCAAAGTGGTGAGTCTGTCAGCTAGCACAGTTACTAGAAGTGTAGAGGGCTAAGGTGACAACCTGTTGACACAATTACAGGGTTATGCCCAAAATGTTGATGTTTTTTCTATTGCTTTGAACGAAAGTAATGACATTGTAGACACAGCTCAGTTGCTTGTATTCATTCGTGGTATTGATGAATCGTTCAACATTACAGAGGAACTGGCAGGGCTGCATAGTATGAAGGACACTACTACCAGGGGCAGACATTTTTACGAACGTCTGCAAAACACTTGAGAGTCTGGATTTAAAGTGGGAAAATCTGGTGTGCTATCACTGACGGGGCAAGGAACGTGACAGGGAAAAATGCTGGGTTGATGGGTAGAACTAACAGCCACGTAGAATCAGTGGGCATAGCAAAACCAATCAGATTACACTGCATTATCCATCAACAGTCGCTTTGTGGAAAGGCAGTAGACGTCGATGAGGTTATGAAAGTCATAGTGTCAACGGTAAATTTCACCCGTTCTCGTGCACTCAACCACAGACAATTCCAAAGTTATTTGGAAGAAATTGATGCACTGCACAGCGACGTGCTCTACCACAGTGATATTCGGTGGCTCAGTTGTGGCAGAGTGCTCAAAGGATTTTTGGAGCTGCGCATTGAATTCGACACATTTATGACTGAAAAAGGCAGGCCAGTGAAAGAACTTTTTGATAGCCAGTGGCTATGGAAGCTCACTTTTCTAACTGATCTGACTCAGCACATAAATGATCTCAACATTAAATTGCAGGGCAAAGGGAAGCTAATCTGCGATTTATATAGCTATGTGAAAAGGTTCGAGATGAAGCTGCAGCTGCTTAGTGAGCAGTTAGCTGAGGGCAAACTCGATCATTTTCCAGCTTGTGCAACTCACAAACAGAGCCAAGCTCTGGGAACGGAATTTCCAAGGGACATGGCAGTGCAAAAGACCGTATTGCTACAAGAGCAGTTTTCCGAGAGATTCCAAGATTTCCACCGACATGATGCTGACATACGGCTTTTCGAAAATCCATTTGCTGTCAGTGTTGATTCAGAATCTCTACAAATGGGACTCATTGATCTCCAGCCAAACAATGTTTTGAAGGACAAGTACAATGAAGGTGGTTTGATTGCATTCTACAAGCACCTCCCAAGTGACAATTTTTCATGTCTGAAAAAAATTGTGCGGGGCTTCATTACTATGTTCGGCAGCACATACATTTATGAACAGACATGTTTACGGGTGAGGATTGCCAAATCAAGGTTCAGATCAAGACTATCTGATGATCATCTGCACACTTGAGTGTGCATTGCTGTCTCCAAACTGGCCGCTTAGCCAGTGAGAAGCAAGTGCATAAATCACACTGTGGGTTTCAGAGAACGATTCCTCCATCAGGCCCGGGAGGGTGAGTACATGTTTGTTAATAGCCCTTTGATAAAAAAGTTTGGGCACCCCTGATCTAGGGTGTTACAGTTACAGAGTGACTATGGCTTCTAGTCACATGACTACATCTTGGTACGTAGTTCATTAGCATATTGAGTTCTGAAAGGGACATTACTCTTGAAACAATCATACAACATCCCCTTTCTTTCCAATGATAAGTCTCATACACTATAAGTAAATACACATAAAATTAGATAACATCAAAATTAGTTCTACAGGGATAGAGATTATAAAATTTACAAGTATGAGGATAGGGATTGTGAAATTTACAAGTGCAGAAGCTGAAGAGTCCATATGTCTTTCTGGTGGTTTGACAACTCTTCCAGATCTTGTTATGGTATAAACTTCTGGGGATCTGGATTTCACCATTGGCTGTTTTTAGTTTGCAGACAAGTTGTCAATGTGTTGGCTGTTGTCTTGTTGTTCCGTCACACCCTCATTTGGTTCCTCCTCAACACTGCTCCACTGGATGTTTTAACCTTGTAGGATCTAAGCTCACTGCATAATTTGGATGCCCCTGCGGGTAACCATTTTCTCATTGTGGGGTGTTTGACCCTGACCTTTTGTCCTACATATAGCTGAGGTAGTTCCGTCCCTGCATGTCGGTCATGCATCATCTTCATTCTCCCTTGTTTTTCGAGCAGTGTTTCCTGCATCTCGGAGACTTTGGACAGATGATGGCTTGGCAGAATCATTCGCAGTGTCTGCCAAACATGACCTCTGCTGGTGATGGCAAGCCCATATCCATAGGTGTAGCTCTGTGGTGTAAAATGGCCACATGAAAATCTTGTTTTGTTACCCTACACTTCAGGATAAGTGATTTAACTGTGCAAACCATTCGCTCAGCAAGACCGTTAGATCTAGGGTAATGTGGTGAGGACATCACATGGTTTACGCCCCATTTGGCACGCATATGCCTGAAAGGTCTGTCTGTGTACTGTGGACCATTGTCTGAAATAATTTCTTCAGGTGCACCGAATAGTCTGAATATGGCACTCAATCGGCTGGATTTTATAATCTTGGCGGCGAGATGAATAAACGGCAGCCCGCCTGCGCAGGCCGCATGCCATAGAGCCACCGCAATCTTCCGTACTGCGGCTCATTTGCATCCCCAGGGCAGGCCACTCGTCCCCAATCATGTGGAGGGGCGGGCTGTCCGTCGCCGGCAATAATGTCAGCTGCCTGTGCACAGGCGCTGATGCCAATTATAAAGGGCTTTCAGCCCTACTGGCTAATTTAAATATTTAAAGGTAAATTGAATTAAAATAAATAAATACATCTCTTTTGCCCCCTCCCACCCCCCCCCAAATAACAATTAAAATAATTATTTACCATTTCCCCCCCAAAACATTTACATTTACCATCTGACCTTCTCCCCACACCCACAATCTGCACAGTCTTTCAACTACAACACTTCCCACCATCCCCTACACTCATGACGTTAATTTGGCCCCACGCCGCTTGGCGACGGACCCCAACTTGAATATTTAAATGAATTAAAATGATTGATTTAATTAAGCTCATGTCACTGTCTGATGTCCCGCTGTGATCTTCGGCCTGGCGACCAGCACTCTCGAGTCTTCAGATCCACATCCAGGGAAACAAGGCGCAACACTGGTGGGGAGAGTGGGGAGGCAGGTTTATCAATATGGTTGGGGGGATGGGGTCAAATTAAAGGAACCGAAGCCAATTAAAAGAAGTGTGCAATACTCCAATTGTGCACAGTGGACTTGAAAGTACGCGCTCCAACCATGAGGGTGTGACGATACAACGAGACAACAGCCAACACATTGACAACATGTCTGCAAACTAAAAACAGCCAATGGTAAAATCCACACGCAATAACAAGATCTGGAAGAGTTGTTAAACCACCGGAAGGATATATGGACTCTTAAGCTTCTGCACTTGTAAATTTCACAATCCTTATCCTCATACTCGTAAATTTTATAATCTCTATCCCTGTAGAACTAATTTTGATGTTATCTAATTTTATGTGTATTTACTTATAGGAATTTTCCTCCACACAAGATCAGATGGCAGGTTGTTCAACCTTGCCCGTCTTAGAGTGAAGCCCAAAGTACGGAAAGTCCTCATCAGGGAACTCCTCTTTGCTGACGATGCTGCATTAACATCCCACATGGAAGAGTGTCTGCAGAGATTCATTGACAGGATTGCAGCTGCCTGCAATGTAGTTGGCCTAACCATCAGCCTCAAGAAAATGAACATCATGGGACAAGACGTCAGAAATGCTCCATCCATCAATATCAGCGACCACGCTCTGGAAGTGGTTCAAGAGTTCACCTACCTAGGCTCAAATATCACCAGTAACCTGTCGCTCGATGCATAAATCAACAAGCGCTTTGGAAAGGCGTCTGCTGCTATGTCCAGACTGGCCAAGAGGGTGTGGGAAAATGGTGCACAGAGTTGGAACACAAAAGTTCGAGTGTTTCAAGCCTGTGTCCTCAGTACCTTGCTCTGCGGCAGCGAGGCCTGGATTAATGTCAGCCAAGAGCGACGTCTCAACGCATTCTATTTTCACTGTCTCCAGAGAACCCTTGGCATCAGGTGGCAGGACCATATCTCCAACGCAGAATCTTCGAGGCGGCCAACATCCCCAGCATATACGCCCTATTGAGCCAGCGGTGCTTGAGATGGCTTGGCCATGTGAGCCGCATGGAAGATGGCAGGATCCCCATGGACTCCTTGTCCAGCGAGCTTGTCACTGGTATCAGACCCACCGGCCTTCCATGTCTCCGCTTTAAAGACGTCTGCAAACGCGACATGAAGTCCTGCGACATTGACCACAAGTTGTGGGAGTCAGTTGCCAGCGATCGCCAGAGCTGGTGGACAGCTATAAAGGAGTGGCTAAAGAGAGACAAGTCAAAGAGACTTAGCTGTTGTAAGGAAAAGAGACAGATGTGTAAGGGGAGAGCCAACTGTGTAACAGCCCCAACAACCAATTTTACCTGCAGCGCCTGTGGAAGAGTCTGTCACTCTAGAATAGGCCTTTATAGCCACTCCAGGCACTATTCCACAAACCACTGACCACCTCCAGGCACTCTCGAGACAAGGAGGCCAAAGAAGAAGACTTATAGTGTATGAGACTTATCTTAGGAAAGAAAGGGGATGTTGTATGATTGTTTCAAGAGTGATGTCCCTTTAAGAACTCAAAATGCTAATTATCGAAGTACTAAGATGTAGTCATGTGACTACAAGCCATAGTCACTCTGCAACGGTAACACCATAGATCAGGGGTCCCCAAACTTTTTACCAAAGGGCCATTAACAAACATGTACTCACCCTCCTGGGCCTGATGAAGGAATCGTTCTCTGAAACTCTCAGTGTGATTTATGCGCCTGCTTCCACAAAGCGACTGTTGATGGATAATACAGTGCAATCTGATTGGTTTTGCTATGCCCATTGATTCTAATGGCTGTTAATTTTACCCATCAACCCGGCATTTTTCCCCGTCATGTTTCTTGCCCCATCAATGGTAACACACTTCAGATTTTCCCACTTTAAATCTAGACGCTCGAGTGTTTTGCAGACGTTCATATAAATGTCTGCCCCTGGTAGTAGTGTCCTTCATACTATGCAGCCCTGCCAATTGCTTGGTAATGTTGAACGATTGGTCAATACCACGAATGAATACAAGCAATTGAGCTGTGTCAACAATGTCATTACTTTCGTCCAAAGAAATTATAAAACATCAAAATTTTGGGCATAACCTTGTAATTGTGTCAACAGTTTGTCACCTAGTTCTTTACACTTCTAGTAACTGTGCTAGCTGACAGACTCACCACTTTGAAGAGGTCTCGCTTTTCTGGACATATTTCCTCGACTACTTGTAGCATGCACTGCTTGATAAACTCTCCCTCTGTAAAAGGCTTGCCACCCAGTGCTATTAGCTGAGACACTTGGTAGCTGGCTCTAACAGAGGCAACATTTTCCTCAAATTTCCTTTTGAAGAGGTTTTGCTGGCCTGCGAGGAATTTTTTCAACTGCTCAAATTTTTCCTTCCTGCGTTCACCCTTATATTCAGAGAACCTGTCCTGGTGTTTTATCCCGTATGCCTTCTAATGTTATATTCCTTGTAAACTGCAATGGTTTCTTGGCATATCAAGCAAATAATTTTATCTATGTGAGGGACCCAAAAATATTTGTCTGACCACTTTTCATTAAATTTGCCACATTCTGCATCAATCTTTTGTTTCTTTGACATGATGGCTTAATGATGTGGTACTTGAAAAGGACGACAACAAAAATATTGAAGTCTGATGTAGAGTGGGAACTGTTGCAATGCATTCTGTTTAATAGGCCTGTTCGCTACTTGCCTTTGATTGAACCAATTAGAGTAGAGAGACATCAATGCATCATGGGCCTGCGTTTTTTGTGCTGCGCATGGTCAGATTTCCATTTCCATCGGCCGTACCTTAATGCTTATTAAATTGATCTGTGCGGTCGATTCTTTTTTTTAAGCGTTTGTCGGGGGGCCGGTCAGAAAAATTAATTGGGCCGCATTTGGTCCACGGGCCATACTTTGGGGACCCCTACAATAAGGCCAAAAGCATCTGAGAGTTTCTGGCACCTCTTTCATCATGTTAGGCCAACCTTCTATGATGACTTTCTACAGTGCATTCGGTTGTGGATCATTGGCTGTTTCTGATTGTAGCTGGTCACATTTGTGCTGACTAAAATGCAAGAAAACGATTTTGTGCACATCTTCCACCTCGATGTCCATGCTGTCGACTTGTAGATCCAGTGGAACTTCTTCATTCTTGTTGGGTTTGGCAATCTGCTTAGCATATCCGAGGTGACCATTTTGGTACAGGTTTGTAGCAGATGTTGAAGTTGTACCCCTATCCTTTCACTAACAGTCGCTGTAGTTGAGGTGGTTGGCTTGCCAATGGTTTGCGCCAGATCATCTCCAGTGGTTTGTGGTTGGTTTCCGCAATAAACTGCTCATTGAACAGGTAGGTGTGGAACCTTGTGATTCCAAACACCAGAGCAAGTGTTTCACGCTCTGTGTTTGAGTAATTGGATTGTGCTGAGGATAAACACTTGGATCCGAATGCAATTAGTTTGCCATCCAGCAGGAGGCACACTCCTAGCCCTTTTTGTGAGGCGTTGACTTCCAGGATTGTCTTCTTCCTTGGATCATAGTACTGCAGGGTACAGGTTTCTTCTGAAAATGCTTGTATGAGAGACTCAAACATATGCTGATGGTCCTCCTGCCACACAAATGGTACATCTTTCTTTAAAAGCTCTCTCAATGATGATACTTTGTCAGAAAAATTTGGAATGTATGGTGCCAAGAAGTTGAAAAATCCAAGACATTTCTGTCGATCTTCCTTATCTTGTGGAGTAGGCATATGTCTTACATCTTTGACTTTGTCCGGGTCAGGCTGGATTCCGCAACCTGGGTAGATGAAGCAAAAGAAATTGATCTGACTTACATTCACCTGGAACTTCTTGCTGTTAAAAATGAGTCCTTCGCAACGAGCAATTGCCATCATGCTTTTCTTTGGTTTCGCCCATTACCGCAATATCATCGGCAATGCATATACACCCAAGCACGTTTTCTATAATTCTGTCCATATGCTGCTGACACAGATCTTGACTGCCAGATAAAATGAAAGGTAGTATCTGGAAGCAATATCTTCCAAATAGTGTTCTGAAGGTGGTGACTTCCTGAGATGCCTAAGCTAGGTGTACTGACCAATATCCATATTTAGCATCCAAATTGGCGAAGAAGTTGGCTCCTGTGAAATTGGGATTCAATTCCCCTAGTGTTGGAATCTTGTGGGGGCCTCTCATTAAGGAGAGGTTTTGGTGTCTCAGATCTAGACTTACCCTGATTGCTCCATCCTTCTTTTGCACACATGTAATTGAGCTGCACCAGTCTGTGCGATGATACACATGACGGATGAGCCCATTGTGTTCCATGTCACCCAACCCGTGCTTAAACATTTCTTATATGTGCACGCTGCACTTTCTGGGAGGGTTGATTAACAGAATTGCATCCTTTCTAAGGTGTAGTACGGCATCGCCTTTGAAATCTCCTATCGCGTCGAACCTGTCCAGGTACATTGTTGTAAGACGTGGACTGACTCAATGTGGGTACCTTTGGTCTCTTCTGCTGTAATGGGTACCTTGGTGATCTCATGGATAGCCACAATGTTGAGGTCCTTATACGCTGGTATTCCTGCCACTGCTAGTCCGCTCGTGTCTATCAGGTAAAATATTTGTGGTTTCCATGCCGACTTGTCATAGTTGCATTGCATTGTTAATGTGCCACTGCAAGGGATGGGTGACCCATTGCATGCAGTTAGCTTTGCAGTTGTCAGTTGTATCATTAATTTCCAACGACCCTGGTACATATCCTTCAGGATTCGGATTGGTAGGATATTTGCACTAGCTCCCATGTCAATCTTAGTCCTGAGTGTGAGCTTGCCAACTTTCTTTGGACACATCTTCTTCTTTGGCCTCTTTGTCTCGAGAGACAATGGGTAAGCGCCTGGAGGTGGTCAGTGGTTTGTGGAGCAGCGCCTGGAGTGGCTATAAAGGCCAATTCTAGAGTGCATTGCATTGCATTGTTAGTGCCACTGCAAGGGATGGGTGGCCCATTGTATGCAGTTAGCTTTGCAGTTGTCAGTTGTATCATTAATTTCCAACGACCCTGGTACATATCCTTCAGGATTCGGATTGGTAGGATATTTGCACTAGCTCCCATGTCAATCTTAGTCCTGAGTGTGAGCTTGCCAACTTTCTTTGGACACATGATAGTAGCAAAAGCTTCCAGTTGTTTGACTTCAACACAATGTGTCAAGTTCACAATGTGAAACGCCAGATCATCTTCTGGCTTAGAATCGCTCCACTCTGAGTCTTGTCTCAGGTCGATTGCGCTGTGGACTTCGTGTATTGGCTTGCATTTACACAGGTCACTGGCGCCCTCCTTGCTGCTGTTGCCATGTTGCTGCACCTGTATTCTGTTTGTGTTCTATTGTGACTTCTGGCTACAATTTTAGAGCCAGATTTCTTGCATAGGCAGGCCCAGTGTCCTTTTGCACCGCACGCCTTACACAGGTCTTGAAATGCCGGACAACTTTGCAGTGAATGGGAAAAACCACACTTAGCACACAGCTTGCTTTCTTTTTGCGACTTGGTTATTGTGCCGATTCTGTCGGCTGCATCTATTGCTTGCAGATGCTCTTGTCCAGCTACAATGGCTTTGTATTTCTTGCCATCTCCTAGCAGCGCATCAATGCTGTTACCTTTCTTTTTCCCAAGAAGTCCTTTTGAAATGCTTCAATAGGCGTTGACACAATCACCAGATCCATTATTCGCTCCAATAGTTCAGTTTCTGAAAAATCACATTTGTTTCCCTTACTAAGGTATCTACTGACAAATTGATCTATTGATTCCTGTGGCTGTTGCCTGTAAGACATCAATTCCAGGCGATGAATTCTAAAATTCATTCTTACCTGAAGCTGATCTTCTAGAACTTTCCATATCTTTGCGGGATCTTTCTGGTCCTCTTCAGATAAGCCAGAGGTATTGATTCTGTATAACCCCTCATTTCCAACTGCTATCAGTATTTTCATAGCCTGCTTCTCTGGTTCTACAAATGCTTGGACTGTGAAGCATAAAGGCATTCTTTATTTAAAACGTTTAAACTCAGATAGGATAGTAATGGCCTTCCAGTTCATGCTGGGAAATTTGATATCCATATTTCTGCTGTTCTTTTGCTTTCTGCTCTGTATTTAAATTTATTCAGCTCTGTGTGTGCCTGCAGCACTGTATTTGTTATGACTTTTCTGTTTGCGGTTTGAGTTTTAAAATGTGTTTGATTAACTCTGTGCTGTTTCCCTTTTAAGAATCCTCTTTTATTTAGACAAGCTGCTTTGATGGAGAGTAACAGGTTCTTGTCAGTGTTCTCTGTTAATTATGGTGAGTCCACCTGACTGACTCAATATTAGTTTCTTTGGGGTATTCCTCTATTGTAAATAATGATGTAAAGCAATTATTTAATGTTCACCATTTCCTTATTTTCATTTATATGACCATTATCAGTTTTTAAGAGGCCTCCATTGCTCTTGACCAGCCTCGTTTTATTAATACAACTATTAAAAAAATGTTAGTTTTGATATCCCTTGCAAGTTTCTTGTAATACTTTTTGTAGCTTTTACTATATATTTAGTCACTCCTTGTTGTTCTTTGTATCTCTCCCATTAACCAGGATCTGTGCTATTTTTTACATTTTTGTCTGCTTTCCCTTTAATTTTACATCGGCCTTTACCTCTTTTGTTGTTCATGGTTTTTTTTGGCAAATAGAGCTTTTGCCTCTTAAGGGTATAAACTGGTTCTGTATCATGTTGAGTTCTTTTTTGAACACTGCCCACTGATCTTCTGCCCACTTATTTTACCCATTAACAGATTTGCCCAGTTTATTGTGGCCAGTCTATGTCTCATCTCGTTACGTTGGCCTTACCTAAATCTGAAATCAAAGTAGCTGTTTCAGGCTTCTCCCTTTCAAACACAGCATTGAATTAATCATATTATGGTCACTATTAGATAAATGTTCAGGCACTGTTAGGCTGTTAACTAAATTTGGCTCATTATTCATTATTAAATCTAATATTTGGGATAGAGAAAAAGAACTTGATGTTAAAACAGAGAGTGTGTCATTACTGCAAAATCATCCCTCCACTTGATGAGCACAAAATCAATTTGCATTCTGTGATGCCAGCACTAATGCTAGTAATAGCAACTTCTTTATGGTGCAGAGGATGCTTTACTTTGAATCTAACTATGTCACATTTGTCCTGGAAATGCTTGCTACTGACAGTAAGTGCTGAAATGGAAAGTGCTCCATTTCCCAGCATCAATTTTTTTCCCCCCAAAATATACTTTATTCATAAAAATCTGTAAAAATTACATTGCCAAACAGCTTCAAACAGCTCCAAAAAATACAAACATTGCAAGGGAGATCAGTTTCCTTCAATACAATCATGAGTTGCCTCGAAACCCTTCCATTTCATTTGTCATGCCATTAACATTTTTACATTTTACAGCAAATGAAAATTTTTCCGATACAGTTCGAGGGGTTTTCCATGGATCCAGCCCCTCAGTTCAGCTTGGTGGGGGGACCTTACACTGTGGTCTTTCCCCATTGAGCCTTTGCTGCGGCTGCCCCCAGCTTTAGTGCGTCCCTCAGCACGTAGTCCAGGACCTTGAAATGTGCCAGTCTGCAACATTCAGTCGTGGACAACTCTTTGCGCTGGAAGACCAGCAAGTTTCGGGCAGACCAAAGGGCGTCTTTCACCGAATTGATAGTCCTCCAGCAGCAGTTGATGTTTGTCTCGGTGTGCGTCCCTGGGAACAGCCCGTAGAGGACAGACTCGTGTGTTACAGAGCTGCTTGGGATGAACCTCTACAAAAACCACTGCATCTCTTTCCACACCTGCTTTGCAAAAACACATTCCAGGAGCAGGTGGGCAACCGTCTCTTCCCCACCACAGCCACCACGGGGGCATTGCGCGGAGGGGGCGAGACTTCGGGCGTGCAGGAAGGATCTGACGGGGAGGGTCCTTCTCACCACCAGCCAAGCTACATCTTGGTGCTTGTTTGAAAGTTCTGGTGATGAGGCATTCCGCCAAATGACTTTGGCGGTCTGCTCAGGGAAGCATCCGACAGGATCCACCGTCTCCTTTTCTCGTAGGGCCTTGAGGACATTCCGTGCAGACCACTGCCTGATGGATCGGTGTTCAAAGGTGTTTTCCCGCAGAAACTGCTCCACGAAGGATAGGTGGTACGGCACGGTCCAACTGCATGGAGCGTTCTGCGGCAATGTGACCAGGCCCATCCTTCGCAACACCGGGGACAGATAGAACCTCAGCACGTAGTGACACTTGGAGTTTGCGTACTGGAGGTCTGCACACAGCTTGATGTAGCCGCACACGAAGGTGGTCATCAGGATGAGGGCCACGTTGGGTACATTTTTCCCGCCTTTATCCAGAGGTTTAAACATCGTGTCCCTCCGGACCCGATCCATTTTAGATCCCCAGATGAAGTGGAAAATGGCTCGGGTGACCGCCACAGCGCAGGAGTGGGGTATGGGCCAGACCTGCGCCACGTACAGCAACAATGTGAGCGCCTCGCACCTGATGACCAGGTTCTTACCCACAATGGAGAGAGATCGCTGCCTCCACATGCTCAACTTTTGTTGTACCTTGGCTACTCGCTCCTCCCAGGTTTTGGTGCACGCCCCGGCCCTTCCGAACCATATTCCCAGCACCTTCAGGTAGTCTGACCTGACGGTGAAGGGGACAAAGGATCGGTCAGCCCAGTTCCCAAAGAACATGGCCTCGTTCTTGCCGTGGTTAACTTTGGCTCCCGAGGCCAGTTCGAACTGGTCGCAGATGCTCATCAGTCTGCGCACAGACAGCAGATCTGAACAGAAGACGGCGACGTCATCCATGTACAGGGAGGTTTTAACCTGAGTGCCTCCGCTGCCTGGGATTATCACCCCTCTTATGCTCGCATCCTTCCTAATAGACTCAGCAAAGGGTTCAATACAGCGAACAAACAAGACCGGGGAGAGAGGACAGCCCTGTCTGACTCCAGATTGGATCGGGAAACTTTCCGATTCCCACCCATTGATTGAGACTGCGCTACTGATGTTTGTGTAGAGCAGTTTGATCCAATTGCAGATTCCCTCCCCAAACCCCATTTTGGAAAGCACGTCCATCATGTAGGTGTGCGATATCCTGTCAAAAGCCTTCTCCTGGTCCAGGCTGATGAGGCAGGTGTCCACCCTCCTGTCCCGCACATAGGCGATCGTATCCCTGAGCAGCGCGAGACTATCAGAGATCTTCCTGCCAGGTACAGTACAGGTCTGATCGGGGTGGATCACCAACTCCAGAGCAGACTTGACTCGACTGGCTATGACTTTGGACAGAATCTTGTAGTCAACATTAAGCAGTGAGACGGGCCGCCAATTTCTGATTTCTGCCCTCTCCCCCTTCCGCTTGTAAATGAGGGTGATGATGCCTTTCCTCATGGATTCTGACATGCTGCCGGCCAGGAGCATACTCTCGTATACTTGCAGCAGGTCCGGGCCGACCCAGTCCCACAGGGCCGACTACAACTCGACCGGTAAGCCGTCGCTTCCGGGAGTTTTACTCGTCTCGAAGGACTCGACAGCCTTTGTCAGCTCGTCCAGAGTTAGCGGCTTGTCCAGTCTCTCCCTCCTGCTGTCATCTAAGACCTCTGTGATAGATGACAGGAAGGACTGGGAGGCTCTGCTGTCTTTGGGCTTCGCGTCATACAGCCCAGCATAAAAGGATTTGCTGATCCTTAGTATGTCGGACTGCGAAGACGTTACCGAGCCATCCTCTTCCTTCAGGCTGCTGATAACAGAGCTCTCTCTGTGTACCTTTTGGAAGAAGTAACGCGAGCACGTCTCATCCTGCTCGATGGAGCGGACTCTGGACCGGAAGATGATCTTGGTGGCCTCCGTGGTAAAGAGCGAGGCCTGCTGGCTCTTCACCTCTTGGAGGTCCTCCTTGACCTCGACCCCCATTGACTGCAACCGGAGCAGATTTTACATACTCAGCATATTTCCCAACATCAATGTCCTCACCATGATAAACAAAAACAAACATTGACGACAAAATAAGACGTAAAAACAAATGGATAAATATTATGTGTTCACTTTTCTGGTCAGAGACTAGTGCCATTGTAATGGAGCATCTATGTTGTCGAGGTTTTTTTTACAGTGCCAAAGTCCCAGGAAATTATAACGTAAGTGACACATGCTATTACTTTGCCAGGCCATAATTTTCTGGGACTTCACTGCACCACTGTTTACCTCAATGAAAATGTTGAACAGTTAAATTTGCATAACCCCACCCTCAATTTAAATGAAAGGCAATTGCGAGTTTTATGAATTAATGCCACTTGAACACTGTTGTCACTTCGACAGTGGCAGAACGGTGCTGGTAGACCTTTGGTGCCTTGCTAGTGATCTAAGCTAATGAACCTGTCATGCTGTTCATTGCCAATCAAAACATATCCACTGCACCAGTTGTAATCAGAACTAAATGATTGTGTAGTTTAGTTATGCTTTGTGTATAGATAAAGTAAAGCTGACAACACATTTAACGTAAATAAAACATTATTGGATATGTCTAGTTAAATGGTATGATTGCTGTGAAGCAATTTAAAGTTCACCTGGACAATGTAGATAGATAATATTATTTAGAAAATATAAAACCTTGCAATATTGGCATACCTTTGGATAATCAGATAACGGTATCTTGTTTTAATTGCCTCAAATCAAAAATTGCTTTCATAAAATCAATTTAAACTTTGCTTTAGAAAGGTAGAGAACAGTTCATTGCCTGTAGATTTCTGCGCTGCATTCCCACCAGGTGAGAAAGAGGTCTAGGGTTCCCTTTCAGCCTTCATCTGTACTTACTGTAATAGGATTTTATTTTTAAACACACTTTTTTTTAGCTCCCCCTTGGTGAATCCTTGTTCACCGCTTTCCAATTATAAGGCAAAGAAATGAGCACAAACAGGCTTTCTTAGGTTTAAAGGAGAAAGGTGAAATTTTCTTAAACTTAAGCTCTAATTTGGCTGATGCCTATGGATACACGGCACGCCCATATTAGCATGCATGCGCAATACACACATGCAAATAGTGACAGAAAAGAGCAGAAGAAAACTTAAAGTGGAAACGTTTGAGGCAATATCTGAAGAGTTGTTGTTACGGTTCTTCAAGCTCTCTGTAGAGTCCTTGATTGTAGGTAGATCTTGCTTTTCGTTGGGGCCCAGTATTCTTCTTAAACCTTGTTCACTGTCGGACACATTTCTCTCTTGGGGTTTGTGTGTGAGAAAGAGATGGGAGCAGACAGGAGAGGCTGTGGTGAGCCAGCCAGGAGAGGTCTTTTCAATCCAGAAGGATTCTGCTTTCTGCCAGTTCAAACACTGTCTCTACAGTTTAAAACTCCCCTAGTTGGCCAGTAGGGTAGTCACATGACTGACTGGTATAGCTACTTCTGACTTTGTGTATTGTCTGTGTCAGGGAATGGTCCTTTGTCTACAAACACTGTCTGTTAATATGCAAAACAAAGTGATTCTTGACAATGCAGCAGGCCGCTGACGTCATCAGATTGCGCCAAGCTGTGCACATGTGCAAACGGGCTCCTGCTCTTTGCGCATGCATGACGCTCCGCATTGCCAGGACTGGTTGGCGCATGTGCAAATGACGTTATCGCGTAACGCAGGGAAGTGGGGGAAAGAGCAAGGGGTAGCGGGGAGAGAGCGGGGTGGAAGCGGAGAGAGAGTGGGGGGGAAGCGGGAAGAGAACAGGGAGAAGCAGGGGGGAAACGGGGAAAGAACTGGGAGGAAAGCGGGGAGGGAGCGGGGGTGAAGCAGGGAGAGAGCGGCTGAAGACCTTGGTGGCGGCGGGTGTGGGTGAGCATTCCTCCTCCCTGCACCCCCCCCCCCGGCCACTGACACCCCGCTTCCCCCCCCCACCCATCTCTCCCCCCCGCCTGCTCTCGCCCCATCCCCCAACCCGCTCTCCCCCCTGCCTGCTCTCTACCCCCCCCCACCCGCTCACTCCCCCCCCCCCCCCCACCTGCTCTCTCCCCACACCCCGCCTGCTCTCTCCCCATCCCCCGGCCCACGTTCTTCCCTCCCCGGTGGCTCTCTCCGGCCATCACTTCCCCCTCTGCCCACTCTCTCCGGCCACTTGCTCTCCCCCCCATCCACTCTCTGCGGCCACTCGCTTCCCCACTCCCCCTCCCTCCGCCCGCTCTCTCCGGCCACTCGCTTCTCGCTTCCCCCCCACCCCCGCCCGCACTCTCCAGCCATTGCGTGCTGCCATGGGTTTACAATGCCTTTCTGTGATTATTTGAGCAGCACCATCTTTAGTCCTGGCAGCTGCCTGAACGTCGCAGACTGTGACATTTTAGTGGAACAGGCGGCATTTGCGCATGTGCCAGTACAGTGCTGCCTAGTGGTTGCGTTGTCAGCAAACGCAACCTATGCAAAAATGATTTTCCAGCCAGGGGCCTGGCAACCCCTTGTAACAGGCCTTCTCTTCTTCTCAGCAACAATTTGAAATTTAATGTCCATGTGGCGAAATTAATGTGCCTCATTCTTGGCAGGTGAGGGCTTGCATCACAGCTGTTAACCCTTTTAGTTGACTGCGGTTCCATCTGAGAATCGCACCATTGGGTGTCTGGATCTTGTACGATCTGGGCTGGTCACATACCCTAACGACCTTTGCAGGATACCACGTTCCCGATACATGATTGAGGACTCTGACCTTCCGCCCTACTCGCAATCGAGCTAATTCTGGTCCTGTTTGCCTGTTATATGGTGCCTTCATCTTCCTTGTTTAGACAGAAGTATGTCCTTTACTGTGGAAAACTAAGACAGATGATGACTGGGCAGGGTAGTTTCTTCCTGCCTTCCAAACATCAATCCTGCAGGCGACGGCAAGCCCATGTCCGATGGGATAGCTCGGAGGTTCAACAGTGTAACCTTGTGACCTTGTCCCATCTGCCTACATTTTAATATTAGTGATTTGATGGTGTGCACCATGCATTCAGCCATGCCATTGGGCTTTGGATAATGTGCCGACGATGTCACATGATGGACTTCCCACCTGGCACACATGTCTTGGAATGGTCTTCCTGCATATTGTGGCCCATTATTGGAGATATTTTTTTCTGGCACACCAAATAGACTGAACAGAGCACTGACCATATCAGCAACCACTGCAGTTGACACATCTCATAGCTGTCTGACGAGCAGAAACTTGGTGAAGTAATCCATAACAAGGAGGAAATCATTACCTTGAAAGTGAGATAAATCTGTGCCAATCTTCACCCATGGATGTGAAGGTGTTTCATGTGAGATCAAGGATTCGTTCTGTTGATTTGGATGACAACTTTGACATGCCTCACAGGATTTCGCCACCATCTCAACATCACTGTTGATTCCTGGCCAGTAGACCGTCTCTCTGGCAAGATGTCTGGTACATTCTACTCCGAAGTGCCCTTGATGCAATTGGGTTAGAATATCAGAACAAAGAGCTTTAGGTATCAGGACTTGTTTCCCTTTGTAAATCACCCCTTGTGATACGACGAGCTCATCTTGCTACGACCGGAAACAGCGTAGACGTTTTGTTAATTCCTGTATGGTATCAGGCCATCCTTCCAGAATCATCTTCCACAACAATGATATGGTAGGGTCATGTGCCATCTCATCTCTTAGTTGCTCACATTTGTGGGGTCCAAAACTCATGAGGTCAATCTTCAGGACATCCTCAATCTCAGTATCCACCCCGTGGACATGCAAATCTAGTGAGACATCTGCATCTTTACTTGAGTTAGGCACCCTGCTCAGGGTGTCTGATGTGATCATTTTGCTGCCTGGTTTATATCGGACATCACAATCATAGCCCTGGACCTTCACCAAAAGTCTCTGAAACCATGGAGGAGCACTCGTGAGCGGTATATGCCATATGGTTTAAAGTGGCTTGTGGTCAGTTCCCACAGTAAAATGTTTTCCAATAAGTTGGTGTGAAACCTAGTAATACCAAAAACCACAGCTAAGGTTTCACATTTGATGTTAGAGTAATTGGATTGGGTTTGCAACAAACTCTTCAAAGTTAAGGTGGTTGGCTTCCCTTCCTGCATGATGCAGGCAGCTAATCCCTTCTGGGATGTGCCAACCTTGAGCGTGGTCTCTTTGGTCGGGTTGTAATACTGTAGCACGCTGTCTTGATTTGACAAGCTGCTGGTGGTCTTCTTGCCACAAGTAACGGGTATCTTTACGCAGCAGTTCTCTAAGCTGCTTTACATTTGCACAGCTTTTTTTTTAACTGTGATCTTTTTAAAAAATGGGGCAATTTTTTTCTCTCTGCAACCAGCTGTAGTTTACAGTACAAGCAGCTGCTGCAGCCAGCCTTTTTCACTGTGCTGTGGACCTCCAGTGGTGCTGTTGAGTTCTTCCCCTTCTTTTCGGCTTATGTCCCACCCATGTAGCAAAAGAAAGGGCAAAACTTAAACAGCCATGGCTTCAGCGACTGTGTTTAAAATTTTTCGACCCATTGCCAGACCAATTACAAACTCTGATCCCCTGACAAATTGCCTGCTGTACTCACAGAATTTCAAAACCTTCCAGGGTCTGTCTGGAGTCCTAGCTTGCTGTAGTGTTGTAGGATATCCTGCCTACTGCTCTCCTGCCGGATCTTCAGTCACTCCATTCGTCTGTTCTTTGTTCTCTCTTAGTGTGTTCTTCAAAAAAAAATCAAACGTTGCCATGATGTAATATTTGGTGGTCTTCAGAAAAATAAATCTCAAATGTTGCCACCAAGTAATATTACTTGTTCCTTTGGTATGTAAACTATTGTATGAGTCACAGGACTAGAAGAAATATCCTAAGTAAATGTGGGTTTTTATTATAACTTAACTCTAACATATATTTATACAAACAGTTACTGCAGGAACCACGTCTAAAGACATCTCACTCTGTCAGGGTACACCCACAACCCCCTGGTCATATGTGACATGACATCACTTCTTCCGGTGACCTTCACTTACAGCTTCTTAAGGTGGTCTGCTCTTAAGGTGGTCGCACAACATACACCAGTTAGCTTAACATTGGTAGTAGGAAAGTTACCAGAATCTTTACTCAAGAATGTGATAGAAAAACATAGAGAAACTGAAAATATAATAAAAAACAGTTAGCGTGGATTTCCAAAGGGATGATCATGTTTGACCAACCTTATTGAATTCTTTGAAGAAGTATCAGAATGAGTAGATAAGAGTAATACAGTGGATGTCATATACATGAATTTCCAAAAAGACTTCAATAAACGTACGACATAGTAGAATCATTACTAAGATCTGGCCATGTCGAGTCAGGGCAAGTTGCAGAATGGAATAACAAGCTGGCCACAAAACAGAAAACAGAGTAGGGGTTAGAGATAGTTGCTTAGACTGATAGAAGGTGGAAAATGGTGTTCCACAGGGATTAGTGCTAGGACTATCTTGGAGGTCACTATTTACATAAATGATTTGGAATTATAAGTATAACATAAAAATTTGCAGATGACACCAAATTGTCATGTATAGTTAATACTGGGGAAGATTGTGACAAAATACAAAACACCATTAACAAACTTGCAGAATGGGTGTGTTAATGGTAAATGAATTTCAATTTAAGGAAGTGTGAGGTGGTGCATTTTGGTAGGAGGGACAAGAGGGCCGCGGAATCCTTGGGAAGTAAGTCATAGAGTCATACAGCACAGAAAAGGGCCCTTCGGCTCAATGTGTCTGTGCTGGCCATCAAGCACCTAACTATTCTAGTCCCATTTTCCAGCACTTGGCCCGTAGCCTTGTATGCTATGGCGTTTCAAGTGCTCATCTAAATACTTCTTAAATATTGTGAGGGTTCCTGCCTCTAACCAGTCCTTCAGGCAGTGTATTCCAGATTTCAACCACCCTCTGGGTGAAAAAAGTTTTCCTCAAATCCCCTCTAAACCTCCTTCCCCTTACCTTAAATCTATGCCCCCTGGTTATTGACTCCTCCGCTAAGGGAAAAAGTCTCTTCCTATCTAACCTATCAATGCCCCTCATAATTTTGTATACCTCAATCATGTCCCTGCTCATCCTTCTCTGTTTAGATTAGATTAGAGATACAGCACTGAAACAGGCCCTTCGGCCCACCGAGTCTGTGCCGACCATCAACCACCCATTTATACTAATCCTACATTCCTACCAAACATCCCCACCTGCCCCTGTATTTCCCTACCACCTACCTATATTAGTGACAATTTATAATGGCCAATTTACCTACCAACCTGCAAGTCTTTTGGCTTGTGGGAGGAAACCGGAGCACCCAGAGAAAACCCACGCAGACACAGGGAGAACTTGCAAACTCCACACAGGCAGTACCCAGAATCGAACCCGGGTCCCTGGAGCTGTGAGGCTGCGGTGCTAACCACTGTGCCACTGTGCCGCCGTGTGCTGTTCTAAGGAAAACAACCCTAGCCTTTTCAGTCTGTCTTCATAGCTGAAATGTTCCAGCCCAGGGAACATCCTGGTGAATCTCCTCTGCACCCTCTCCAGTGCAATCATATCCTTCCTATAGTGTGGTGACCAGAACTGTACACAGTACACCAGCTGTGACCCAACTAGCATTTTATACAGCTCCATCATAACCTCCCTGCTCTTATATTCTATGCCTCGGCTAATAAAAGCAAGTATCCCAAATGCCTTCCTAACCACCTTATCTACCTGTGCTGCTGCCTTCAGTGATCTATGGACAAGTACACCAAGGTCCCTCTGACCTTCTGTACTCCTAGGGTCCTACCATCCATTGTATATTCCCTTGCCTTGTTAGTCCTCCCAAAATGCATCACCTCGCACTTCTCAGGATTAAATTCCATTTACCACAGCTCCGCCCATCTTACCAGCCCATCTATATCGTCCTGTAATCTAAGGCTTTCCTCCTTACTATTTATGACACCACCAATTTTCGTGTCATCTGCGAACTTACTTATCATACCTCCTATATTCACGTCTAAATCATTAATGCACACCACAAACAGCAAGGGTCCCAGCACCGATCCCCGTGGTACACCACTAGTCACAGGCTTCCACTCGCAAAAACAACCCTCGACCATTACCCTCTGTTTCCCGCCACAAAGCCAATTTTGGATCCAATTTGCCAAATTGCCCTGGATCCCATGGGCTCTTACCTTCTTAACCAATCTCCCATGCAGGACCTTATCAAAAGCCTTACTGAAGTCCATGTAGACTGCATCAACTGCTTTACCCTCATCTACACATCTAGTCACCTCCTCGAAAAATTCAGTCAAGTTTGTTAGACACGATCTCCCCCTGACAAAGCCATGCTGACTATCCCTGATTAATCCCTGCCTTTCCAAGTGGAGATTAATACTGTACCTCAGAAATTTTTCCAATAGTTTCCCAACCACTGATGTTAGACTCACTGGCCTGTAATTACCTGGTCTATCCCTGCTACCCTTCTTGAATAATGATACCACATTCGCTGTCCTCCAGTCCTCTGGCACCTCTCCCGTGGCCAGAGAGGATCTGAAAATTTGTGTTAAAGCCCCTGCTATCACCTCCCTTGCCTCACATAACAGCTTGGGATACATCTCACTGGGCCTGAGGATTTATCCACTTTTAAGCCTGCTAAAACATCTAATACTTCCTCCCATTCAATGTTAATATGTTCAAGTATATCGCATTCCCCCTCCCTGATCTCTACATGTACATCATCGTTCTCCACAGTGAAAACAGATGAAAAGTAATAATTTAAAACCTCACCTATGTCCTCCAGCTCCATACACAGATTGCCACTATGGTCCCTAATGGGCCCTACTCTTTACCTGGTTATCCTCTTGCACTTAATATACTTATAAAACGCCTTAGGATTTTCCTTTATCTTGCCCACCAATGTTTTTCATGTCCCCTCTTCGCTCTCCTAATTACTTTTTAAAGTACCCCCCTACACTTTCTATACTCCTGTAATGCCTCCTCTGTTTTCAGCACTCTGAATGTGCCATAAACTTCCTTTTATTCCTGATCCAATACTCAATATCCCTTGACATCCCAGGTTCCCTGGACTTGATGGTCCTACCCTTCACCTTAACGGGTATATGTTGGCTCTGAATCCTCACTATTTCCTCTTTGAATGACTCCCACTGGCATGATGTAGACTTTCCCACAAGTAGCTTCTCCCAGTCCACTTTGGCCAGATCCTGTTTTATCAAATTGAAATCGGCCTTCCCCTAATTCAGTACCTTTATTTCTGGCCCGTCTCTGTCCGTTTCCATAGCTACCTTAAATCTTATAGAGTTATGGTCACTATCCCCGAAATGCTCCCCCACTGTCACTTCTACCACTTGTCCAGCTTCATTCCCTAGGATTAGGTCCAGCACTGCCCCTTCTCTTGTAGGACTTTCGACGTACTGGCTCAAAATGTTCTCCTGTATGCATTTTAAGAATTCCTCCTCCTTTAAGCCTTTTGCACTAAGACTATCCCAGTTGATATTGGGGAAGTTGAAATCCCCTTCTATTATTACCCTATTATTTTTACAGCTCTCTGGGATTTGCCTACATATCTGCTCCTCTATCTCTCCCTGACTGTTTGGACAACTGTAGTACACGCCCAGCCAATTGATTGCCCACTTTTTGTTCTCAGGTTCTACCCATATGACCTCATTTGAGGAACCTTCTAAGATATCATCCCTCCTTACTGCAGTAATTGTCTCCTTGATTAACAGTGCAATGCCATCTCCTCTTTTATCCTCTGCCCTATCACGCCTGAAGATTCTATACCCTGGAATATTGTGTTGCCAGTCCTGCGCCTCCCTCGGCCATGTCTCTGTGATAGCAATAATATCGTAATCCCATGTGCTAGTCAATGCCCTCAATTCATCTGCCTTATTAGTAAGACTCCTTGCATTGAAGTAAATGCAATCCAGCCTTGCATTTTTCACTTGTGCCTTGACAGGCTTATATTTGCTCTGCCTTCCAGACTGACTCAGTTTCTCTTCTATATTTGGCTCTGCCTCACCCCCAACTGTACCTCCAGTCTGCATTTCATCCCCCTGCCAAATTAGTTTGCACTAGCAAACCTCCCAGCAAGGATGTTGGTCCCATTCCGGTTCAGGTGCAACCTGTCCAACTTGTATAGGTCCCACCTTTGCCAGAAACAGACCTAGTGATCCAGGAAACTAAAGCCCTCCCTCCTGCACCATCTCCTCAGCCACGCATTCATCTGCTCTATCCTCCTATTCCTATACTCACTAGCACATGGCACAGGGAGTAATCCAGAGATTATAACCTTTCAGGTCCTGCTTTTTAATCTGCTACCTAGTTCCCAAAGTTCTTGTTGCAGGACCTCATCCCTCTTTCTACCTATATCGTTGGTACCAATGTGCAACATGACCTCTGACTGCTCACCCTCCCCCTTCAGATGTCCTGCAGCCGCTCTGTGACATCCTTGACCCTAGCACCAGGGAGGCACCATGCCATCCAGGAGTCTCGTTTGCCACCACATAAACGCCTATCTGCACCCCTTACAATAGAATCCCCTATCACTATAGCTCTTCCACCCCTTTTCCTCTCCGGCTGTGCAGTAGAGCCCTCCGTGGTGCCACGAACTTGGCTGTTGCTGCTTTCCCCTGGGAGGTCATCCCCCCAACAGTATCCAACAGTATCTGTTTGAGAGGGGGATGGCCACAGAGGACTCCTGCACTACCTGCCTGTGCCTACTACTCCGTCTGGTGGTCACCCACCTCTTTTCTGCCTGTGCAGCCATTACCTGCGGTGTGACCACCTCACTAAACGTGCTATCCACGATGTTCTCAGCATCGCAGATGCTCCACAGTGAATCCACCCGCAGCTCCAGCTCCGTAATGCGGGTAGCCAGTAGCTGCAAATGGATACACTTCCTGCACACATGGTCATCAAGGACACTGGAAACGTTTCTGATTTCCCACGTAGCGCAGGAGGAGCATATCATGGGGCTGAGCTCTCCTGCCATGACTTACCCTTAATTAGTCTCAATGAGGTAGAAGAGTAAAGGGATTTAGAGGTACAGATTAACAAATTATTGAAAGTTACAATGCAGGTTAACAAAGTCAAAAAACTGCAAACAAAGCACGGGTTCATTTCTCGAGGAATAGAATTGAAAAGCAGAGAAGCCATGTTAAATTTACATAGAAACTTGCTTATACCACACTTGGAGTACTGTGCACAATCCTGGTCTCCATAAAAAGTATATAGGAGCACTGGAGAAAATGCAATAAAGATTTACAAGGCAGATATCAGGGGCAAGATTTTGTGTTTTGGGTCGGGACTCCAACATTCAGGTCAAATGGGGGTCACAACCCCGCACTGTGTCGGGAGCAGGCACGGGACTTAAATTTTGCCTGAGTTGTCCAATTAAGGATGGCGGGCGGGCTCTCGAAACTAGAGGGCCAATAGGAGGCCCTCCAGCATGGAAGGAGCTTCAGCCTGCTGTTGCAGGTAAAGGGGAGAGAAGGTGCCTCCAATTGAAGTGCCCTCTCAGCACTTTTAAAACTTTTACAGTAAAAAACAGCCACAGATGCCAGGCCATCATTGTGGAGGGGGAAGGCTGCCTCCAGGCAGCTGCCGTGCTCCCAATGCTGCAGGGCCCTGCAGGCCAACTAGAACATTTCAGCTGGCCTCTGATCCATGGTGTTAATTGGCCAGTAAATTACTTTAACTAGCTACCCACTGCTTTCGTGTGCCCTCAATCTGGCCTTCCCCAAAATGGCTGGGGGGGTGGGGGTTGGTGGAATGACGCCAGTAAACCAATACACCTACCGGCTACATGAAATTATGCATCCGCCCACCTCCATTCCCACTCCCATATCGGGGTGCAAATTCTGCCCTAGAACAGCAAGGGTGTAATTATCCAGAAAGACTGAGAGTTGATCTGGCTGAAGTCTTTAAAATTATGGAGTTTTGGTAAGGTTGACGTCGGGAAGATATTTCCACATGCATAGGAGTCCAAAAGTAGGCGCCATAAATATAAGATAGAACTAATAAATCCAGAAAAGAATTCTTGAGAAACCTCTTTACTCAGAGAACAGTGAGAATGTGGAATTCATGGAGTGATTGAAGCAATTAGCATAGTAGCATTTAAGGGGAAGCTAGGTAAGTACTTGAGGGAGAAAGGAATAGAAGGATACGTTGATTGGGTGAGATGAAATAGGTGTGAGGAATCTTGTGTGGAGCATAAACACTGGCTTGGCCTGTTGGGCTGAATGACCTATTTCTGTGCTGTATAATTCTATGTAAATACATTATTGCATTTACAAAACATGCTGAAGACACCCAGAGCAGAATATAATTAATGCACAAACTTTTGTCCTTCAATACCTTGCATTCAGATTGACTTGGGTGGCCTCCTTTTTAAAATTGGTGATTTGGTAGCTAGGATACAATTTTAATCTATTTGTCGAATCTATTTAAGGATTCCAAGATACTTAAGAACTATTAGCCAGATTTTATGCTCTTGGCCAGAATTTTTTATTGGGTGGGAGGCCCCGCCCACTGGCCGAAAATTCGGTAGTGAGCCTGCCTTTGCCAGGCTTGGGGAGCCAGGCTGGGATTTTTCGCGCCCTAAGCCCTGAATTGGTCGCGGGCGGGACTTCCACCTCCTTGAGGCAGAAAGTCCCACCTAGTGGAACTGCCAATCATTGGGCCGGCAGTTCTTAGTTTCAGCAATGCCACAGGAAGCGGTGACCACTGCTGGGACTACACATAGCCATCACAAACAAAGTGAAGGACAGCCCTGGAAGACAGGTAAATTTTTAGTCTGCATTTGCTGACAGCACAACCACTAGGTGGCACCGCACTGGCACATGTGCAAATGTAACCTGTTCAACTAAAACGTCACAGCCAGCGACGTCCAGGCAGTTGCCAGGACTAAAGATGGCGCTGCTCAAATAATTACACAAAGGCAAAGTAAACACATGGCAGCCCACAATGGCCGGAGAGCCGAGCAGGTGGGGGGAGAGCCCAGTGGGTGGGGTGGGGGGGTGGAAGCGGGTGGGGGGACGGGGGAGCGGGAGGGCTGGTGGGGCGAGAGGGCAGGCGAGCGGGCAGGGGGAGAGCGAACGGGTGAGCGAGTGCGCACCCGCCGTCACCAAGCTCTTCGGCCGCGCTCTCCCCGCTTCCCACCACCCCCCCCACCCCCGGTTCTTTATCCACTTCACCCTGCCCAAACCCACTCTATCCCCACTTCCCCTCCCGCCCTCTCCCCACGTTACGCGGGATGACGTTAACTGTGCATTCGCCAACCAGTCCTGGCAATGCGGAATGCAGTGCACCCGCAGAGAGCAGGAGCCCGTTTGTGCATGTGCGCAGCCTGGCGCAGTCTGATGACATCAACGGCCTGGCGCAGTCTGATGACATCAACGGCTGGCTTCGTTGTCAAGAATCACTTTGAAATTTTTAGGGCTTTGCTGGGGACAATTGGCCAGGCCCCAACGAGTCAAGGAGGTGTTGGTTAGGGGGACCGGGGGAGTGTTGTGCATTGGGGGCAGTTGGGGCTTCGGGGGCGGTGCTCCGTGTGTCACAGGGTTTCCGATGAGGAGGGGCCGCCCCAACCCAACCTGCTTTTACCAGGTGGGGTTCTTGAGGCATTTGCTGTCCGGCTGCCGTGGTTAAAATATCTACGGTAGCAAGAGGTGGCCCTTAAGTGCCAGTTAATTGGCCTTGATTGGCCTGGGGAGGGCAGCCCATTTTTCGCCGCCGCTGCCCTGTGTAAAATTGTTGGGAATGGTGCCTCCCCCGCCTCCCACTCAATTTTACCTGCCCCCCTCCAACCCCCCACCCCCCAACCCCGGCTACCAACCTGCTCATTTGGGGCCCGTAAAACTCAGTCCCTTGTGTCTTTTTCAAGGTCCAAAATTCTGGTAGTAAGTCTATACCTCTATTTAATTTATCTATTTGCTATCCCACTGCATAGTTCAATATCTTTCCTGGATGGCTACCTTGAAGCCTTCTCATGGGAAAGTTACAGAACCAACTTATGAATTTTTATTAATATTCAAGCGATGAATTGATTTCTGGTCCAATATCTCCTGCAGCATTCAATCACAAAGGTAGTGTACATGATTCTTTCCTTCACTGTTGTCTGAGTTGCTGTGAAAGCTTTGCAAGCAATCATGATGGATGATGATGAAAAATGACTTTAGCACTGGCAAAATGTATCCGTAATATGCATCATGATTTATTTTTAAAGTTAAGTCTCAAATGGTTTTTCAGCATGGAATTGAATTTGAATTTTAGCCTCTGATAAAAATAACTGGATTTTAATTTACGTGGCTAGTGGGTAGTGGTGGGTGGGTTAGTAGGGGGGAGCGGGATGGGGGAAGGTGGCGTCAGTAAAGCGTGTGGTACCCGGTAGTTGGGGGTTCCCCGCACATTGTGGAGCTTCCCCAGAGCATACGTGTGACATCACCGACAGCTTTCCTGTCCGGAAGCCAGCCTGATTGACAAGCTTGGCTTTCTTGACATATGGGCTTACCCACAACGCAAAATCCTGCCCCGGTATCTACCTTGTAAATCTTTGTTGCATTTTCTCCAGTGCTTCTATATACTTTATATGCACACCAGGACTGTGCGCAGTACTCCAAATGTGGTATAACCAAGGTTCTATATAAGTTTAACATAACTTCTCTGCTTTTCAATCCTATTCCTCGAGAAATGAACCCCAGTGGTTTGTTTGCAGTTTTTTTTGGCTTTGTTCCCCTGCAGTTGGGCAGGGAGGAGTTGGATGAAGGTAGGAAGAATGGAAGAGTACTCAACTGTGTGGGGTTGCTCAGGCAGGCAATTGGATCAAGCAGGTGAGTGAAAGATTAGCCGTCAAACTCGGGAAACCCGGCCATCCAAAGTTAAATACAAAGTGGAGACTAACAATGAGGTTCACAGTCTCATTATAATATTTAAAGATCCAATGCGACTCGTTGGAGTAGGTTGGTCGCCCACCCACCGTCTGACCAGAAGTGGGCAGGTTGAAAGGAGGTTTGGACTGGGATTCGAGTTTTTAACATTTTAACCTCCCACCCCACCCAAACCCACCCATTCTTTTGAGGTTAAAATTTCCCTAAATTTTTTTAGGAGATGAATGACTGTAAAGCACCACAGGGAGTTCACCTAATTGTTCACCATGACTTTGGCAGTAGATCCACAGAATCATCTCATTTTTCGGATTTGTAGTTGAAGTTATATCAGGAGAACTTAGATGGAAATTTCCACATGCAGTAAGGACTATACTAGAGGGTTTCATTTTTTAAAATTATACGGCTAATATCTCTGAAAATAAATTATCTTCTTAATAACGCAGGTTGGAATTTCTGACAATTTATTTGTCTTATATGAAAACCAAACTTAATAAATATTATCACATGGTATTCTTCTCTATTCATAAATGTTGATTAAAAACTGCAATTGTTTTATCAAATGGGCACATTTAAATACAAATCTAGAATTGTACTTGCTTGGTTCTGCTTTTCATTGAAAAAGCAGATTGGAATAACTCATTTGAATAACACATAAAGAGGTATCCAGTCTGAGTGTCTGCAATGAGTTTTTACAAAATCCAATGAATTAATCATACCTTTAAAGTGTAATTTTCATTCTGCGATGTCAAGCAGTCACTTGGTCATATTTACAAGTACATCAATTCAGCTGTTGCAATTTTATGATCCTGTCATTGTGAGATTATACTTTGGATTTCTTTAATTTACAGAGCTGTGCATGCATCATGGTTTGATTGTCTGAGGCATGAGGCAAAGCTAAGTTCTAAGCTGACTGATTTAGAGCTTATTACTGCCATTAGACCACTAGGTGCTTTCACAATATTTTATGTGTTTTGAATAAAGTAAATACAAATTTTAAATTTGAAAGAACATTTAATCACAATTATAGGAACAAGCAGCTGGCAGAGAGAGCAACTGCTATTCAGTGCAAACATGCAACATATTAGCATTGGCACTAAAGATTTGACAATGTCGCTAACCTCAGTGTGGATATTGGTTCAAGTACTAATATAATAAGATTTAATGCAAAGCTGCTGATTCCACAGCATAGAATGTAAAAGGCATTTAAGGGGAAGCTAGAAATGCACAATGGGGGAACGGAACAGAACGATATTGTCTCAGAGAGAGAGTGAGAGAGAGAGTGAGAGAGAGAGACACCCAGAAAGAAGCCTCACCAAGAAGCTTGTTTCCAGTTAAGGGGCTGGGAGAAATCCAGCAAGGCAGAAGGGAAGCGCCCTGCTATAGAAATCTACATCTTTTTTTATACAGCAGTGAATTAGAGGTGATCCACTGTCTTCAACTGAACTTTTAACCAAGAGAGAAACCTACAAACACCTCAGGCCTGTAACCCACGAGAACTTGACTTCCGAGAGAATTCAACAAGTTTACCATTACCCGCGAAACCTACCCCACTTACAACCACTTACTCATTTTCCTCTCTATCTGTATCGTCGTGTGTGTGTGTGTGTGTGTGTGTGTGTGTGTGTGTGTGTGTGTGTGTGTGTGTGTGTGTGTGTGTGTGTGTGTGTGTGTGTGTGTGTGCAAGTGAACGTGTGGATGGATGTGATTGCAACAATTTCAGGATAAGGCGTATTCATCAATAAATAATTGATTTTCTGTTTTAAACCTACAAGAAAACCTGTTGCTGTTTGTTTATTTCACAAATAAAACACAAAGGGGTTAAACCCCAATAACAAAATAAAACACTTGCTGCGGTGAGGTGGGTGTTGAACAGTGGGAACCACCCAAACCCCTCACCATGTGGCCATAACAAATTGGCGGCTCGTAGCCAGGATCTGAACCGCCAGACAAATGAGAGATTTGGAAAATTGACCTCTAAAATTGTGTAAAAATGAACAAACAGATTTTCTTGTATTCTTCAGTTTTTCTCTATGGTGCTAGAAACAAAGGAGATGGCCATTTGTAGAGCAGGGAGATATATACCAATTTAAGTTAAATAAATTAAGTATTGACAATTTTTAAAAATGTAGAAACAGCGGAAGGAATCACTTCCAAACAAAAAACAAAGAAACCTGAACTAGTGAACCATTTTAAACTTACCCAGAAGAAAAAAGCACAGAACAGAGTCTGAAAAAATAATTCTAGCTGGAATTCAGTTGCAGATGAAAAGGGAAGAAATACAATTGCAGCTGAAAAGAGAGGAAATGCAGTTTCAAAAGGAAAAGGAAGTGAGGGAGTTTCAACTTTAAAAGGAAAGAGAAGAAAGAGAGTTTCAGTTGGAAAAAGAGGAAAAAGTGAAATGGTTTGAGTTACAAAGTCTGCAAACCCAAAATGAAAATGCCACCAGCCACTCAAATTTAATCCCCAAATCAGAACAAAACTTTGATGTACTGAGACACTCAAGACTAATGCCAAAATTTAATGAGGAGGAGGTTGAGTCATATTTTATCTGATTTGAGAAAATAGCTAAATAGCTGGATAAAATGGCTGAAAGAATTTTGGACTCTAAATGCTTGTGAGCTAGTACCAGAAGCATATCGACAAAAATTCAGACACACCAGAAAACACCTGTAGACTTACACTGAATTCAAAAGAATTAAACATATGGCTTTCAATCGCTGGATATGCTCTCTCAAGCTAGAACCCTCATATGAAAATTTGGGAGAAGTAATGTTGATGAAAAAATGTAAAAATAACATCCCAAGTAGTATAAGGACCCATATTGAAGGACCAAGAATTATAAGAGTAAGAGAAGCTGCAATAATGGCCGATGATTATGAGTTAATACACAAACCCCTAACTCAGAATAAATTTGGGTCAAGTAACTCTCAAAGGCTAGCGGAAGGTAGCAGGGATGTAGATGAAGCAGAAATGGGCTCAAGAGAAAAGGAGAGTATCAGTCTCCCACTTTTAAAAGAAAGAACCCGAGTGATAAACCAGTATGTGTCTGCCCTACATGTTTCCAGTATGGCAAATCTGGGCATGTCCAAGCAAACTGTTAGTATTCCAAAAAATCAACAGGAGGTGCTACAGTCAAGCCTGTATCCATAGCTATGAAAGTGGTAAGCATGTGTTCTGACATAATTCAAGAATAACGCACATACTAGAACTTTTTACAAAAAGAAAAACATGACTCCTTTTGTATCCCAGGCACCAAGAAAGGAGATAACCATCCTTAGGGATACAGGATATTTTCAAACCCTACTGGAAGCCATATTTACAGAAATGCTACCCGAAAGCAGAACAAGTACCACAGTATTGGTAAAAGGGTCTACTGGCAAATGCTTGAAGGTTCCCTTAGTTAAAGTCTACCTACAGAGTAAGTTGGTCACCGGTCCCAAATTGATTCTAGATGAACTCCAATCCCATTTGACAACACATAACTAAAATAAATGACATTTGTTTAATGGTACCTCATCCAAAGGAAGGATGATGAAAAAACCTAAACTTAATGAGTGTTACAAGCAATACCAGTTGTAGCAGTTGTAGGATTGAGTAGTGAATGAAATGAGTGCACGCAGTGGTATGACCCTATATCTTCTTTCTTTCAAACAAAGCAACTAACATAAAAAATGAAATTCAAGGAATTCCATTTTTTTCCCTTTTTGGGAGAGGTGTCATGCTTACGAGAAGTGCGATGATGAAAAATTATTGACTAAGACTGAAAAGTTATAAAAATTGACTTTGCCTTTTTAAGAATATGGACAATGCTGAAAAAGATGGCTGCATGTGTATTCGAACATCGCCACACTGTCTGTTTAGAACAAAGAATACCTTCAAAGCTAAGAGGTGTCAATTGCACATATCCTGAAACATTCCTGAATTGAAGGGATTCTTCAGAAACAACAAAGGTATAAAATGGAAACATCATAACCAGACTATTCTCATTCTGAACTCGTCAATAAACACTTTTGAATTAAATGGGTTCTTCTGAAACAAAGAAGGTGTGAAGCAGCCACATCTGAGGCCATAGTTGGTCACCACAGGATGGGAGATCCACAGTTCCCAATAGAGACAAAGGTGTGAAATCATTTTTGACCTCAAAGGTAGCTCCCTGAGGTGGGAGTGGGTGGTGGGGAGACAGAGACAAAGAGAGAGAGCCAGAAAGAAGCCTCACCAAGAAGCTTGTTTCCTGCTAAGGGGCTGGGCGAAATCCAGCAAGCCAGAAGGGAAGCACCCTGCTGTAGAATTCTATAGGCTGAATTCTATTCTCCTGCCGCCGGGAGAGGCAGTGGGTGGAAAAATTGACAGCCCGCACGCCACCATGTTGCTGTGATCTACAGCGTGGCGGCTCAAGATAATGCGCCGGTTGGGCCACCCTCCCCCAATCACGTGGTGGGCGGCGAGCTCTGCGATGCTGGCAATGGCGTCAGCTGCCTGTGTGCAGGCGCAGGCGCCATTTTTAAAGGGCAGCCAGACCTGCCACTAAATTTAAATATTTAAAACCATACACCCCAACACACCACAAAAAAAATCGTCCCTTCTGCCCGCAATAACACACAGATAATAGTTGTCCTCTCCCCCCACCCAAAAGACTTATGTGCAAGACTTGACCTTAACCCCCCCAAACTGTTCAAAGTACAGAGGTCACCCCTTCGCCCCCCTCCCCTACACTATTCATGCACATTTGACCCCGTACACCCCCCCACCCCACTACACTGAATATCCTAAGTAACCCCCTTCCTCACCTCGGTGGTGTCAGCTTTCCCTGGATGGGAAAGTGAAGGTGCGTGAGTGCAGGCCGCCGCTCAGAAGATCCCAGGCAACAGGTAATTTTGCTGACGATTTTAATGAAATGAATTCATTTTCTTAATTTACATATTCAAAGTTGGGTCCCGTCGCCCAGCAGCGGGAGGTCACCACGGAGCTTTGCCACCGCGGGGAAGATCAGGCCCAGCATTCCGGGTGTTGAGGTCCATGGCGGGCCACTGCCGGTACAATCTTCCAACCCCCTGCCACAGATCCTGACGTTGGGACCTCAACAAAATCAAGACCTACATCTTTACTTGTGCAGCTGTGAATTAGAAGTGATCCACTGTTTTCAACTGAACTTTCAACCAAGACAGAAATCTACAAACACTTAAGCCTGTAACCAAAGAGAACTTGACTTCCAAGCGAATTTAACTGGTTTGCTGTGACCACCGAAACCCACCCACTTACAACCACTTAATGTGTGTGTGTGTGTGTGTGTGTGTGTGTGTGTGTGTGTGTGTGTGTGTGTGTGTGTGTGTGTGTGTGTGTGTGTGTGTGTGTGTGTGTGTAAATGAACGAATGCGTGAATGGATGCGGTTGCGACTATTTTGGGATAAGGCATATTGATCAAAAAATAATTGATTTTCTGTTTTAAACCTACAAGAAAACCTGTTGCTGTTTGTTTATTTGACAAATAAAACACAAAGGGGTTAAACTCAAATTGCAGAACATGCTTGCTGCGGTGAGTTGGGTCTTGATCAGTGGGAACCACCCAAACCCCTCACCACTTGGCTGTAACAATATGCTGTTAAGGTTAGATGAATTTGAGTGGGAGGATGCTCATGTGGAACATAAATGCCAGCACAGACCAGTTGGGCCAAATGGCTTGTTTCTGTGTTGTGCACTCAATGTAAAATGTGATCTCCTCTATTATCTTATGGGTAAATTCTCTCTGTGGTGTGGTGTTGAGCCACACAGACCAGAAATACTGCAGATTCAATCCATAAGCTGATCTCAGTAGGGATGCTAAAATTGGCCTCAGCAACTTCAGGTAAGGGAGGGACAAGATCATCTAGGACTCCCACTCCTGATTTTTACCCTGCTGGAACCATGCACAGTTGTTAGGTGAACACAAGATCATGTTGAGCTGTAATGGCTCCTATGGCCAAATAGCATGATACACCATTATCTAGATTTCCACATAAACTATGCTGAGAACCTAGAGGACCAACATTACTCATTGAACCAAAGGCCGGTATGAGCCATCAACCTAAAAACTTTATTAAAAACAGGCATGCAGGAGGCAGGGCATGCGCGGCAGGTGCCTGTTCATATTGTCGCAGGGTTCTTGTTAAATTAGTACTGCCAGCTCATGACCATGAGCCAGGCATGAGACCAGCACTATCTCTGATACAGTGATGGAGGCTCTGGTCCAGGCAGTGAACAAGAAGATGGTGATCTTGGGCCAGATTTTTGTTATTGGATCAGGACCCCAACGATCGGATCATTTAAGTCCCATCCCACGCTGGATCAGCATCACTGATGTGGCAATATTTTTAAATGCAGAATAAGTAATTGGCCTGGGAGTGAGTCCGGCGCCGAAGCGTTGTGGAGGCGATAACAGGAAACTGAATGCAATCCTTAAAGGCAAGCGGCAGCTATAACTGGGCTTGCCATTGCCTATACAAACAAATCACCAGGGATCTCGGAGGGCCTGTGTGGGCATGGGAACACATCTCCTTGAAGCACACCCCCTTCCTGCCCCTCAAACCCCCACAACACCCCCTCACCCCTGGTGTGCTCCTCTGGACTCCGGCTGTCCAGGAGGATACATATGCAGAAGCTCATCCTGGCTGCTCTGTCCAATGTCAGAGTTGCCTGTTCCCATCTGACCACCATCAGCTGGGCCTTGAATATTCACCAGGCTTTCCCATGCCAACCCTAGCTCCCACAGTGATGCCAGCAGGCTCATTTCCCTATCCGGTTTCCTGCCACTCTCCAGTGTGACATGAAACTCTTCCAGCTGCAGCAATATCCACACCGAAACACATCTGAAGCAGCTAATCTTTATTTGCTGCCTCTGAATTAACTTAATCAGCCCTTTCCATAGCCCTCATGGGCCTTCACACAGCTTATGTCTTCACAACCCGTCGTGGTCCCCCCCATGACTTTTTCCTGTTCCCAGGCTTTAAAAATAGCTCCCTGCTCCCGATGAGCCTGTAAATGAGCTCTTTAATGTGCTCAACAGGCACTTAATTGGAGGCAAGCACCAAACCCAGTCCCTCCCTGCCGGTGGCACTTTGAAAATAGCATCACGTTCCAGATTCGGCGGGATCTGGTGCTGGTCTCGGAGAATGCGATATTAAAATTGCACTTGCAACCATTCTTGCTCTCAGTGGGGTTTGAAAATCTGGCCTCTTGTTTCTCCCAGAGGGCACAAAGTCCTCTAGGCAACAACTCTGCTGTCAGTAAGGGAGTTCATGCTAGGATCATAGCTCCAAGAACATGGATATAATACCAAAAGAAATTCAATGACCTAACCAGAGTTGCCAAGGTAAGAATCCTACCTCTCATCTCAATCACTCTCTCGTCCTCTCCTCACACCTGCACAAACTTGTAGCCTCGCTATTCATGATATGGGGAGGCAGTGCCTTAGTTGTAATGGGTGCAAATCCCACCATAGCACATGGTAGAATTTGATTTCAATTAATAAATCTGGAATTAAAAGCTAATCTAGTTTTGATCATTGTTGATTGTTGTAAAACCCATCTGGTTCACTAATGTCCTTTAGGGAAGGAAAGCTGCCATCCTTACCTGGTCTGTCCTACATGTGACTCCAGACCCACAGCAATGTGGTTGACTCTTAAATGCCCTCTGAAATGGCCTAGCAAGCCACTCAGTTGTATCAAACTGCAGGAAAGGAATGAAACCAAACGGACCATCCAACATCGACGTTAGCACTGAAAATGACAATGGCAAACCCAGCCCTGCTGACCCTGCAAAGTCCTCCTTACTAACATCTGGGGTCTTGTGCCAAAGTTGGGAGAGTTGTCCCACAGGCAAGTCAAGCAACAGCCTGACATAGTCATAGTCACGGAATCATACCTTGCAGACTCAATGTCCCAGACACAGCTATCACTATCCCCGGGTATGTCCTGTCCCATTGGCAGGCCAGACCCACCAGAGATGGCAGCACAGTGGTATATAGTCAGGAGGGAGTTGCCCTGGGAGTCCTCAACATTGACTCCGGACCCCATGATGTCTCATGGCATCAGGTCAAAAATGGCAAGGAAACCTCCTGCTGATTACCACCTACTGCGTCCCTCAGCTGATGAATCAGTGCTTACCCATGTTGAATACCAATTAGAAGAAGCACTGAGGGTAGCAAGGGCACAAAATGTAATTTGGGTGGGGTCTTCAATGTCCATCACCAAGAGTAGCACCACTACTGACTGAGCTGGCTGAGTCCTAAAGGATATAGCTGCTAGACTGGGCCTGCGACAGGTGGTGAGGGAACCAACAAGGGGGGAGAATCTACTTGACCTCATCCTCACCAATCTGCCTGCTGCAGATGTATCTGTCCATGACAGTATTGGTAGGAGTGACCACCGCACAGTCCTTATGGAGACTAAGTCCTGTCTTCACACTGAGGGTACCCACCATCGTGTTGTGTGGCTCTACCACCATGAAAGATGGGATAGATTTTGAACAGAAGTAGCAACTCAAAACTGGGCTTCCATGAGTGGCTGTGGGCCATCAGCAGCAGCAGAATTGTATTCAACCACAATCTGTAACCCCATGGTCCGGCATATCCCGCACTTTACCATTACCATCAAGCCAGGGGTCTAACCTTGGTTCAATGAAGAGTGCAGGAGGGCATGCCAGAAGCAGCACCAGGCATACCTCAAAATGAGGTGTCAGCCTGGTGAAGCTACAACACAAAGCCGAACAGCATGCAATAGACAGGGTTAAGCAATCCCACAACCAACAGATCAGATTGAATCTCTGCAGTCCTGCCACATCCAATTGTGAATGGTGGTGGACAATTAAACAACTAACTGGAGGAGGAGGCTCCAGAAACACCCCCATTCGCAACAATGGGGGAGCCTAGCACATCAGTGCAAAAGACAAGGCTGAAGCATCTGCATCCATCTTAAGCCAGAAGAGTCGAGTGGATAATCCATCTTGGTCTCCTCCTGAGATCCCCAGCATCACAGATCCAATTCACTCCACGTTATATCAAGAAACGGCTGAAAGAACTGAATACCACAAAGGCTATGGGCCCTGACAACATTCCAGCATTAGTACTGAAGACTTGTGCTCCAGAACTAGCCGCACCCCTAGCCAAGCTGTTCCAGTACAGCTACAACACTGGCATCTATCTGGCAATATGGGAAATTGCCCAGGTATGTCCTTTGCACAAAAAGCAGGACAAATCCACCCGTCCAATTACCGCCTGATCATCAGCAAAGTGATGGAAGGGGTTTTTGACAGTGCTATCAAGCGGCACTTGCTCAGCAATAAGCTGCTCACTGATGCTCAGTTTGGGTTCCGCCAGGGCCTTTCAGCTCCTGACCTTATTACAGCCTTGGTCCAAACATGGACAAAACAGCTGAACTCCAGAGGTGAGATGAGCAGGACATCAGGACAACATTTGACCGAGTATGGCATCAAGGAGCCCTAGCAGAACTGGAGTCAATGGGAATCAGGGGGAAAACTCTTCGCTGATTGGAGTCATTACCTAGCACAAAGGAAGATGGTTGTGGTTGTTGGAGGTCAATCATCTCAGTCCCAGGACATCACTGCAGGGGCTCCTCAGGGTAGTGTCCTGGACCCAACCATCTGCAGCTGCTTCATCAATGACTTTCCCTCCATCATAAGGTTAGAAGTGGGGGTGTTTGCTGATGATGTTCAGCACCATTTGTGACTCCTCAAATACTGAAGCAGCCCATGTCCAGCTGAAGCAAGACCTGGACAACATCCAGGCTCGGGCAGATAAGTGGCAAGTAACATTCATGGCACACAAGTGTCAGGCAATGACCATCTAAAGCAAGAGAGAATCTAACCATCTCCCGTTGACATTCAATGGCATTACCATTGTTGAATCCCCCATAATCAACTTCCTGGGGGACACCATTGACCAGAAACTGAACTGGACCAGCCACATAAATGCAGTGGCTGTAAGAGCAGGTCAGAGGCTGGGAATTCTGTGGGGAATAACTCACCTTCTGACTCCCCAAAGCCTGTCCACCACCTACAAGGCACAAGTCAGGAGTGTAATACAATACTCTCCACTTGCCTGGATGGGTGCAGCTTCAACAACAATCAAGAGGCTTGACACCATCCAGGACAAAGCAGCCTGCTTGATTGGCACCCCATCCAGCACCTTCAACATGCACTCCCTCCACCACCGATGCACAGTGGCTGCAGTGTGTACCATTTACAAGTTGCACTGCAGCAACTCACCAAGGCTCTTTTGACAGCACCTTCCAAACCCGCGACCTTTACCACCTCGAAGAACGAGGGCAGCAGATGCGTGGGAACACCACCACCTGCAAGTTCCCCTCCAAGCCACACACCATCCTGACTTGGACCTATATCGCCATTCCTTTACCGTGGCCGGGTCAAAGTCCTGGAAATCCTTTCTGAATAGCACTGTTGGTGTATCTACACCCCAAGGACTGCAGCGGTTCAAGAAGGCAGCTCACCACTGCCTTCTCAATGGCAATTAGGGATGGGCAATAAATGTTAACATTTCCAGCGACACCCACAGCCCCTGAACAAAAAAAAGTCCTCTCCCCCTCTTCCCCTCACTCTCCTACAATCACTGTGCTACATTTCACTCCACTATCTTTTTCACCTACACACACTCTATACTTTTGACTTTCATCACAATTGTAACCCTCACTTTCCCACACAGTATACAAACTATTCAACTAAGACAGGCACACTATTGTAACCATCACTACCTCACATCTTACACATTACATATTTGACAATGACATATATTCTCTTAAAACTTCATCAGGGTGTCACTAACGCACCCCCTTCTCTTTTGCAGGGGAAGGTTGCGCACAACTTGAGAGGAACCTTAACCTACCTGCACAGCCTATCTTATGGAAAAAACATGCTGGTCATCATGCGTAGGCAGAGTCATGACTGTGGTGAGTGGCACTGCTGGAAGAAATGTTGAACACAGCTACAGCACACATCCTTTATTTCCCTTTTTACTTCAACTTTACTTCAACTTTACTTCCCTTCAAAATAAATGCTAATTCTTGTCCTACAGCCCAGAGACTGACGCCATGCATATTTTAGAAGGTAGGTAAGGTAAAATTACTGGCCACAACAGTGAACGGAGGAGCTAGGGCAGGGGGATAGCACACCACAGGTGTTAGCGTGCCAGGGGGCAAGGTCATGTACTAGCTCTGCTGCAGAGGACTCAAGTGCTGATTGCGAGGGCCCAGGCTACCAAAGAAGGCTGATGGAAGTACACCAGGAAATGCTAGATGCATTGGGCAGCCTGCCAATGAGTTTGCACATACTAGAGCTCAGAGCTTGGAGGCATCCAGCTACAACTTGTGTCAGACCTTCGTACAGGGCGTGAGACCATTCTGACAGGAGCCTTCTGAAGTTCCCTCAATGAAAGCTCACTAGCCTTCCATCTTCAAAGTTGTAGGCACTGAGATACTTCATAGGAAGACTAGGATAAGTAAGCAATCAAGCTCAGTAGATGGCCACTGTATTATTGTAAAAGGGTGATTAGAAATTATTCCTGTTAAATATTACACCCAGATGGAATTGAGGTGTTGGACAATCTTTGTTTTGTTCTGGATTTGGTGTTGGTGTGACTATTTCTATTGAAGTATGAGCAAGGACCATAAACCTGGATAGAAAAAAGTCAATCGGATGGTGGTAGTAAATATGGTGGTGATAAGAATTGTGGGATTGTTGATGTACTGTGATGGGAGGGATGATTCATTTAAAGCATTCTTGGATGAGCTGCTGTGGCAGCAAGGGGCACTGGTAGTCGATGTTCCACTTGCTGTTCCTCCTTCATTCTGCTCTTCCTTCTCCTCCTCCTTTTCTTCCTACACTTCCCTCTACACAGGTGATGGTAATGGGTAATCCCTTATTATCGCAAAGTTATGCAGCATTCAGCAAACGACCACAAATATAGATACAAGCTCAGGGCTGTACATCCAACCTCCTCCTGAACAATCCAGGCAGACAGATTGTTGCTTGAACACACCAACTATCTGCTCGATAACCTTTCTAGTAGTGGCATGGCTGTCATTGTAGTTGACTCAGGGTTCCTGACAGGAGTTATGAGCTGTGCCTGATGGAGGTAGCCCTTGTCACCCAGTAGCCAGCCTGTGACCTGCTGACGTGGTTGGTATAAAGGTGGCAGTGGATTGGTGCATGATAAATAAATCATGACTGCTGCCAGGAAACCGGGCACACACCTGCATGATGTGCTACCTTTGATCACAAACAAGCTCGATATTGAGGAAGCAGAAACTCTTTCTATTCAGAAAGATGTCAGCATGGTGATGGGCAGCATGCAAATCAATGTGGGTGTAGTGCATGGCACTTTGTACCCTGGTGAAGCCTTGTTCTGCTTCTCTCTGTTAATTGGGAAAAAGATGTAGGTGTCCTTTCTGGAGTAGAGAACCCTGATACAATGATGAACTGCAAATTGGAAGATGCCACTGATGTCACCAGCTGCAGCTTGGAAGGAACATTTTTCATAAAAGTTAAGGGTCATGGTAACCTGACAGCCACTTGCCATACTGTCTATACCCTGGTTCAAGGCTTGAGTTGTGGTTGCAGAAGGTAACATAGCCTGATGATAGCCTCCTTTGTAGCTATCCGAGACATTTCTCCTCAGTGAAATTAAGGTAGGAGGAATGTTCCTTGAAGACCTGCTGTGGGCATGGCTTCCTGTGCAGTGACCTCTTTCTCCATCTTTTGTCAGCTGCTCCTGTTCTATCCTGTGGTCTTGGCTGCTTGTCTACTCCTTCAATCCCAAAAGCAGACCTCCCCATGAATGCAGGGAAACTGTTTTGAAGACAAACAAAAGAGTCCAGCCGATCGAATATTTGTAGCAGAAGTCAGCAATCAATTGTAGAAGCCATAAAATAGGCCAAAAAACATTCAGAAGTTAACCAGCAGCCTAAAAAAGGACAAACCAGCAACTAACCTGTATGTAGTGGATGAGCCATTTAAATAGCGCTATTGAAGGGTCCTTGCCATGTGTTGCTGAGCAAGTTCATTACCTCATGAGTCGAGCACTGATGCAGCCCAATTTCACAAAATTAATTCCTACCTGTGTGGAATCCTCATTTAAAAATTTTAATGATCGTTTTTAAAAATTATTTTGGTGTGTGCTCTGAATCCCTACAGAGGAGCACAAGCCAATTTGGCAGGGACCATGCATACGGCACCAATGAATTTATAGGCCCCCATTTTCAGGAGAGAATATATAAAGTTAGAAGAAAATTAAAAATAAAAATCTCCCTGCCAAATCTACAATAACACTAGAAAAACTTGTTGGCTATGCCATCCTTCAGTAAAGTACATTCATTATCGAGGCCACAAAACCTTGCAATAACAGCCAAAACACAAGTTACTACACTAATGTATCAAAATATTTGCATAGCTGAAAGATACATTTCCAGTAGCCAGTGTAGAAAAATGTTAAAGGAAGGGGTACACAGCATTGCTAAGTGACATTGAACTAGTAGTACTGAAAGCTGGATATTAAACAGACATAATAAGGAAGTAATTTATATACAGGACTAAACCAGCAACCATTAGCTGTGCAAGAAGGAACTAAGACTTGTGAGCAACATCAACATTGGATATCAGAGAATACTCTCTAGAATATCCTGAATATTTGACTGAAGCAGAACTAGTTATGATGTATTTATTAAAGCTAGTAGGCCAGACTTTACCAGGAAGGTCTTTTAGGGTGGATCTGGGATGGGGAAAACTTCTCATTTCTGCATGGGTTTACTCCTGACTGTCCCAAATCATGGGGTCGGGGTAGTAACATATATTTGGGCAGGCAGCTGTGCTGTTTCTGGCACACTTGGAGCTCTTGTCTCAGCAGAGTGCAGAATGGGTGGGAGGGATATCACGACAGCACTTTGCCACAGTGGTGCTTGTGCCTGCTGTAGATAACAAATTTTAAAAAGCCTCTGTTTGAATTTGCTTCTTTCTGAGAAACTGGCCTTTGTAAATTTGACAATTTCCACCTCTGTCATCATCAGGCTGTAGCAAGCAAGTAGATCTACTCCATTGCAGATGTACATTGTGATTGGGGCAAATGTGGTGAAACTGATGGGAATTCCAATGGGTGACATCATTCTGCCAGTCTTGCCTTTTTTAGTGAAATCCACAGGGATTATGGCAAATGCTAAAAACATTTGTCTCTGTTTCTTGTGGGACTTTTAGACACTCAAAACAAAAACAAAAAGGGACAGAGACTTCTTGTAACTTGTTGCCATGGTCTGATTTCTTTTCCCTCCCAAACAGTTAATGTCACCAGGAAGCTCTCAGGGCTGTAGAATTTCAAACCAAGTGCCTTTTACATATCAAATTTTATAACATATATTCAGTTTCAAAATTAAATAACAAAGCCTATCTTTTCCAATCTAGTAAAACAAACAATTTGTTTAGCGCTAAACTTTATTAGCCAATTTTTACTTTGTATTATGGACTACATCTTATTCAATTTCAAATGCAAACATTTTATAACGATAGGTAGATTTCCCCACAGATTATCTGTCGTAATATAATCACAGCCCCAGTTTAAAGTTTTAACCTTTCGTCTTGTTCACCCACCAGAGAATATATTACAGCTACAAGGCTAAATTGACAATAATGGAAATGCCTTTCCAATATACATGTTCCAAAGAGCACTTTTAATCCATATATTCGGCAGCAAAATGGACCACATGGAGGATGTTTAAAGGAACAAAAATGATTTACCTTAAACTCTGTTTCAATATTGGCTAATTGTGCCAGTTCATTACTTAGTTCCAGAGCCGTAAGTACCGGGTCTTCACTCGACAGAGACAAATGAGCGGCACTTGCTAATCCCTTGTATGCATTCATCCTCGACCTGGAATGGCTAAAAGAATCTCGTTTTTGTTTCTCAGCACACTCGCTGCATTTGCAAAAATAGTCATGGGGTTTCTCAATGCGTGCACCCTTCAGTAGAAGTATATGTACAATCTCATATTCCTGGCAATGAGAAGCAAGAATAACAGGAGTGATGTCTTGGGAGAAACGTGTACCATCCTCGTCGTAGGCATAGAAATCATCATCCCGAAGTTCTTGTTCAAGAGGGCTGATGGCCAAACGATGTCCTTGGGCAAAGGCTGAATGATTTAAAATTGCTTCTACTATCCTCACATAACCTTTGCTAATTGCCAGCAGTAGTCCATCACCAATCCGCGCAAGATTCTCTTTTTTCAAAAGAAGCTCTGTTACTTCTAAATGTTCATTTCCCACTGCAAGTTGTAAAGCATTCTGCCCCATGTAGTCAACACAGTTGAAATTCAAAGTCTTTGACTCCTCCAGCATCTTGCGTACCACTGGTATATTTCCATATTCTGCTGAATCCAGAAAGCGTTCCTCTTCTAGTGTCAAGTTTTTACCCCTCTCATTGAACATATAGGCTGGACCTCGGGTGGCCTGTCTCCTTCCCTTCTCACGAAGGGTTGTGTGCCTCCGGTGCATGGCTTGAATGTCGCTGCTATTCAAACTACAAAAGAATAAAAGACATAGAAGAATACACAGATATTGCATTTGCTAGCTACTAGGAGATGTGAATAAAAAGCCAAAGTGACAATTAATATTTTGGAAAAAAATCAATAAAATCAAGCTAGCAACATGCTGAAAGCACTAAAGTACTTTAATTGGCCATTAATGTAATTGCTTTTACATCAGTGAAAAGTAGTTTAGGATGAACATTGATGCAGATCTGATCATGCAATTCATAAGTCTCAGCAGCCATCTAACTATGAATACATTAAAAGAAAAAACAGTGAGAACAATTTCAGAAGGTAGCTATGGGTTTCAGATCTATTGCATTGCACTGCTGTCCCATGTGAATCCAAGCTTAAAATGTCATTTTGAATATATTAAATTTTAAGAGAGCTGTGCTCCCCTGGTTCTCTCCTGATAAAACTTATTTGGAATTCAGAAATGGTGAGTAGAGCTCAAGTACTTGGTGGTTTAAGACATTTCCTTTTTACTTCCCTAAGCTGGATTCTAACCCAGGCCAAACTGATGGGATAAAAGCTGCAATGGATGTAATGGGCTGAAGCATATTAGGCGGAAACTCTGAAGATTAGGTACTGTAGAGCATTTGGCCATCTTACCCTCTTTTTCCAATGTCGTTGAACTTTCTCCCACACATTCTCTGCATGATAACTTGGTGTTGAAATTCAACTGCCACTGCTTACCTTTGCCACTAAGTACTAACCTATGCCACTCTCTGTCTCTTTCTCCCCTTCTTCCAGACTCACCATGTGTTTTGGACCTAGCCAAAACTGAAAATATGGAGGACTGTTCTCTGGAACACTATCACTCACTCTCGCACGTGCAAGCACCAGCACAGAAATCAGTACATTTAATACTTTAGAGAGTTTGTTAGAGGGGTCAGCATTGGGCAAATCACTGAGCACAATTGAACAGGAGCAGACTGAGATGGAAAGGAGTGCTCAGGAACCAGCTTTCCAGAGGGTAGGTTTGCATCGTAGCCCTACTGTAGAGGGCACAGATGAAAACTTGCAGGACCAAGCCGATAAGAGATTGACAGAGCTGTAAACCAGCAACTGCTTAATGCATTGGACTGCCTGACTGCTTGTGTATAGTGTTGCACAGTGTGGAGGAACTGACCTCCAACTTGTGTGGAGTCCTTGCAAATTTCATTAAAGCACTGCAATGAACCATGGAGTGTGTGGTCACTTCTATGCAGACTGCAGTGGGCATCTCAATTATCTGTCTTAGCTTGCCAAGCTTGGAGGACAGCATGGATAGGAGTCTCCCGATCATCATATCACTGCTACACTGTTCTCTTGCAGAGCAGTGGGAGCACGAAGGTGCAACCCCATGCAAGTAGCAGTGGCACATGGGAGAGGCCTATTCTGAGTTCTCTCAGGGTGATAGTACATCTGATTCTCCAGCACTCACTTGAGCAGTGCCATAAAGCCATCTGGGAGAGACTATTCCGACCATAGTTAAGTTGCTGCAGTCTGCAGTGGGCCATTTTTGTTATGAGCCCCTTGAGGTCATCCATGATGTCCATTTCAAGTGCCTTTATTGGATGTGTATCAGCTTTCAGCCTCCCAAGTTATAGAAAACCATACAAATATATGAACATACAAACATACGAACATATGAATTAGGAGCAGGAGTAAGCCACTCTGCCCCTCGAGCCTGCTCCACCATTCAACAAGATCATGGCTGAGCTAATTGTAACCTCAACTCCACATTCCTGCCTACCCCCGATAACCTTTCATCCCCCCTTGCTTATCAAGAATCTATCTACCTCTGCCTTAAAAATATTCAAAGACTCTGCTGCCACTGCCTTTTGAGGAAGAGAGTTCCAAAGACTCATGACCCTCTGAGAAATAATTTCTCTTCATCTATGTCTTAAATGGGAGACCCCTTATTTTTTAAACAGTGACCCCTAGCTCTAAATTCTCCCACAAGGGGAAACATCATTTCCACATCCACCCTGTTAAGATCTGTTAGGATCTTATGGCCAGAATTTTACGGTGGATGGATGGGAACTGGACTCCGACGTGAAAGTTGGTGGTGAACCCGCTTCCGCCTAGCCCGGGGATCCGTCCCGTATTTTACAGATCCCCAGGCTTTAATTGTCCCGAGGCGGGAGTTCCACACACTTGAGGGAGGAGGACCCGCCTCAGTGAGCTGCTGGCCAATCAGCGGGCCGGCAGCTCTCAGTCCCAGCAGCACCACCGGGAGGAGTGGCCACTGCTGGGACTGCAGCCCAGCCAACGCCATAGATCGAGGAGGGGAGGTAAGTAGGGACATGCCTCACCAGGTAGATCGGTCCTTCCCTGGTGAGGCTGGAGTGGTCATTTGTGGGGAGGGGGTGTCTTGTGCCCAGGGGTGGTTTGGGAGGCAGGGGCGGCCCTCAATTGGGCACCCTGTGCCCAACTGCCATGCCACCCTACCGGGGCGTGGAAAGGCCGGCAGCTATCGCTGGATGGCCTTTCACATCCCCAGCACGCCCACTTGCCACGGGTAAAATACCCGTGGAGGCGGGCGAGGGCCCTTAAGTGGCCGTTAAGTAGCCACTTTAGTGCCTTGATTGGCCTTGGGCGGGCGGACCATTTCCCACCCCCCCCACCCGACGCCGTAAACTTGTCCGGAGGTGGAAGCAGGGCAGTAGGCCTCCCGGAGCCTGCCACTCAATTTTACGCCGCCCACATGCCACCATCCGACCCGCTGTGGCAGCGTGAAATTCCGGCCTATATGTTTCAATCAAGTCGCCTCTTATTCTTCTAAACTCCAGCGGATACAAGCCTAGCTTGTCCAAATTATCCTCATAAGACAACCCGCCCATTCCAGGTATTAGTTTAGTAAACCTTCTCTGAACTGCTTCCAACGCATTTACATCCTTCCTTAAATAAGGAGACCAATACTATACACAGTACTCCAGATGTGATCTCACCAATACAGTATAACTGTAGCAAAACCTCCCTATTTTTGTATTCAATTCCCCTTGCAATAAACGATAACATTCTATTAGCTTTCCTAATTACATGCTGTACCTGCATACTAACCTTTTGCGATTCATGCACTCGGACACCCAGATCCCTCTGCATCTCAGAGCACTGCACCATTTAGATAATATGCTTCTTTTTTATTCTTCCTGCCAAAATGGAGAATTTCACATTTTCCCACATTATACTCCATTTTCCAGATCTTTGCCCACTCCCTAAACCTATCTATATCCCTTTGCAGCCTCCTTATGTCCTCTTCACAACTTACTTTCTTACCTATTGTTGAAGGGTATTCCTAAGTGCAGAGGCACCTGCAGTAAATATCATACTGTTTAAATGTTATTTGAGTAACTAGTAACATATAATCTTAGTGAACAATGAAGAGGTTGCAGGCATCATGGGGCTTAGCCAACTTGACCACATTCCACACAGGAGCTGAGTAACATAAATTCAAACAAAGACTTATTCAATGGAAAGCAGATGTCCTTGTGGAATGCTGACAAAGATACCAGCCTGTAACAAGGTTAAGATAAGGTGGTGTGCGTACATGAGAACCAAGGATGGGAACTAGAAAGGAATGGAAAACATCATGAGTAATCCACTATCTGTCCGTGGGTTGGTCATGCAGCCCCTTTCACGCCTGGTAACCGCTTCTATTGGTCTTTAATAATCAATGTATATAATCTGTAATCATTATGATTGGACCATGTCCAGCCAGGATGGGTTAGATAACTGTTGAAAATGTATAAGTATTGATGATTTTTCTTTGTTCGGTGGAGAGGCATCTGGACAGACCAGTGACCTGCTCCCCGCCGGCGTAACTTAAATAAACTGTTTGACATTGGAGTCGATCTGAGTGTCGAGTGATTCTTCTAGATTCATTCCCACTAACAATTGGCGTAGTTGGCAGGATCAGGTGTAAGTCAGCTCTTCTGTAACCCCGATCCCAATAAGGGGCCAAGGGGGAGTTGGCCGGAACCTGATTCTGAACTTGGGACGAGCAGGATTCGGCAGTCATTTGATCCCATCAGGAATACCGGGTGAGTATATTTAAAGCTTATCCTGGGGCCGGGTGGTGTTCCACGACCGACGAATGCCAAATTTGTGAACAGGATCTGACCAATGGTCAAACGGTGGTAGGTAGTTCGTTAAGATACGTAGGGCACTGTCGAGGAGGGTTTGGAATATATATATCCGTATATATATCATAAGCTTGTTGTGTGAAATACTGACAGACTTGTGACCCGACAGTTAGCCAGGAGACAGTCTACTACAAGTTGCGCTAGATTGAAAGTGGACCTCTGAGAGTAGATTTCTAACGGTTCTAATCCTACCCAAGCCTGGCCAGTGAAAAGATGGAGCTCGAGCGGGGACCAGAGGGTTCCATTATGTGTTATTTGGCAGTTAAGAACAAGAAACTTATCGATAAGATGATTAAATCTAATTGGAAACCCCACCACCCTGCCGCAAAACAACGGGAGTAGTGACAAAAAGAAGAAAAACATTCACTATGTTTATGGCAGAGTGACATAAAAGACTATGTTTTACAGTAAAACAAGTTACTGTCTTTGATTCGAATGTGTGAATGTTGGAAGTGTCCACGAATGAATTGAATGTCCCTGGGATGTACAGCTTGTGTTCTGTAGAACTTGTGTTCTGTAGAACTTGTGTTCTGTAGAACTGACTGTCGTTAACTCTTTGTTGTCTGGCTTTAATGTTGAAAGCATGAGTCTATTAAGTTGTTTGGAATTGAATGAGTGTGAAAAGTGATTGCTGAGTGTGTTCATTTCAATTTAAGATTGTGCAGTCAGGAATGGGATATAAACTTGAATTATATTTTAAGTTAAAGTTTTATTTTTTAAAGTTGGTTTTGCAACTGTGAAAAGGCAATGAACAATTTTCCAAGAGATAAGCTTCAGCCTTGAAGGTCTGAAGATGTCTGGCAGAAGTCCAATTTGAAAACATTGCTTTAATTATCGCTACCGCTTTATTTTGTAGTCTAAACTTGAAGACATGTTTTACTGACGGTTTTTAAGTAGCAAGTGTCAAGACAAAATTGGATATTGTTTTAAGGGAGAGAAGGATAAGCAAAGGAGATAATGGGAAAGATTAAAGTTTGTGTAAGGAGCTGGTGTTAAGTCTTTTGTTATAAGAACGTTAAATAACTTTTTCTTTAGTTTTTGGTTTTATTACAGTCATTTGAAAAGGCGCCTGAAGAAAGAAGAAAAATGACGTAATTTACCTATCCTTAAAAAAAAAGCACATGCTATTCTGTTCTGTGTGTAGTTAATAAGTATTATAAGTTAATAAGTTTGAGTTAAGTTTATACGATTAAGGTTAATTGACCTGTTAAGTTGAAAAAAAAATTCGAAATTTCATTTATGACCACAATGAACTTTCAAGTTTAGCACGTCAAGTTTTGGGGGAGTCTTAAGTTCCGGACATAGGACTCACTCATATTACATTGGCAGTTTTGATTTTTAAATATTTATTGCAGTGAATTGGAATTTGGAATCATCCTGGTCGTATAAAATCCTTGGACTAGAAATCTCTTACAAAATATGCTAAAAGTTTGGAAACAATTGGAGTTTAATCTAAAATGCTGTCTTTCCTGATGGAGATAGTTTCCTTTGAAGTTGATAATGTTACTAAAGATTTTGTTGTTTGAAAATCCTAAGGATACCAAAAAAACGTTTAAAATGGAGTTTAGTTCTTTTCGATAAGAAAAAAAAGGGTTACGTAAAGCGACGCAGCGGAGAATGCTTTGCTCCGCCCCCTTGGAGACAAGCAAAGAAATTAACCTTGCTGCAACTATCTTTATCAATGAGACAAAGTGCTTGAGAAGGAGAAATAGTTGCAAGCACTTCTGTCTTTAATGTAAAAAAAAAATGCAATATCACCAAGTCTGGGCATAAGAAATTGGAATCGATAAACAAAATTAAATTGGTATGAGTGATTATTTAAAGCATTCAAAGGGAAATTTACTGTTATTTGAATTTGGAATAATCTGAGATGTCGAAAATCCAGTTTAATTTGGCAAGTTATTTAAGGAATTAAAATGTCATCTAATGTTAAAAAAAACCACAAACAACATACAGTAATGCCTGGAATCAAACGGAAATGTTTGATTTCTGTTTTAAGGAATTATGAATATTAATTGTAAAGGTCCTCCAGGGCTCAAAATGAAATAGAATTATAATTAATGGGAATTGGCGATCAGATCTGGTTGATGCAAGAGCTAATAAAGGAATTCTGGGGATAAACAATTGTGAAATTAGAATTCAAACAGCTAAATTAATATAGTGTGAAATTTCCAAGAAGCCTAGAATTTTCCAGTGAAAGATAGTTTTCTCTTGCCTATGAGTTTTTTTTAAAGAGAGCTACATTTGAAAGTCTGGCCATAACCTGAGACATCAGGACCCTGCAGGGGGAGGTAAGCAAAGATCTCAGATAGACACCACCAGCGACCCCCTTTCCCCACCGCTGACATTTGCTCTTTTGATAAGATCACCTGAGAGTTCAGAATATGTGGCATGACATTGGAATACCAGTGTAAGTGTGCAGATGTGATTTGTTACATGGAGAGCAACTGAACTAATGACAGGAAGAGTGATGAGACTGTCAAGGTATGTCGTAGCAGGTAGTGAGGAAGTAGGACCCGCGAGAGAAAGGATTAAAAGATTTGTGAAGGAGCTGTGCGGGCAACTGTATGAGCTGAGGCAGGAGATTCTATAGAAACAGATATGAAAGAGGAACAGACAAAGGTGCCTGTTGTGGGAGACAAAGTAATGGTAAAGGGAAGGGCCGATGGAAACACTGGTCCCAACTGAAGGTATATAAAGACGTTCGAGAATGGAATGTTCGGGGGACTGGGAGTGGTGATGATGTTAACCGGAGTCTGGGTAGTATTCAAATGGATCACCACTCAGGCACGAGCGCAGCGTGCTCAGATGCAAATCCGACGGCAGCACAGACACAAACTAGATGAGATAGAGATGGTACAATTATAAAATGACACAGCTATTAGCTCATAAACAATAGAACGTTTTCGGCCCACACAGGTGAGGAAATGAGTAGACCAGGAACTAACACCTGGTGATGACCAGGTCATTCTGTTTGAACCCCCAGATTAAACATCCAAAGCGATGAAACTACAGTGGACACTTCGACTCTGGGAACTCATGATACTGGGAACTCTGAGATTAATACAAGCACAAGAGAATGCTGATGCACCACTGAAGCTACAACAAACACAGGAGGAACGTAACTACATGAACTATGGGGCTTTGTATAATTTCACTGATGGTATATGTATCCCAGCAGCCAAGGACTGGAGTAGAGAGAAAGCTTATTTTAATGCATGGTTACAAGTCCACTCGGGAAAAGATAAAGTATGCATACAGTGCTCTACTGATGCAACAAGAGTCAGCTGCATCCAACAAAGTGAAACAAAAAAAACCTGATAGGTGCGCGTTCGGAATATTATGCGCACCACCTGTCGGAGCTCAGCCCATGACTACCTATAGAAAGGGGGTGGGATTATGTAGGTATTATGAGGAGGTGGGTGATGTTTTCCTCCCCCTCCGACACCACGCCCCGTATTAACCACCACCCAACCCGAGAAATTGCCATGCCCTACAATCACTAAAGGACCAGAGAATGGAATTGTACTTTTTAACTAAGGTGAAATATTATATGACAGTGAGATTGTGCCTGTCCTGATCAATATCTCAGGCATACAAATGCTGGAATATTGTACAGAACAGGTGAGAAATATGTATAGTGTATTAAGTAAGATTGTAATGCAGCAGGCTGCTGATGCCATGGGGGCCACTAGAATTAGAGGCCAGGATCAGCTTTATAGAACAAAAACGGGAATAGTTAATGATGTTGCTCATTGGACATACAAGGTGTAAATGAAAAGGTGGAACGACTTAAAGGAGTAATGAAGCAGCTCTTAGAGAGAGCAGAGGAGAATCAGGTCAATCTGGGAGAGGAGGGCATGGGAATACAATTAGATGGAATTACGATATTAGAAGCCCATGCCAAAACCATCAATCACCTCATCGATAGAGAAAAGGAAGATGCCGGAAAGCTAAGGCAGGGACAACTCGGTCACGCTTATGGCTTGTGGATGGTGGGACAGACACGACACAACCTCAATCAGATCCAAAGTGGGGAGGTGCCCGATTGGATAGACAGCCCACATCTGGCTCGGCTAGCCGAGAGAAAAGGGACACTGAACAATTGTACCCCGAAAGGACTCACCAGAGTATACCCAGTGATCCCAGATTGCGAAATGGGCAAAGCTACGGGAGTGGGAATGGTCCTGATGATCCCTATAGTCACTATAGGGACTCAGGGCCATTTCCCCATTACCAGTTGGAAAATATTGGGGTCGTACGGGGTAATACCTCCCTCCGCTACTATTTAACTGAAACCTCTGCCATACTCAGAAACAATACACTATATGAAACCTCCCTCATGGGATGCAAGCAAAGGGGGGACTTACAGTATGTTTTCACCCAGTGGGACAGGGAGAACTGGATGAATGTGGGTTCAATCGAACCGACGGTTGTGTCATAGAGATCATACCTGCCCCCATGCATTTCGCCAGAACAGGCTACGGAGGTAAAGGAAAATATTGCGTCTCCACCACAGAAAGTTCCTACCGTTACAATGACCTGCAATGTCCTATCCCACATCCAAACCTTTGCTTTACGCCTTTACGACCAGTCACTATAGGACAAGCTCGAATCACTCAGGTTCAGCGCAGAGATACCGAAATCATTAACGTCACCGATCATGACCACCTGCAGGATTATGAGGAGCCAGAACAGGCCCCCATCCCACACTTAGCTGAAGTATTAAGGGAATTAAGGCTCAGGGTGGGTCAATCCGTTAAGCTTCACCACCAACTGCAGACAAAAATCAAAAATCTGGAGAAAGATACTGATACAGAATTGCAGAACCAGAGTTGGTGGAAGAAGATTTGGGATTGGGGGATGAATGTGAACATCCACCCCTGGATTTAGATAGTATCACACGTACTGGTAGGGATACAGTTGATCCTGGCCAAAGCATGGGGCATACTGGCCTGCCGATCACGCAGGAAATATGTACAACGAAAGAGGAAAAAAACCAAGGCAAAGGGAAGAAAGGTGATTTGCCTGTCCGGAGGACAGAGTCAGTTGAATCACCTCAATTTGATCTAGAACGACCGGAATTCCTGAAATCATGTGACTGGCCAGCACGTCTGAGGCAGGGAATACCAGGCGGTTTAAAAGAAAAGGGTGGTAACGAGTAGTGTCGGTTAAGGAGACTAGGGCTAGTCTCCTACCGAAAGGGGGGATTGTTGAAGGGTATTCCCAAGCACAGAGGCACCTGCAGTAAATATCATACTATTTAAATGTTATTTGAGTAACTAGTAACATATAATCTTAGTGAATAATGAAGAGGTTGCAGGCATCATGGGGCTTAGCCAACTTGACCACATTCCACACAGGAGCTGAGTAACATAAATTCAAACAAAGACTTATTCAATGGAAAGCAGATGTCCTTGTGGAATGCTGACAAAGATACCAGCCTGTAACAAGGTTAAGATAAGGTGGTGTGCGTACATGAGAACCAAGGATGGGGACTAGAAAGGAATGGAAAACATCATGAGTAATCCCAATCTGTCCGTGGGTTGGTCATGCAGCCCCTTTCATGCCTGGTAACCACTTCTATTGGTCTTTAATAATCAATGTATATAATCTGTAATCATTATGATTGGACCATGTCCAGCCAGGATGGGCTAGATAACTGTTTGAAAATGTATAAGTATTGATGATTTTTCTTTGTTCGGTGGAGAGGCATCTGGACAGACCAGTGACCTGCTCCCCGCCGGCGTAACTTAAATAAACTGTTTGACATTGGAGCAGACCTGAGTGTCGAGTGATTCTTCTAGATTCATTCCCGCTAACACCTATCTTTGTGTCATCAGCAAATTTAGCAACGATACATTTGATCCCTTCATCTAAGTCATTTATATAAATTGTCAAAAGTTGAGGCCCCAGCACTGATCCCTGCAGCACACCACTTGTTATAACTTGTTAACCAGAAAATGACCCATTTCTGCCTACACTCTGTTTCCTGTTAGCTAGCCAATCTTCTATCCATGCCAATATGTTAGCCCCTCCACCATGAACTTTTATTTTCCACAATAACCTTTGATGTGGCACCTTATCAAATGCCTTCTGGAAATCTAAGTACAGTAAATCCACCAGTTCCCCTTTATCCATAGCACTTCTTCAAAGTTACTTCTTCAAAGAACTTCAATAAATTGGTTAAACATGATTTCCCTTTCACAAAACCATGTTGACTCTGCCTGATTACCTTGAATTTTTCTAAGTGCCCTGCTATAAGGTCTTTAATAATAGCTTCTAACATTTTCCCTAAGGCAGATGTTAAGCTAACTGGCCTGTCATTTCCTACTTTCTGTCCCCCTTCCTTTTTGAATAAAGGAGTTACATTTGCTATTTTCCAATCTAATGGAACCTTCCTTGAATCTAGGGAATTTTGGAAAATTAAATCCAACGCATCAACTATCTCACTAGCCACTTCCGTTAGGGCCCTAGGGTGACGTCCATCAGGACCTGGGGACTAGTTAGCCCACAGCTCCAACAATTTGCCCAGTACCACTTCCTGGGTGATTGTAATGTTCTTGACTTCCTCCCTCCCTTCCATTTCCTGATTTACAGATATTTTATGGATCTTACTTGTATCCTCTATGGTGATGACTGATGCAAAATACCTGTTCATCTGCCATCGCCTTGTTTTTCCTTATTAATTCCCCAGACTCTCTTTCTATAGGACCAACGCTCATTTTGTTAACTCTTTTCTTTTTACAATATCTGTAGAAACTCTTACTATCTGTTTTTATGCTTCTAGCTAGCTTCTAGCTTCATTTAATATGAACCATCAGGTGATGCCAGGTTTCTCTCAAATCACTGATTCTGAGGCCGATGTAACAAAGGCATCAGTTTGAATTCAGGCAATATATTTGGCCCCTCAACTCTTAACACTGCTTAATCCTATATAGTAACTCTGTCAGGGCAATAAATAAACCAATTAATAAGCTTAAAATTGGTGTTTTCTTTAAATTAAAAGCACGGATACTTATATGAAAAAATTAAAGAGCAAACTGAATACCATTAGGTACTATCTTTGACTATTCAATAGAATATTGATAATGTTATCTGTACCAAAGTATTTCCTCCTCCTCCAGCATGAGAGGGGCTGCTTTTTTGAGGAGGCTAACTGCTCCATTTACTATAACCACTCTCACTTTGTTCTCAGTGTATGTAAATTTCATTATAAAGAATAAAGTACAATTAGTTTCCAACATGTATTTCAGAAACATCCACACAAAATTGTCTTTTCTAATTCAATGTCTGACTCTTCCAACCATTTGTACAAGGCGATGGAATATAAGAGTTAATCACAAGAAATCTGTTGGGCAGCAATAGGCTGAAAGCACTAAAGTACTATAATTGGTGAGTTATGCAGCTGCTTTTATTTCAGTGAAAAATACTTTAGGATGAACATTGATGGAAATCTTGTAGTATAATTCATGGATCTCAGGAGCCATCTAACTATGGACTACACTAAACGAAATAACAGTGAGACCAATTTCAGAAGGTAGCTGTGGGTTTTAGATCTATTGTATTAAACTGCCGTCCCATGTGAACCCAATTTTAAAATGTAATTTTGAATATTTTAAATTTTAAGAGAGCTGTGCTCCCCTGGTTTTCTCCTAATAAATCTTACTTGGAATTCAGGTTCTCATGCACACCCTGCCACTGTCATTTGATGAGAACACTGCAATGGCCAACAGTGTAACTTGACTGTGCTGGCTTCACATCACACTGTATGGTCTTGGAGTTGTGAAAACAATCAATGGCTAGTTCCACTCCCTGCCATTTCCCCATAGCCCTGCAATTTATTTCGCTTCTGGTGCTTATCCAATTCTCTTTGTAAATCAGGTGAGGAGGGGACGAAGGGCTCCCCTCTTGTCCCTCCCCTTGCTTGACCACAACAGGTTTAATTTCTTTTTTAAAGTGGATGTACTTGCCAATCCAGTGAGTGTTTGATTATTTACATGCTATGATCATAAAAGAACCAATTGGACAGCTTTTCTTGAATTTAGCAAAGAACAAGGTTAGCTTTATTGTACTTAAACTGATCTAAGTAATATAATAAACAACGCTTCAACTTTTACACACACACACACACACACACAAATAGGTTACAGAATGGGGAAGGGTAGATTGGTTGAGTTAGAGTCCATAGAACAAAAAAAGTATACAGTCTGTGGAGTTGGGTAACTCGGCTGGCTTCTTGCTGAACTCGGTGGTCCTGAGGCTTCCGGGTTGAAGAGATAGATGGCTGATTCAGTGGGTCTCTTGGAAACAGCGATGTATATGATTTCCTTCAAGGGGTCTCTGGTTGCAGCTGGGGTATGCAGAGGTGGTCACAGTCAGCAGGCAGGGTTCTAAGCTTGCAAGCTACTATGGAAAGAGAGAGACAGGAGGGATCTCCACTTGGGTCTGCACTTGTCAGAGTCCAGATGCTTGTCAGCCTGCTGCAGAGAAACACCAGCTTAAACACAGATGGGGGGGGGGGGGGCTTGTCACATGACAATCATCCAGCAATTCAAGCATGGTAGTTAGCAGTGTGTATTTCTTCTTGCAGCTAAAACAGCCCATGTCTGGGGATTTCATTCTCACAACCAGAGTCCCATTGTTCAAGTGATAGTCTTGATGCCTTGCTAATAGGAACAGGTCTAATAAATTTCCCAGGTCTTGGTCCTTGCTGGGATGGGCCAGACTCTTTGTCTCCACCTCACAAGCCTTGTAATATAGGATACAGTGTTGCAAATTAGCTGGCCATCTTAAGCTGCTAGCAAAGTCACCTTTTATCTGTTCCTTTTTAATTTCTTTAAAAATAATAAATTCAGGTCTCCAGCCAGTGGATTAAAAACTTATTATTCAACATAGCACCTTGGTGTGACACTTTGAAAGGCTGGATTTCCTGGGTTTTCTTCAGATTTCCCACATCAGCAGTATTTTGTCTAAGATATGAAGGAAGACAACGGGTTAACGACTGCTGTCTGAGCTGATGTCTGCATGTCTGCAAATTGTATTGATCTGTGTTGATCAGATCTCCCTGGCAGAGTGCTAAAGTTATTAAGTCACAAACGAGATCAGGACGAGGCCATCGGAATGGATGGAGATGTGCATGCGATAAGGACAGTATATATATCAGCATGGCTTTGGGTTCAGGGCTGAAGATCTGCAGACGGACACAGGAAGTGAACGGAGCCTAGTCAGCCAGTTCAGACCTACATCGCCGATGGAGTGACTACGTGGGAGTCAATACACTCTAGTAAAGAAAGGAAAGCCAGCTAGAAACAGGGACTTATGCGGGGAATTTATGGGTAACTATAAGTTTTGAATTAATGTTTAATAAATGCTACTGTGAGTTAACCACAGTCAGTGTGTACAGTAGTTCCTTGTTTTGCTCGGACGCATATTCACCATAATTCTAGGGTCATGGACTTAGTGTGGGAGAGTGGGAACAAAAAAAGACATTGCAAGCAAAGCTGCCTACAGATATAAGACTTGAAATTAGGCTGCGTTTGCTGACAGCGCAACCACTAGGTGGAACAGTACTGGTACATGCGCAAATGCAGCCTCATCGACAGAAACGTCACTGTCTGTGACATCTCAGGCAGCTGCTCGTAATAAAAATGGCGCTGCTCAATTTGACACAAAAAAATGAATTGAACCCCAACCCCCCTCACCCGTTGATGGCCACGATCGCTGCCTTCACAGCACCCCCCACCCCCTAACAGTAACCCACTTCCTTTCGCGATTGTCACTTCTGTTGCCGAGGCGGCGATTGCAGGAGGGAGGGGGTACTGTTGGAGGGGATGGAGGTGGCGATCACAGCCATTGAGGGGTGAAGCAACACGTGGAAATCATTTTGTCTGATGTCATTGCGTGGTGACGTTGATGCGCACATGTGCAAACCCATACTGGCAAGAGGCAAATGTTTGGACGCACTGATGACATCAGCGATTGCTCGGTGCATGCTCTGCATTGTCAGGAAACTCCACTAGTTGGAATATATAGTTATCACCAGATACAGTGAAGTAATATCATTTATGAAAGCTGATAAATCAATATCTTACTAAATTTTAGCAATAAAGTTGGACATTGGTCTTTGAGGAGCCAAACACTTGCAGGCTTTGACCCTGATGTCAGTGCTGGGTTTTTCCAGTAACCTCCATTGCTGATCCTGTTCTGGGATTAAGTGGGTTGGGGAGGGTGGTCTTTCCCTGATTTTAATAATTCTGACAGGATGGGTACATCTCATCTGCCCACAAGATAGTAGAGGCCACAAATTGGCAGAGGTTGAAAGAAAAAGAACCTTTTATAAAAACCTAGCCTTTACCCCCAGATGGGCCTCACTTTCACCCATATCGTGGCTGGTTTACCTTCTTTCGCTGGGCATACTGATTAATGCTGTTCCACCAGGTTCCTAATTATGCTCTTCAGTTATGGGTGAGATTCCACCCTCATAAAATTGATAGTAAAGGCCAGGATCCAGTGTTGCTAATTGTAAATAATCCTTTTTGGATAGAGTTTTTTTTGGTGATTTTACAGAAATACCCATGTTGTTTTTGCATTGAGTGCCAGCCTTTGGCATATAGAGGGACTGGAACTGATGTTGGGAAGGAATGGATGGAACAAATTGAATATATTCATGAAGCTGAGGACCATAAATAGCATTATTTGCCTTTCTGTTAATGTCCTCCACTCAATTGCAGGGCATGACAGGGTGGATGTCGATAGGATGTTTCCCCTGGTTGGTGAATCTAGAACCAGGGGACACAGTCTCAGATTAAGAGACAGACCACTTAAAACTGAGATGAGGAGAAATTTCTTCACTCAGGTTGGTGAATTTTTGGAATTCTCTACCCCAAAGGACTGTAGAAGTTCAATCATTGAGCATGCTCAAGACAGAAATCAATAGATTTCTGGAAACTAATGACATCAAGGGATAGTGGGGAAAAATGGCGTAGAGGTAGATGATCTGTTTGAATGATGGAGCAGGCTCGACAGGCTGAATGGCCTACACCTATGTTTCTATGTTCCTAATTATATATAATCTATTTTAAGCTTATTTTCAAATTGAATATTTTATTTAAATCTTTAAAAGCATTTTGGAGAATAAATTGTAAACTAATGCAATATCATTAAAATCTCAGACATTTCATTTGAAAACAAAAAAAATCTTGAAACTACAGTTTTGCTGCATGGAGATTACATTGTCACATTGGGACTGTTAGTATAATTAAACACATGCTGGAGTCAAGGTAACATTTTAGTTTAGTTTAGAGATACAGTACTGAAACAGGCCCTTCAGCCCACCATGTCTGTGCCGACCATCAACCACCCATTTATACTAATCCTACACTAATCCCATATTCCTACCACATCCCCACCTGTCCCTATATTTCCCTACCACCTACCTATACTTGGGGCAATTTATAATGGCCAATTTACCTACCAACCTGCAATTCTTTTGGCTTGTGGAATGAAACTGGAATACCTGGAGGAAACCCACACAGACACAGGGAGAACTTGCAAACTCCACACAGGCAGTACCCAGAATTGAACCCGGGGCGCTGGAGCTGTGAGGTTGCAGTGCTAACCACTGCGCCACTGTGCAGATCAGGGAGGTATTGCATGTCTTTTCTGCATAAAAGAGGGTCTTTCAGATTCGACTGTTACCTTAAAAGGACCAAGTGAATTAAAAAAAATACTTTAATAATCGAAATAGAAAATGCAGGAAATACTCAGCAGATCAGGCAGCATCTGTGGAGAGAGAAACAGAGTTAAAGTTTCATCAGAAAGGTCATCAACCTGAAACGTTAACTCAGTTTCTCTCTCCACAGATGCTGCCTGACCTGCTGAGTATTTCAGGAATTTTATGTTCTTATTTCTAGCATCCGCAGTATTTTTCTTTTATTATTAGAGAAGAAAATCCTTTGTTGGCTTGTGTTGATGATCAAAGTTGGTATATTGCTACCTTCTTGAAGGACAGTTTGGGTGTATGGGGGTGATACCTGGTCTATAGAGCCCTTTAAGGAAGGATTCCAGATTGCAGAGTGCTCGCATAATTCCAGGTTGAGTCTGTACCTGTTCCTACCAGCATTTGTACCACAGCGGTTCCACCCATATTTGTTTTGCATGGCATTGTACTTCAATACAAAATGCATCTTCTTTGATGAGATCATTTTCCAGCAGTGTCTATGTTTGCAGCAATTGTGAGTCTCATCGTATCCACTGTGGTCTCCTCGAATGAGTGGATATGGTGAGACACAAACAAAACATCTGTAGCACTATGCCTCTAAAAGCTCTTCTTAGGGAGGAGTGGAATTTAGGAAGCAATTGCCTGTGCTCTAAATAGTGTACTGAGCTGGCTCTAGTGAATTCTGCTGCATGTGAGGGTTTGCTTCTCTTCCTATCTCCATCCCTATTTTCCTCTCTGGTCTCCGAGGTCACATTCCCAGAATTGCTTCAGGATTTTACTCTGTTTTCTGCTCTGGAGGCAAATGTGAGGATGTGGTTGCAGGGGTCTGTTGGGGAATGGAGGTACCAGTTCTGGGGGCTCAGCTTTCATCCTATCTTTTGCAGTGTGCCTGGGTCCTTGAGGAAGGGTTCATTCTGGAGGTGGTAGTACTGTATTGGTTATGTTGGGTGAGGTGAAATTTGCCTGACAGATATTAGGAGAGATTATCTGGCTCCTGTTATGGACTTGGCCCAACCTAGTGATACTGTTTTCATGCCAGATTTGAAATCCTTGCACTATGAATGTATCTCGCTCTCTCAACTCCCTATTTGAAATATGCTAGTTCAGTTTTCACCCTCTCTGTGGCACTGAAACTGTTTGATCCAAAGTCATGCTTAATATCCTCTGTGACTATGACCATGGTACATTATCACTCCTTGCCAATTGTGAGCTTTCCATAGCCTATGTCACAGTTTTTTATATTCTTTCATGGGATGTAGGCGTCTTGGCTAGGCCAGCATTTATTGCCCATCCCTAATTGCCCTTGAGAAGGTAGTGATGGATCATGTTCTTGTACCGCTGCAGTCCATGTGGTGTAGGTACACCCACAGTGCTGTTAGGAAGGGAGTTGATCAAGCCAGTATCCTCCAACACTTCTCCTCCACCATTCAGCTCTGTTGGACAGCATTTTCATACTTTCACTCATACCTATCCAGTAGCCAATGCATCTCCAGAAATGACTTTTCTTCCCTCCTCATGTCTGGAATCTCCAAAGATCTATCTTAAGCGCCCTCCTATTTCTTATTTATATGCCGCCCCTTGGCGGCACTATATGCAGGCATGGAGTCACTTTTCACATAAATGCTGATGACACCAAGCATTGCCTTTCTACCACCACTCTCAAACACTCTACTGTCAGACTATTTGTCCAAAGTTAACATTTTCCAGCTCAACATTGGAAGGACTGAATCCATCATCCAATCAAATTCTGTTCCTTTGCCCTGATTCTATTCCTGCACTTGGTCAATGTCTCAGGCTGAACCAGATCATTTACAAACCTAAGCATGGTATTCAATCCTGAGCTAAGGTTCAATCCCACATCCCATCCATCACCAAGACTGATTATTTCCATCTGTACAAAATTGCTGCTTCTACCTGTGCCTCAGTCGCTCTGCCTCTGAAACTCTTATCCATGCCTTTGTTAGCTCCAGACTCAATTATTCCAATGCTTTCCTTGTGTCCTTCCATCCTGCACCCTTCATATACTCCCAGTTTCCCCAAACATTTGACACACATAACATGTCCTGTTCTGCTTACCCATCGTCTACTCCTGCTGAACTACATTGATTCCCACTCCCAACCCACTAAATTTAAAGCTCACATATTTATTTTTAAATCCAAGCTTGGCCTCAAACTAACTATCTCTAAAATCTCCTGCAGCTGTACATCCCGTCATAAACACAGCATTGGATTCTTATGTCAGGGGCGGGAAATGGAAGTGGGGATTGTTTCCAGGTCCTGAACCTTCCCCCATCCTCCCCCCCATCCCCCCCATCCCCGACCCAGGGGGAAACAGAACCAAGTCTCAATTTTCACTGGTGCAACTCCTTAATTGGTGTGGCGATGGTTCTGGTGGACAATTAGCAGCCACAGGGGTGGGAACAGATGCTGCCTGACCTGCTGAGTATTTCCAGCTGGTGTGGGCCCTATTTAAGCTCACTGCAGCAGCCATTACTGTGGCTGCCATATGAGTGGTGAAGGAGTACAGAGAAGATTCCCATTGAGCCTTGGCCTAGATTGCTGTCTTCCATGATATCTCAGGAAAGTCAGAGGCCTGGAACCTGGGGCAGGGCAGCCCCTTGTTTTTTCTGACAGAGACCTGGAAGTCATGCTGGAGGCGGTGAGGGAGAGGAGGGAGCTCCTCTTTTTGGAGGGTGGTAAAGGAGAACACCCATTCAGACCCATTCTGAGTCGAGATTGCAGCCACAGTCAGTAACAGAAGCGTTGTAAGGCAAACCTGGATCTAGTATCTGAAAAGGTTCAATGACCTCAGGTGTTCATGCAAGGTGAGTGCAACCCCAAACCCTCAGGACAGGCCTCTGGGTATTCATCCTCTAGCAGACACAACAGCTGAGGAGCCTCAGGCCTCATGCTGCAAGTGAACATGGGAGGACTGTATGCCAGGGCACTTAATGATCCCTCAGAATGGCTCAGAACCATAATGCTGCTGAGGACCTTCCAGCATTGATACATGCACTCTCCAAATCATCAGAGCTGCTGCCACTGGCCACAGAGGACAGCAGTGTCTTATCATGCTCTTTTTTGGCCTTGGAGGAGAAATGGCCACATAGTGGCCAAAAACAGGTGGAGGTACTGTGCTTCAAATCATAATGGCAATGGAGGATCGTGCAATGGAGATAGCCAGGATTGCAGACCAGGAAGAAGTTGGCCCTGGCGAAATGGGCACTCATGGTCGAGATAGTGATTACAGAGGGCAACGCACTCATCAAGGGGTTGCATTGCACTCCACCCCGTCCCACAGCATGCCGAACATTTAAATAAAAACAGAAAATGCTGGCAATACTCAGCAGGTCTGCCAGCAACTGTGCAGAGAGAAAACAGAGTTAATGTTTCAGGTCAATGGAAGGTTCATCGATATGAAACATGAACACTGTTTCTCTCTCCACAGATGCTGCCTGTCCTGCTGAGTATTTCCAGCATTTTGTGTCACTGTTTCAGATTTACAGCATTTGCAATGTTTTGCTTTTGCATGCTGAACACTGTGTTGCATTGGGAAGCCTCAGCACTGCAGAGGCTTCTGCTCTCCAAGGATACAAGGATAGCTCTCATGACCTCTTCTTGTGTCTTGCACAGGTGCAGATGACAAACCCATGAGACTTTCTCTTTCAGAGGCCCCAGACAACCACCAAGGAACTGAAGAAGCACTGTCAAACCTTACATGCACACCATCCGCGAGTACAGATATACTCACATGCATCCTCACACATGTTTAGATAGGGTGCCACTAGGTGAGCAGCACAGCGCTAGTGTGCAGGAGGAGGTGCCAGAGGCAGAGGCAGCTGTGGGCAGTTCCCGTCTGAGCAGTGGGGGTGGGGGTGCATACACAGCCCTGCTCAGATGCAGGGCCTCAGAAATCACTGGAAAGGAGGCTTTAACTATACCAGCAGCAGCAGATGTGCACCCACATGTCAGAGTTCCCTGAGATAGTGCTGGGTCATGGGGAGAGAATGGAGGAGTCCATCCAGCTCATGTGTGCCAAAAAGGCTCAGGGCTATGAGTGCATGAGCTCGTCCATAGAGAGTGTGGCCAATGTCCATGGAAAGCCATATGCAGCATCTTCTGGAGTGCATGCAGGAACTGCAGACTGATGTCCACAGGATGCATGCCACACTATCTAGACTGGACCAGTCAGTGGCACTGGTGGCGCAAAGGGTTCAAGGGGGTGCCAGTTGCACCCAGCTGGTGCGCCACTCCAGCCACCTGGAGCGCCCACAAGAGACTGAGTATGTCTCTGTGGAGGGTGGTAGTGCCACCCCTCATGACGTACCATCATCATCCTTGGCCTTCTTGGCTCCTCTGACAGTGTGCAGCAGGACCAAGTGATTGAGGCTACCCCTGCAATGATGCAGGTGCAGCAGCCTCTGGAAATGCCCCCACGGGCACCTCCATGACGAGGATGACCGCCATGTGCATCTCAGCTGCAAGCTGAGATAACTGAGCAAGCTGCCTCCAGCTTCTCTGAGGCAATCAGGGGAAGCACTGCTTAGGAGTGGCTGAGCGCAGAGGCCACCATGCCACACGGAGCAATGGTGGGTCATTAGGGTGTCTTGTAGGAACATAGGAGCAGGAGTAGGTCATTCAGCCCATCGAGCCTGTCCCACCATTCAATATGATCATGGCTGATCATCCACTTCAATGCCTTTTTCCCACACTATCCTCACATCCCTTTATGTTATTTGTATTTAGAAATCTGTCAATCTCTGCTTTAAACTCAATGACTGAGCTTCCACAGCCCTCTGGGGTAGAGAATTCCAAAGATTCACAACCCTCTGAGTAAAGAAATTTCTCCTCATCTCTATCCTAAGTGGCTGACCCCTTATTTTGAAATTGTGTCCCCTGGTTCTAGAGTCCCCAGCCAGGGGAAACATCTTATCTGCATCTACCCTGTCTATCCCTTTAAGTATTTTGTAGGTTTCAATGAGATCACCTCTCATTCTTCGAAACTCTAGAGAATACAGGCCCTGTTTCCCCAATCTCTCATCATAGGACAGTCCTGCCATCCCAGGAACAAGTCTGGTGAACCTGCGTTGCACTCCCTCTATGGCAATAATATCCTTCCTAGGGTAAGGGGACCAAAACTGCACACAGCACTCCAAGTGCGGTCTAACCAAGGTTCTATACAATTGAAGCAAGATTTCACTACTCCTGTACTCAAATCCTCTTGCGATAAAGGCTAACATAACTATAGCCTTCCTAATTACTTGCTGCACCCGCATGTTCGCTTTCAGTGACTTATTGACAAGGCCACCCATGTTCCTTTGGACATCTACACTTTCTGATCTCTTACCAATTAAGAAATACTCTGCACATCTATTCCTCCTACCAAAGTGGATAACCTCACATTTTTCCACATTATATTCCATCTGCCACGTTCTTGCCCACTCACTAAGTCTTTCCAAATCCCCTTGAAGCCGCTTTGCATCTTCCGCACAACACACATTCCCACCTACTTTTGTGTCATCTGCAAACTTGGAAATATGACATTTCATCCCCACATCCAAATTATTGATATAGATTATGAACTGCTGGGGCCCAAGCACTGATCCCTGTGGTACCCCATTAGTCACAGCCTGCCAACCCGAGAATGACCCATTTATTCCTACTCTCTGCTTTCTGCCTGTTAACCAATCGTTAATCCATGCCAGTATATTACGTCCTATCCGTTGTGCTTTAATTTTCCTAACCAACCTCCTGTGGGGGACTTTATCAAAAGCCTTGTGAAAATCCAAGTATACCATGTCCACTGACTCCCCTTTATCAATTCTGTCAGTAACATTTAGAATTAGAATTAGAACATTACAGAGCAGTACAGGCCCTTCGGCCCTCGATGTTGCGCCGACCTGTGAAACCATCTGACCTACACTATTCCATTTTCATCCATATGTCTATCCAATGACCACTTGAATGCCCTTAAAGTTGGCGAGTCTACTACTGTTGCAGGCAGGGCGTTCCACGCCCCTACTACTCTCTGAGTAAAGAAACTACCTCTGACATCTGTCCTATATCTATCATCCCTCAACTTAAAGCTATGTCCCCTTGTGTTTGCCATCACCATCCGAGGAAAAAGACTCTCACTATCCACCCTATCCAACCCTCTGATTATCTTATATGTCTCTATTAAGTCACCTCTCCTCCTCCTCTGCAAGGAAAACAACCTCAAGTCCCTCAGCCTTTCCTCGTAAGACCTTCCCTCCATACCAGGCAACATCCTAGTAAATCTCCTCTGCACCCTTTCCATAGCTTCCACATCCTTCCTATAATGCGGTGACCAGAACTGCACGCAATACTCCAGGTGCGGTCTCACCAGAGTTTTGTACAGCTGCAGCATGACCTCGTGGCTCCGAAACTCGATCCCCCTACTAATAAAAGCTAACACACCATATGCCTTCTTAACAGCCCTATTAACCTGGGTAGCAACCTTCAGGGATTTATGCACCTGGACACCAAGATCTCTCTGTTCATCTACACTACCAAGAATCTTCCCATTAGCCCAGTACTCTGCATTCCTGTTACTCCTTCCAAAGTGAATCACCTCGCACTTTTCCGCATTAAACTCCATTTGCCATCTCTCAGCCCAGCTCTGCAGCCTATCTATGTCCCTCTGTACCCTACAACATCCTTCGGCACTATCCACAACTCCACCGACCTTAGTGTCATCCGCAAATTTACTAACCCACCCTTCTACACCCTCATCCAGGTCATTTATAAAAATGACAAACAGCAGTGGCCCCAAAACAGATCCTTGCGGTACACCACTAGTAACTAAACTCCAAGATGAACATTTGCCATCAACCACCACCCTCTGTCTTCTTTCAGCTAGCCAATTTCTGATCCAAAGCTCTAAATCACCTTCAACCCCATACTTCCGTATTTTCTGCAATAGCCTACCATGGGGAACCTTATCAAACGCCTTACTGAAATCCATATACACCACATCCACTGCTTTACCCTCATCCACCTGTTTGGTCACCTTCTCGAAAAACTCAATAAGGTTTGTGAGGCACGACCTACCCATCACAAAACCGTGCTGACTATCGCTAATGAACTTATTCTTTTCAAGATGATTATAAATCCTATCTCTTATAACCTTTTCCAACATTTTACCCACAACCGAAGTAAGGCTCACAGGTCTATAATTACCAGGGCTGTCTCTACTCCCCTTCTTGAACAAGGGGACAACATTTGCTATCCTCCAGTCTTCCGGCACTATTCCTGTCGACAATGACGACATAAAGATCAAGGACAAAGGCTCTGCAATCTCCTCCCTAGCTTCCCAGAGAATCCTAGGATAAATCCCATCTGGCCCAGGGGACTTATCTATTTTCACACTTTCCAAAATTGATAACACCTCCTCCTTGTGAACCTCAATCCCATCTAGCCTAGTAGCCTGAATCTCAGTATTCTCCTCGACAACATTTTCTTTCTCTACTGTAAATACTGACGCAAAATATTCATTTAACACTTCCCCTACCTCCTCTGATTCCACACACAACTTCCCACTACTATCCTTGATTGGCCCTAATCTAACTCTAGTCATTCTTTTATTCCTGATATACCTATAGAAAGCCTTAGGGTTTTCCCTGATCCTACCCGCCAATGACTTCTCGTGTCCTCTCCTTGCTCTTCTTAGCTCTCCCTTTAGATCCTTCCTGGCTAGCTTGTAACTCTCAAGTGCCCTAACTGAGCCTTCACGTCTCATCCTAACATAAGCCTTCTTCTTCCTCTTGACAAGCGCTTCAACTTCTTTAGTAAACCACGGCTCCCTCGCTCGACAACTTCCTCCCTGCCTCACAGGTACATACTTATCAAGGACACGCAGTAGCTGCTCCTTGAATAAGCTCCACATTTCAATTGTTCCCATCCCCTGCAGTTTCCTTCCCCATCCAACGCATCCTAAATCTTGCCTAATCGCATCATAATTTCCTTTACCCCAGCTATAATTTTTGCCCTGCGGTATATACCTGTCCCTGCCCATCGCTAAGGTAAACCTAACCGAATTGTGGTCATTATCACCAAAGTGCTCACCTACATCTAAATCTAACACCTGGCTGGGTTCATTACCCAGTACCAAATCCAATGTGGCATCACCCCTGGTTGGCCTGTCTACATACTGTGTCAGAAAACCCTCCTGCACACACTGGACAAAAACTGACCCATCTAAAGTACTCGAACTATAGTATTTCCAGTCGATATTTGGAAAGTTAAAGTCCCTCATAACAACTACCCTGTTACTCTCGCCCCTGTCGAGAATCATCTTCGCTATCCTTTCCTCTACATCTCTGGAACTATTTGGAGGTCCATAAAAGACTCCCAACAGGGTGACCTCACCTCTCCTGTTTCTAACCTCGGCCCATACTACCTCAGTAGACGAGTCCTCAAATGTCCTTTCTGTCGCTGTAATACTCTCCTTGATTAACAATGCCACACCCCCTCTTTTACCATCTTCTCTGTTCTTACTGAAACATCTAAATCCCGGAACCTGCAACACCCATTCCTGCCCCTGCTCTACCCATGTCTCCGAAATGGCCACTACATTGAGATCCTCACTACATCCTCAAAAAACTCCAACAGGTTCCTCAAGCATGATTTCCCATTCATAAATCCATGTTGACTATGCCCAATCAGATCATTATTATCCAAATGTTCATTTATCACATCCTTTAGAATAGATTCTAGCATTTTCCCAACAACTAATGTAAGGCTAACAGGTCTGTAATTCCCTGTTTTCTCTCTCCCTCCCTTCTTAAATAGTGGGGTGACATTTGCAACCTTTCAATCTGCAGGAACCGCTCCAGAATCTATAGAATTTTGGAAGATGATCACCAATGCATCCATTATCTCCATAGCTACCTCTTTCAATAATCTGGGATGTAAAATATCAGGTCCTGGGGATTTATCAACCTTCAGCCCCATTAATTTCTTCAATGCAACCTCCTACTAATACTAATTTCCTTCAATTCCTCATTTCCCCTCATTCCTTAAATCTCTAATTCTGGGAGATTTCTTGTATCTTCCTCAGTGAAGACAGACACAAAGTAATCATTTAGCTTTTTCTGCCATTTCTCTATTCCTCATTATAAATTCTCCTGACTCTACCTGCAATGGACCCACATTTTATATTTTTTGCTAGCTTACGTTCATATTCTATTCTCCCTTTCTTTATCAGTTTCTTCGTCCTTCTTTGCTGTATTCTAAAATCCTCCTAATCCTCAGGTTTACTACTATTTCTGGCAACTTTATAGGCCTTTTCTTTTAATCATACAATCCTTAACTTCTTTTGTCATCCATGGCTGACTGTTTATACTTTTGAGGTTTTTGTGCCTTGAAATCTTGTGCCTTTTGTGTATTCTTACTATATCTGTGCACTGTTTTCCTTTTTGAATACTATGTTAATAATAACACTTTAAGCCACATATCTGTGACTCCTTCTATTGATGGTGGGGCAAGAAAAGAGGTATGAGGTGGTGAAGGAGATCAAGGATTCATCAATGATGACGCCAAAGCCTTTGGGCAAATGTGCTTCCTTTATTGGTGGTAAAGAGTTTAGATGTTCCAGGCTGCATCTTCAATGGATGTGTTATCACAGGTACCTCAGAGTGACTTCCATATCATGCCCTTCATCTTGGGTCAGAGGGGCTCAGTTCAAACATTTCTGAATAAGATAATCCCTGAAATTCATGGAACCCTAATGAAACCTTCAGACCCCACGCAGTGCCCGGCTGCTTTCCTGTGCAGCTGGAGCACCTTGGTGTTCTGCATTCTCCTTCTCTGCCTCCTCTTGCTCTTCCTCTACCACCTCCTGCCCCTGCTCTTCCTCCTATGAGCTATCTACTTCCAGGGCCTTACCATCCTCAAACACCACACCCCTCTGGAAGGCCATGTTATGGAGTGTACAGCAGACCACCACAATGACCGAGACCCTTGCAGGAGGGTATTGCAGGGTGCCACCAGACCGGTCCAGGAAACGGAACCGCATCTTCAGAAGCCCAGTGGCCTGCTCAATGGTTATCTTAGTGAACAGGTGGCTTTGGTTGTAGCACCTCTGTGCCTCCATCTCTAGATCTTGTAGAGGGGTGAGTAGCCATCTCTTCATGGAATATCCCTTGTCCCCGAGGATTCATCCATGGACCTTGTGGGCCGGAGTGAAGAGCTACGGCAGCTTGGATTGATGGAGGATGAAGGAGTCATGGCAGCTGCCAGGAAAGCAAGCACACACATGGAGGAAGTTCTTATTGTGGTTGCAGACCAGTTGAATGTTGAGGGAGTGGAAGCTCTTCCTGTTGATGAATCTGATTGGGTGGTCACTGGATGCCTTGATGGCCACATGGGCGCAATCGATGATGCCCTGCACCTGGGGGAATCCAGCAATGATGGTGAAACCCAATGCCCTCTGTGCCTGTGAGACCTCCTATGTTGTGAACTGAACGTACTTTCCAGCCCTGGCAAATAGGGCATCAGTGATCTGCAATGGTGTGCAGCCATTTGCAAGATGCCACCAAGATCCACAGCAGATCCTTGGAAGGAGCCAGAAGTGAAGAAGTTCAAGGCCACAGTGACTTTGACAGTTACTGGCAGGGCATGGTGACCAGCGCTGCGAGGTCAAGGTCTTCGGCGGCGAGCACACAGATGTCAGTGATCATCTGCCTGGAGAGCCGCAGTCTCCTGCAGCACTGGATTTCGGTCATCTCAAGGTAGTTCTGTCTTCAGTGGTTGATCCTATGCTGAGGGTATGGCCTCCGTTTCCTTCCTGCCACTCAGTCCTCTCCCTTGCCCTCCTGATGCCCGGGTTCCTGGCCTTCCTGCGGTGGGCATTGCTTCTCATCGCCACTGGGCCAACTGTCTCTGCGCAGGCGCTGGTGCCATTTTTAAAGGGCTGCCAGATTTGCATACAGAATGCAGAGTTTCCCTCCCCACTACACTGAAAATAAATGCTTGCCCCATCTCCTCCTCAACTCCACTAAAATTGCAGACTTCACCCTGTTCCCTGTGCCCCCCAACTACACTTCAAATGCAGAGCTCCCCCCTTCCCCACCTCAGTGGTGCCAGCTTTCCCTGGACGGGAAAGTGAAGACACTTGATTGCTGCCCCTCACGCTGAAGATCCAGAACTGACAGTAAGATTGCAGATAATTCAATTTAAATGTATGCAAACAGGTAATTTCAATATTTAAAGCATGGTCCTGCCGTAGAGTGGCGGAGGGCCCACCACGATCGTCGGGAAGATCAGGCCCCGCAATTCCGGCATCGGGCTCCGTGGCAGGCTGCTGCCACTCCGATGTACGGCTGCCCCCGCCACCCTGCCATGGAGCCTGACATCGGGAGCTGAACAAAATTCAACACGGAGTGTGCGGAGCTGATGCCATTGGTATGCGTGATGCAGTTGAGATTGGAGTACAGATTTTAAATTCACTTCTTGAATGTTTTACCAAAGGACATTTGTCTGAGTATGTGAGATTGAATTCCTACACCACCTTGTGCCTGCTTTGTCTAGAGAAATTTGTATGGTGGGGGAGTTGTTGATGTTGTTGTGATATACCATGTTCAGTAGTTGTCTGGTGTTATGTCAGGAATGGCATATACAACCCGGTGTCAAATGTGTCCAGTCTGGTCGTCAGGATTTTGGTCAAAATATTGAATTTGGTGTTCAGCAGGTATATGAGTCCACAGAATGAACAGAAATGGGGGGTGGGTGGGGGTCCTTGTTGTGTATTAGTGTGAATACAGCTATCTCAAAAGTATCTGGGAACTGTCCATTCTCTCAATATAGAGGAAATATTTCAACAAGAGGATGCCTAGGGAGCAGGTCAGCTGTTGAGTCTTTTCCTGATTTGAAGCTTCATATTATTTTTTGGGTCTCTTGGATCAGATTGAAGAGTTCAGGAACAGTGCCACTTTCTAAGAGAGAAAGTGATGGATAAAGTGGTGGAATATTTCCTGTGAGGGAGGGGTTTATGAAATATATAGTAAGACATAGAAGTCAACAAGCTCACTGTTGAGGTTAGCTTAACATCTCCATACTCAAGTGTTGCCAAAATTCTGTTCTGTGTTTGCTGTCACAGGCTGTATGCTAGTTCTTTCCCCACCCACCCCCACCAAGCTTGTTCCCTTGTTCATAATATTTTGCCATGGTGTATCAGAAGTGCTCTTAAGGGCACACTAACAGCAAATTGTTTAGTTTCCATCAGGGTTAGCCGATACTATCTGATATGCATTCTTTGTATGGTCTCTCTGGGTTTGCACTATTGTAGTTTTTTTGAAAGAGGAGAAGGTGATAAAAGCAAGTGATTTCTGATCATATTATCTTAGAAATTCCGTATTCCATGCATGCAACATGAACTACTATTGACCTTCTGGAGGCATTGGATGGAATTTTCCCAGGCCGGTGGAGGTAGGTTTGGAGGTGTGTGGGGCAGGAAAATTGCAGAAAATTACATCAGGTCAGGGTCCCAGGGGTGGGTTGGGATTGTAGTGGAGAACCCCTGTGGCTGAGGCAGGAAGACAATTAAGAAGGCAGTTAGCAAATTTGCATATGGATTCCCTCTTTCCCAACAGCGCAGGAATTCCATGCTGTGTCTGCAATCCAGCAGGTTGGAGATAGGGCGTGCACAGAGGGGAAGAGCTTCCTCAGTGAAACTGACAAGCTGTGAAGGCTTTGATCGGTTACACTGAAGGGTTCCAGCCATGACCAGGTGAGAGGTTGCTGTTCAAAGCACCTCTTTTCTCAGAGAGTATTATCACTGCTCGATATGTGATTGCCAACTGCTTTGAAGGCACTTCAGCTGTCCAGCGTTTCACCCACCTTCAGCGGTACATCCCTGCTGTCAGCCTTCAACATGGCATGACAGCAGCTTATGCAGCTCCACTGCCCACTTCTGCTGAGGGTCTAGGGCAGAGGGCTCACCACTGTCAATTGCTCCAGCTGCAGCAGGAGCAACACCAGCAGCACCACCAGTTGCCTCCTCGTCATCCATATGGCCCTCCACAGGGCAGTGGGATGGACACTGAGATCCAGCTGGAAGGAGGTGAGACTCCCAACATAGGGTCTATAGGCAGTGGATTAGCTCTCTCAGCATGTCTGAGCACGAGTGTTTCAGGAGGCTCAGGCTGTCATGGCAGGTTGTTGTTGCCATCTTCAGCTTCATCGAACAAGACCACCCTCCCTGTGGACCAGGTGAGCATGCATTGTCAGTGGTTGACAAGGTGCCTGTCACTGGAAGCCCACCCCTGTCTCCCACCAGGTCTCTGCCACATGCCAAGTTGAGTTCCACAAGGAGTGAAAGCAGGGAAGTTTGAGAGCTGGTAATGGCTTGTGTGCAGAGGGGGGAAGAACACAATTTGTGCAAAGTACCTGTGAGGCATAGGAGCGAGAGGGTAATAGGCTGAGGGTGAGGGTGAGTGTGAGTGTTGGCTGTGCAGATGGGATGTGAGATGCCTGAAGAGAGAGGAATGAGTGGAGCTGCAAGATATGTTGACCTGAGACATGCTGTACAGGAGAATGCTGGGCAAGTCAGACTGTGGGGCTTGGCACCTGAAAGTGTTATGCCACTCACCTGTCATGCCCTCCTGAGGTCCTGGATCCTCTTGTTGTGCAGTCTCCAGATTGAAGGGAACACACTCCAGCTGCTGAATTCCTTGGCCACTTCCATCCACATTTGCTTGTTTGGAGAGGCTGCCCTCTTCCTCCCATCCTTGGGAGAGCTCAGCTCACTGCAGCCCCTCAACTCCCTCAGCTGAACCCTCAGGTAAGAGTGAGAAACCCAGTTGTAGATCATTCCCAGGTCTCCTCTCCATTCTTATTGATGCTGCAGCCTGAAAAATCCAAGTGCTGCTGAGCTTTTCTGAAACATGCACTGGTCCCTTTAAACAGAAATCCTTCCTCTGACAGCATGGCCATGTCATCCTGCCAACACTCCCTAATTGTTCGGGGAGCCCGGAGGCAGGCTTTTAATTAGTTTGCTCAGGTGAAGAACAACCAGAAGGCCACTAATCGGGAGATTGGGTTCATGACCTGAAAATGGTTCCACCATTGCGCCAGATACTGAGGTGGTAAGATTCCACCTATTGTCTACACACATTTTATAAAAATGCTATTGTCACAAGGTAGGTTTTAGTTTAGACTGCAGATAGATCATAACAGTGCAGTCCATGCTGACAATGGAGTGTAATTTTACTAATGATTTCAACATTCAAATAAATCATCCACAATATATTTACTCATTACTTGATGAGCCCCTTTTTCAGAATATCAATTTAATTAGCATAATAATGAGAAATTGAAATCAGCTTGGATGACAATTAAATCTTGTGGCATGAGATTTCATAACCAGCACTTACTGCAGATTAATAAATGTTGCAATTGCTATTAATCATTTATCAGCTGCTATAGTTTTGGTCTGTCAAATTTGCTGCAATAATAATTAACAATCGTCATGACACAACAGCTTTTTTATAGTTAAACACATTCATTATTTTTAGTAATGTTCTTGCTTGAAACTTATTAAGCAGCAGCATCAAAGCTTGGATCACCATTAGTTACAATTTTTCTGCAGAAATTGAAGATATGGAAATAGACTCTGAATGTTCCGATGAAAGGTCGCTGACCCGAAACGTTAACTCTGCTTCTCTTTCCACAGATGCTGCCGGACCTGCTGAGTGGTTCCAGCATTTCTTGTTTTTATTTCTGAATGTTTCAAGTACAGTTGTGCAGAAATTATGCTGAAATTTACACTAGTTTCTTCACAGATCTAGAATTAATGCAGACATTTTTGTGGAGCACATTTGCTTATGTCGCGTTAAAAACTGGTGTAAAACAAGTGCAAATGCAGCTTAGGGGCAATAAGGAATGGGCTGTTGTCTTTGACCATGGCCCTTCACTCTTGCCTCTGTTGTTCTTCCATTATGGTATGGCACAAGGATATGCCCATTGGGAAAGCATTGCCAGCTATTTAGTCCTTCTGAATGCGTGGGGGTGGGGGGCACATTGATTTAAAAAAGTTTGACTTTGAATAAGTATAGAGCAGATCTCAGTAAGAATTTTTAGAATTTATTTGTGGGATGTAAGCGTCACTGGCAAGGCCAGCATTAATTGCCCATCCCTAATTGCCCTTGAAAAAAAAAACAAATAAACAAATCACAAAGATAATTGCCATTAAACTCCAGAAATCTCAATTATGCTGGTATTACGTGCTTCAAGCTGTGCTGTTGCAAAATATTTGGGCAGCGGTCTATGCCAGTGCATTATTCATATAAATTCAGGAAGTTTGCAGCACTTGTCTTTTGCATAGGGATGGACCTATGTGAATAAATGGTTTTGGTTGATATTTCTCTGAAGCAGCACAAGCGATGAAGGAAATTCACATGTAGCGATGCTTCAGCTTAAAATTGGCATAAATCAGTTACGTACAAGTTTCCTCAGGGAAAAAAAGACACAGCTTTGCTTTTACATTGAAGTCATGCCAATAGATTTCAGGAATTGTTGATTCATAGTATTATTGTGATGAAATATGTAAATTGAAGCATAATTTGACAAGACTATGGAATGCGTGTTTATGAATGCTCAATGGGTTTTTGTAAAATTTCTCTCTCCATTGTTTTTATGGAGATATTAAAGCATTAAAAAAAATATGCTATGCCACTTCTAAATTAGTGGAGAGAAAAATTCCGAACAATTTCAGGAACTCTGTTCTCTTGTGCTTTTCCTTTTCTGCCGGTAAGATGTTTGAAATGCTTGAGTCCCAAAACTAAACGACTGAAAAATTCACATTAGGTGATTTTGTTTCCCCAATACAGAGTGCATACTCTCTTCCCTGTAGGGAAAAGCCCCACCTGTCTAAGTGCAGATAACTTGGGTGGAGGTTCATAAGAGCTAAGGCTTAAGAGACTTCCAAGTGTATGCAAGCATTGCTGAAGTTTAACAAACTAAAATTACACAAATTACAGTACAGATCTCCAGTATTCTTCCCACTGCTTATTCAGCTAGGACCACTCCCAACATTAAGTCAATGTATTGGATTAAAGAGTTGTCTGACTAAGTGGGAGGAAATCTGAATACAGTAGATCTAATTTAGACACTTATCAAATTTCTGTTTTCCCTCATTGAGGACAGACCTAATTTCAATCCTCCATGTCATCTTGGAGCCAACGTAACTCCAAAGGGATTCTATGCACTCAGCCCCAAAAGAGGATAGTCCCTGATTGATGATTAGACAACTAGCAAACATTGATCTGAATCCTCACTCAGCAGACAGCAAGCATCGAAAACTCCCCACAAACAAAATAGGAAGTAGCTCAACTCACTGTAAAATATCTGAATGTACTCCCAACCTCTTACTAAGCATATTATGCTTACAGACAATACCCCAAATCAAGTAATAATTCCACCAATTTCAAGTGCTGAATTTTAGCAACAGCTCCTAGCTTCTATGCAACCCAATCAAGAGAGAAACCAAGCCAATGATGTATAATTATGTCTCGCATAACTGGCCTCCAGGTTATTCCTTTCAGAAACTGTTGTCTAAAGTATGCCTTTAGCATAGTGGAAATAGCTTTGACAGACAACTTGCAATGTGTCAGCCAAGATATTTCAGATATCCTAAATGTCCAAATCCAATACTAAATTGCTTACTCAATACCAGAGCTTAATCCAAGTTCCGTGTAAGGGCTTATAGCAAAGTGTACCATGTGAGACTGGATCCTTCTCGAGAATGTTCAGTGACAGGTCAATGTACGCTGGAGTCTTCTCATAGTATAGAGGTACACTTTAGAACATGATGTGGTGCTGCATTCATTGCCCCATTTTTCCTGAAGGCATTCCCCATCAGTATTGTGTCTTACAGTTATGGGTTTATACAAAGATTGCATTAATTTCTTTTCACATGTTGCAACTTATGTTCATTAAAACATGCATCAGCCAATTGGGGAAAGATAGAGCATCTGACTTTAACCTTGATAACCATCAAACATTATTCATCCTTTCACCCCAGTCATTGCTAAGAGTAAGTTGACAATGACCCTTGTGACTAGATATTGCATTTTGGGGATCATGGGAGAGATCTACATTGCATGTCCTGCTGCAAGTACACCTGCCAATATCTGATCACAGGATAACATTAAATATCATAAATTTTAAATATAATACATATGGTTCATATTCAGATAGGAATCAGATCGCGCTACCCAGCTGACAGAAAAAGTCTTTCTAACAGGCAAGCACATCCTGCAGGGAAATAAAGGAGACGAGGAGAAAAAAAAACATAAAGCAAACATTTGCCGTGAAGTCTAATTGAAATCCAACTCCAGCTTGTTATAGTTTGGGGGCTTTTCATTTATCTTGAAACATTTAAGTAATTGTCAAACTGTTGTTACAGATTTTCTGCGATAGCTGAGCGAGAGAAATTAGGACCTTGGGGCAGAATACTGTTCTCAGTGGCCAGCTTCTATATGAAAACATGGGAAAATGATCAAATCTGAAACTTGCTGGCTCTCGTACTCAATCTTCTTTTCATGGGAAGTCCCAAAAGCAACGAGTGTGGCAAATGAAAATGCCATGCCAGTAGAGAGGGGGTTTTATTTCTGAAGTTGGAGAGGAGTCAGGTAGAAGCTTGGAACTAGACATATTTATCATCAATCCACGGCTATTCCCCGAGGCAACAGTAACATCGTACTGTTAATAATGTTACATTATTTATGCGTATAGTTTAATTTTAAATAGGTGTTCGCACCCGCTCCGTGTGATTAGCTGCCTTTAGCTGGTTGATTTACCAGGATGTAGGTTTACAGGTCCTGCCTTAATTCCAGTCAACTCAGTAAATGTACAGTATCTGCTAAAGACGCTATAATCTCCTACGGGAGAGAACCTTACTTACCCCATCCCTCACATAGCTATTAATAGTTTTAATCTGGGATTGTAGCTTGTCAAAGCTTTTTCCAACTCTTGATATATCTTCCTTAAATGTAGGTCCATACTTAAGTCCTACTATTTTCAGTTGTTTACAGCGACATTGTTTGTTCATATATCAGATGGTCGTGCAAACAGTTTCCGATTGTTCAATATTATATGAACTAGAAAAGTACTTTTTAATTCTCATTGTTACACCAATGCGCGCGCTCAGAAACAGCTACAGGGCAGCACTATCTCTGACTCGTGCTGTGTTCTATATAGGGGGTGGAGGAAAGGGGAATTTTGAGGAGCTGTTCTTGACAGGTCAAACCAAATGACACGGATTGTTGCCAGCAGGGGGCAGTTGTTTACCTTTCCTTGTCAGAGTGACTGGATTTGAAGAATTCACCTCAGAAAACCAATTGCAGCACTTATTGCTTTAGAATCATTTTAATCACACAATTTTCATGGAAAGATAAGACACAACCTATGTATGTTGGTGGAATTAAAAAATACAGACAAATAGGTGTATGCTCAGCGGCAGTAACAGGTCAGTGATCTCAGGCGTTTTCTTCATATTCATTTAAGATGCAACGGTGCCCTCTGTATCTCCATTTTTTGAGGCTAGACAGATCGAATCAAACAAGTTTTATTGTTTCGGGTAGTGTCTATCGAGGTATACCAACTCCCTTTAGAAAAACTTCATTTGAAATGTAACAGCTTTGTTCGTGGCCCTGCTTTCTATGAATTTATGCCTTTTGTCTGAATTGAAATACAAAAGCTGCCAACAGTCTTACCAAACCAGCATGCAACCGGGAGAGCAAACTTTAATAATCGGCCACAACCGAAGCCCGATCTGTGTAGTCAGTATCCGTAGCGCCGAGCTGATGCCGGTGCTCGCACCACACACTAGTACTTACATGCGCTGCTGTCCCAAAGAGCCGTCGCCGCCTTGTTGGTCGAGATCCTGGGACTCACTGCATGTGGAACCAGGCGTGTGATGCTCGTCACCAGGTTCCAGACAAGGTCCAGATAGGTTGAGGCGGCTTCTCCGGACCACATTGTCCCTTGAGATTTTGACTGACATAAGCATCAACCGGCTTCGCCGCTACTCATGTCCTGAGCTTTAATTTGCAGCAACTTGACTGAAGCTTGCTTTCTCCCCTCTTATTTCTCCTTCCTCCTCTCACTGGCAGTAACAGGTCCTCCTTCAAGCCTCGCTAGTCATCTTGAACAAGTTGCCAGGAGCGTCCAGGCGAGCTTGAGTTAGGGCTCATTACGTCACCAGATTTAACCACTGACACAGTCGGAGTTTCTGATCGGATGACATTAAACAGAAACAATTTAATTTAAAAAGTATAAATCACCAAGGAACCGATCACCCGGAGAAGGGCCACGTCCCTTTCCCTTTAACATGTGCTTTATGCCATTGCAGATGGAATCCAGTTGTCTAAAGTCAAATGTAACAAACACCACTTGCACATCTAATAGCCAATATGTGAAAGAAGTAATCTAATTGCATTTCGGCGATAGTTATAATCATTATAATGGAATCTCCACCTTCGCGCCAAAACAATACATTTTTTTTAGAAACATTCAGTGGGCACACAAACACGATCACCATTCACATTTACTTTCAATGTTTTTGGAGATACATATCGGAGTGGATTTCATTACGGATTATATTTAATGTTATATATATGATATAACTCTGGGTATATCTTAGTTTGGCGGTGGGATTCTTGCGGGACCAGATCAAATTCAGATGAAACAGAAAACGACTGTGGTTCGTTGAATCATGTGGGGGATGTGCGTTGTTATAATGACGAGTCTGACTTGTACGCTGCCTGTGGTAAAATGGGATAAAGTGAGAATTATATAGTAAAAGCGAAGGTGAACTATAGACTTGCATTACTAGACATGCTAGTACATGCTGTCATGTGCAAATGGCACGTCGCTGTTGAACATGTATGAAAACCAAGCATTAGTTATCGATTGATTAAAGAATCTCTAGAGAAGCAAAAGATGAAGTGGGCTAGACTTGGTGAGGAAAAGCAGCAAGCAGCAGATACTAGGGCAACAGCTACCATTACCACGTATTATTTGATCATCATTAGTATTTACGGTAATGGACACAATAAACAGTTGGACATGGAATTGATTCCAGGTATTTAGTGCAGCAAACAACTTCCAAGTATTACAACAACCAGTAGAGTGTATATCAGCTCCTTTCCCACTATTGGAATACATTTCAGATTTAATGAATACACGTTGGTATTCAATTCGTACCAGAGATGCTAAATGTATTAAAACAATTTGATTTGGCTTTAATAGGCGCGGTTTCTCTTTAATAACCCATCATTAACTTATGAGATAGCTTTTATCTCAGGCATTAAACGCCATCCAAGAGGACCTGTAGTTAGAAATTACCAGCCAATATTTGTAAATGTATAATCAAGGTTATGTGGTGAGAATGTCTGATGAATGAATCCCGATGATCTTTTATGGCGCGTTGACAGCTGGGAAGCGATCTCAAGAAGCTCAGCAGAGATAAAAAGACTGTTTACATTGTCTTAATATTTTCCTAATATTGTCACAAAGCTGGTTTAAATTTTCATATTTGTAACTCAATTCTGCTGTAACGATTACAAAAAACGAGTTCAGGTACAGATCATCCATGATCGATCTGAATGTCAGAACAAGCTCGAAGGACTAAATGACCTACTCCTGTTCCTGTGTAAGATGCATTGTGATGCATTTTAACATTACAGTTTTACCACAGAACCTGGATGACCATAATTCACTGCTTTTCCCACTTCCGCTCTGTATCTGACTGTTGGTAAAGATCCCCAAATGTGAAGATGAAGCAAGATTCCTGTGTCTCTCACTTCATAATAAGGACATAGAAGGAGGAACTTATGGGTAGATTAGATAAATGGGCGAAACTGCGTCCCTGTTCTATGCTTATTTTTTCGTAACATCATGTTAAAATGTGCTTACATTTTTTGTAATATTGATAATGTAAATGAGTTTCCAAGCTAAAGATGTAAGTTAAGGGGGTGAACTATTATTAAATCGTGCTATTTGGAGCTACAATCGAGACAACTGAGAGCAGTACAGGAAAGCAGGCCAGTCCCACACAGTTGAATATATCACGCAAATGAAGATTGTTGCTTCTTTAAAATATGTTTAGTACAATACATATAGTATAACTATGATGGAATATATACAGTACATTATGTGTATACTTCCATACTATACTGGAAAATACATGAGTATTAATGCCCCAGAGGGCATTGTAATATTTCAACAGCCACCTTATCCATGCTGTTTATTATGAGCTATTTCTCACTTCAGTCGGTTCTCAAAGGCGTTTCTAACATTACAACCTCAAATGGACCTTCTGCTAAATACTTGTTAATCTGTATAGGGCTGCAGTTATACTGTAGTTACAGCCTCATACTGGTATCTGTATAATGAGCCAAGGATGTGCAGCTAGCAGGCTGGAGTTCTACTGCCAAATACGCTTAGACTGGTGATTCGAGGTTCACTCTCTAGGCAGCTACTTTTCAATACGAGAGCACGAGAAGGAGCACAGGTTTTCTTATTACATTAAAATGTGAGTTTATAAACTCTGAGGAGGTCACATGAATCACTTAAATACTTTTGAAATGAGGCTTGACACCACCATGGAGTTATAGTGATCTCAATGCAAAATCAAACTAATATGACATTACCTATTAGAGGGGATTTCACATGTCTTGATTTTACTAGCCTGGGGAGTCCGATGACCATCTGTCTCCTGAGTAATAGTATCACCTGCACATTGATGCACTCTAAAAACTTGATTTGCATCAATAGCAATGTAACTATACTCTGAAGTAAATTTAGTCTAGTCGTCATATCACAAAGTAGAAAACGTTTTTTATATCATACCCACATTTATTTTAATATATATTTATTGGTGATTGATTATCAGTCAATAAGCATGCAATGATTACAGCAGAATTAATGGTTTCTCCATTCAGTGTAGACGTTATTACAATTGTTAGATAAAAGCAAAATACTGCGGATGCTGGAAATCTGAAACAAAAACAAGAAATGCTGGAATCACTCAGCAGGTCTGGCAGCATCTGTGGAAAGAGAAGCAGAGTTAACGTTTCGGGTCAGTGACCCTTCTTCGGAACTTCGGAATTACAATTATTAGACTCCGTGGAACACAGGTACTGGAGAAATGGAAGGGTTTCAAATGGCAGATATTATCAGTTTATGACAATGTCTCAAACTAGTATAAGATTACTAAATAATTACTCCAAGTATTTATTATTCTCTATTGCCACCATATTTATTGTGCCGGTTTAATTCTGGTTCTGGACCTCCAGTTCACCTAAGTAGAACTTTGGGGGGTTTGGGTTCAAGTGCTCCCCTGACAACTTATTCAATGAAGGAACTACGTTGTGTGGTACAAACAAACGGATTAAGAATGCGCATATTGGTTTTTTTTCCCTCAGTCTAGATTGAGTTAGATTTTTTCGTCTAGGTAACAACAGGGAATTGTAATTTGCGTTCAAATGCCTGGGCCACAAAGGAAAGAAAAACAGCCAGGGCTCCTTCTTCTGATTGCTATCAATTAAGCACATTGGAACTGTACATATGCGGGTATCAGGTGAAGACAAGGTTAGGCTCAGATGTGATGTACTCCTTACTCCGCGAATCAAATTGCCTGCTGATATGCTGTGGACTGAGCAGCAGGGGATATAGGTACTGTGAGCTGCGTCCAACCATACAACTGTACAGCGACTTGACTCATCTCCAGGGGAGGGAAAAGAGGCCAATGATACTGGTTATTAACAATATCATGGGTTGATAATAGATTTCTGTGCATGTATTCTTCGCAATTTGTCTGCATATATAACATTTAAGCTAGTGTATCTTTTTTGAAAAAAACTGTGTACTAAAGTGCGGTTACTTTGTCATACAGAAATGTTTACCTTCTGAATACATTCTGTTCTTGGTCAGGATGGAACATTTAAAGAAAGTCGTGTTTTAAAATAAATGAACTTTACACATTTTAATGTATCTTTCAGTGTATGTTAATACAGAAATGTAAATTAGTTGAAAATGTTTGTTTTAAAAAATACTAATTTTTTAAAAGTAACTTGGTTTAAAGTTATGTTATTTTAATAGCGATGTCATCCTGAACTGGTTGCAATGTTAATTTCAACAAATGAAGTATGTTAATGAGGTGTGAAAGCAGCATGGGGATACCAGCTGGTAATTACTGTAATACTGCCAGGTTTTTTATGCCACTTTTTGATTACCACTTGCAGGCTTCTTCCTTTGTAACTACTCCAGTGAGTTGGGTGACACAGGGATATTAGACTGCACTTTTGAAATTTGTTCAATGTGAATACTGTCCATTGTTGAGGGTAGATGGAACACATCACTGCATATACTGATATTAAGTGCTTTACAGAGAAAGTAAAATAATATTTGTGGTTGTGGTTTCGTTTTATATCATGTATTTTATTGTACTCATTTGTCCCTTTGACACTGAAGTAGAGTCAAAATAATCATCTCATTTTCTGCCATTAGCTTTTGATGACTGGAAACCATTTTTTTCTAGGAATGGGCATCTGCAGAGTAAACAGTAGATCCCAGATATACCATATGGGGATCTTGATTTTTCAGACAAGACCACCTCACCTGGCATCTACATTGAGCATCAGTAATGCAATGGGCCTCATAGTAGAAGATCATCATGGATTTTTAAAAATCATTCTTTTTCATCTTGAGCGGGTTGTTCCCACTTATGCACATCTATTTAGCATGGTTTCAGAGTTCCTTTTATGCAGTCTTTACATCACTTTTGCTGTCCACCATGAGATCGCTTTCCAGTTGTTAATGCTGCATAAAAGATCATCGGGATTCACTCATCAAACATTCACATCAGATGACCTGATAAATGTAGTCATGCCTTCATGATCAGAGCATTTATGCTTGGCAGCCTTTTTAAGAACTTTGGTGTCGAGGGATCTTTTCTTGTCATCTAATCTTCATTATTCCTCTCAGGCAGCTTAGGCCGAAAATGTTTCAGTTTCTTAGTAAGTTATGCATGCATATTGTCATGCTAGGCCACACCTGGGAAGAATGAGGCACATTAATTTTGTCATGAATATTGATTTTAAACTGTTGTTGGAATGAAGAAAGGACTTGTTAAACAGATCAGTCGTGGCTGGAAAAGACATTAGTATATTAACAGTGTTTGGAAGGACAAAGCAGCCATTCCCTGACACATTCAATGCACAATGGACTTTTGATCACCAGACGTTGAAGGTGGGGGGGCTCGCATTCCAGGTTGACTGCGAAGATGGCCGAATACACAAACGGACATGGTCAAACCAGATAGTCACATGACTAACCTGCTGGGCAACCTGAGTTTTTTGAATTTGTATGGTTTTGGGCAGAAAGCTGTTTGCTCCTGAGAAGATCTTTCCTGTCTGTTCCCATCTCTTTCTCACAAGCCTCTGAATCCACTGAAGACACATGAACCCCAAGAGAGAAATGTTTCCTACAGCGAGCAAGGTTTAGGAAGAATACTGGGCCCCAACGAAAAGCAAGATCTACCTACAATCAAGGGCTCTACAGTCAGCTTGAAGAACAGTAACAAAAACTCTTCAGATATTGCCTCAAACTTTTCCACTTTATTTTTCTTCTGCTCTTTTCTGTCTCTATTTGCATGCATGTATCGCGTATGCATGCTACGTGGGCGCGTCTTGTATCCATAGGCGTTAACCGAGTTAGAGTTTAAGTTTAAGTTTAATAAATTTCAACTTTTCTTCTTTAAACCTAAGAGAGCCTGTTTGTGCTGGTTTCTTTGCCTTATAATTGGAAAGTGGTGAACGAGGATTCACCAAGGGAGAGCTAAAAACACAATGTATTTAAAGTTAAATCCTGTTACGGTAAGACCAAGTGAAGGCTGAGAGGAACCCCGAGACACATTTCTCACCTGATCATAACAATATGTTTTCCAAGTTTCACAGGCATAAAGCAGGATCATCAGAATAGCAGTCCTGCATAGTTTGAGCTTGGTTTACAGGCTGATACCTCTTTCATCTCAGAAGTGCTAAAGGAGTTTGCCAAAAGCTGAGCTGAGCTGGGCTTTCGTGGTTTGCAGGATGCTCTGGTATCAACTTCTTTAGACAGGGTGCTACTCAGATAAGCAAATCTGTTCATGCCTTGAAATATGTGATTGCTGATAGTAATCATGATGGGCTGAATTTTACTAGCCCTCCAACATCGGGGGTAATGGCGCGGGGTGGGGGGGAGAACAAGAAATTTCTTCCAGATGAGGCCCGCCATGACCCCCAATGCCAAGAAGGCCCTGCCACATTTTACCAGCAACAGTGGGGCTTCGGTGCAGCCCCCATGCCACTTGGCGGCGGGGCATTCATTTTAATATTAAAATTAATTAAAACACATGCAAATAAACTTACTTTGTCCTGTTAGCGGGAATGAATCTAGAAGAATCACTCGACACTCAGGTCTACTCCAATGTCAAACAGTTTATTTAGTTACGCCAGCGGGGAGCAGGTCACTGGTCTGTCCAGATGCCTCTCCACCGAACAAAGGAAAATCACGCATACTTATACATTTTTCAAACAGTTACTCAGCCCATCCTGGTTGGACATGATCCAATCATAACGGTTACTGATTCCATACATTACACATATTACCAATTAGATTACTCATTAGGCATCATGTGGCTACGTGATCAGCTCATGCAAGCCCCCTGATCATCTTGTGATGTTTCCCAGACCCCCTTATCAACTATCCTTGAGTCTTCACAATGAATCCTTCTACCTTTATCAAACTTGCATTCCTGATTGCTTCGTGCAGTCTGCAGTTACACAAAGCAACTGTCTTATACACTGATATGAGGGGCCTCCTTGGTCAGTCTAACTGTCTGGGTCTCACG